>NC_069390.1:83661327-83963734 GCF_027475565.1 Acinonyx jubatus
TGGAGTTTTCATTAAAAAACAAACACAACTGAATGTTAGGAGCTGAATTATGTGCCTCGAAATTCATATTTGAAATTATAACCTCAATAGCTCAGAATGTGACTGTATTTAAAGATTAGGTCTTTAAAGAGGTAATTAAGTAAACTGATATCATATGAGTGGTCACTAATCCATATGCCTGGCATCCTCATAAGAAGAAGAGATTTAGGACACAGATGGTACAGGTTGAGAAAAGATCTTGTGAGGACACCGAGAAGGTAGTCATCTGGAAGCCAACCCTGTTGAACACCTTGATCCTTGACTTCCAGCCTCCAGAACTATAAGAAGATAAACTTCCACTATTTAAGCTATCCTGTCTGTTGTTTGTTATGGCATACCAAGCAGATTAACACACTGAGCAAGGTTGACAGCAATAAATTCCTAAAAAGAATGGAAGTGAATCTGAGGTTCACTGCAAAGGAACCATGAGAAGGACCGAATGAAACACTAGAAATTGGGGGTCAGCATTTAGGACATACACCATAGCAAACTCATCTGGAGGGCTGTGACCCTCCCAGGTCCCTTTCAGTAGTTTCTGTTTACTTCCTGACATCTTCCAGGCTTCTATTCCTCCTTCTCCCACAATTCCTTGTTTTGCTTTCTTTCAGAAGTCTGCCTAGTTTTTCCCATGCCCCTGTCAACGCTCCTTGTAAGATAACTTGTTCCCTGTCTCATTACCCTTCATACTGACTTTGCCACAGTCTGTAGTCTAGGGTCTGTCTCCCAGCTAGTTGTGAGCTCCTGATGGATGGGGTCAGTTGTAGGTATATTTATAGATCTAGAACCAAACACAGCATTTGACATGTAGCAAGTGCTTAATACATATTTCTGGCCAGGACTAAACTTGGTTTATGCCTTAATCTTGATACTGTTTTATGCCTTGACATATGCCTTTAGTACTTTATATGCTCTTTAGTGGAATAGAAAATTGACATTTTGGGTTGGTTTATTTCTTCTTACTGCTGTTCCTTTGTGCCTTTCCTCCTACTCCTTCTCCACTGCTCCCACCAGGAAATCTAGGCTATAAAATCACTGATGGTGGAATTTGTTGTTTCATTATCTCTGCCCTCTTGTCCCTTGCCATCTCTCTAAATCAAGAATTCTGCCCCAGAGTTGCTGCTGCTGGTGTCATTGGTCAAATGTAAGATGAGTTCACAGGTCTGGGCTTTGAGAGTTTTCCTTTCTAGCTCTTGTTTACAGAGTTTGGGATACACAACTCAGTTTGAAATCACAGTCACATGAAAGGGTAGATGATCATTCAATGAACATTTGGTGGGATACTGTTAAAGGAGTTGGAGATATAGGAGAAAGAAAAGAAGCCTGTCCTCAAAGAGCTCACAATCAAGGAGACAATAACAATAAAGCAACAGATTGTAAAACAACAGTATTAAGAACAGTGTATCAGTCACCTGACTCACATTAAAGGTACTCAGAGAACGTGACATCTGTACAGGACACTCTTCATGGGGAAGTCAGAGTTAGTCAAGTTTGGTTGGACAAGAGAAAAGATTGTACTGGTAGAGATGGATCAGGTAACTAAGCACAGACAAATTATAAAGACACTTTTATTTCTGTACACAGATTTAAGCCATTAAAGTGTTTTAAAGGAGGGTAGGGGATTATTATGTTCAGAAGGAAATTTTAAAAAGCTCTCTCTAGCCTCTGGGTTTAGTGAATCAATTACAGAAAGAGACTAGAAGCAGGGAGATGAGAGATCAATTTTTATTTTATCTTGAAAATAAAGGAGAACTTTTTTATATTTTTTATATTTACATGGGCAGTCATTTGCATGGTGGTGTATTAGTCTTTTACCACTGCAAATTATCCTAAATTTAGTTGCTTAAAACAAGAAAAAAATACTATCTTCCATTTCTGTAAGTCAGAAGTCTGGTATGGGTCTCAGTGAGCTAAAATTAAGGTATAGGCAGACAGTGTTCTTATCTAGAGGTTTTAGGAGAGACTCCCTTTCATTAATCATTCGAGCATTGGCTGGATTAGCGTTTTAAGCTTGGCCATGCATTTTTAAGATCGAGGCTTCTGAATCTTGCTGGCTGTCAAACAGGGGTCACTATTACCTCCTAGATGTCTCTCTTCTTTATTTGCACATAGGCCCCTATGTCTCAGAGCAGTGAAGGGTTGTCAAATGCTTCTCATTATGCCATTTCTCTGATTCAACCAGGCAAGTTTCTCTGATTTTGAGGATTCATGTGATTATATTGGGCTTCCTGAATAATCCAGGATAACCTCCTCATCTCAAGATCTTTAAATCAAATCGGCAAAATCCCTTTGCCATGTAAGCTAACATATTCACAGGTTCCAGGGATTTGAATATGGATATTTTTGAAGGGCTATTGTTTTGCTTATCACAGGTGGTGACCTTCTGTCTCTCATAGTCCTGGCTGACCCTCATTGCCTGTAACACTGTTTTGGCTCTTGGTGCCGCATCTTGATTTCTGTCTCTAAATCCTTGTCACTTGAAGTGTGATTGAAAATGTGGAACCTTGGACCTCACCCTAAATCTACAGAATGAAAGTCTGCATTTTAGCTACATTTCCAAGTTATTCATATGGATATTAAAATCTGGGAAGCACTGTTCTATACCCCCCTCTATACTTAGAACATTTCAACTCTTGTTGTCTAGTTGAATTGAGTTGTGGAAAGGAGATTTGGTCAAGCAGATCCCCTGTGTTGGCGACCGATATTTCTTTATGCCTTCTCATCATTGCTAACAACTGATGCCATTCTTGGGATTGGCATCAATATCTGCCTTTCTAGAATCACAAAATCTCCAAGGTCAAGATGTCACTGCCTGCAGGGGGTAGAAGGTATAGTGAATTCTGGGGTAGAAAGGAAGAAAGGGAAGTATTTTTAAGTGGCACAGTCTGTTCAAATCACTGTGCTGATGAGTCAGGGAAGAGCAGAGAACTAGGAATTTCTGAATCCAGGCTGTTAACTGGGTTTTATGGGGAGTTGTCAAAGCCTGGAGAATTGGCTTCATCTGAAGTCTATGGGGTTAGATGCATTCCTAAATTCACAGGGCCAGATTGACTTGTTGGAGGCTTTATGTAAAGCAGACTTTATTTTAGAGCAGTAGTTTTCAGTTTATTTCTGTCACTACCATACTTGAGGACCTAGACTCACATCTATAACTAACCACAGCCCATTGATCTCAGTTTGGTGTGTGGATGAAAGAATGACTGAATGCAAAGTGATGGTAGTGATGCTGGGAATTTCCCTTATGCATTCTGCCCACTCCCCCAACCCTACTATTCTGCCAGCCATAGGATGGCATATCAATGTTTCTGAGAATCTGGGGCACAAAGAAAAAAGTCATGAAAGTGATTTTGATAAATCCCTAGGAAGATCATGCTTGCCAAGAATTTCTTAAAATTTGATGTTTTAAGGTGAGAGGTCCCATTGTAAGCCATGGAGGCTTTTACAGGCCTGACCCTCTTGCCTTGATAATTCAGAATGCTGGTAAGTCGGGTTGCTCATTCCAGTGCCCATACACACCACAAGGAGCAGAGTGCTTTGTTTAAAGTAGCTCTAAGTAAGGAACTGTAGAAAGAAAAACACACAAATGAGTATGAACCATTATATTTCTTCTGTATTGAAGCCACCACACTTCTAAGAAAACACATACATTTAAGTAGCCTCAGGGAGTAGGAGAAGGAGAGGGAGCACTTCCCTTGCTCATTCATATTGGCTCGTGAGGAAGCATCTCCATAGACTCCATAGTCTGGCTCCTTTGCTCCAGCCCGCTCTTCCTGGGGTTCTCTACTTTTCTCCAGCAGCATGTCCTTGGGCCACCCATTGGACTGGATGAAAAGACCTTTATTAAGTTTCCCTTCACACCCTGACAAGTGCAATCACTCGTGTAGGTTTTAATTAAAATGTTTAATTAAGCACAGTTCTAGTGGCAAAAAGTTAGCTCTCATCCTGGCCAAATCCCCAGGCTTGGAGTTGTAGGAGGAGAAAGAGAATGGAGGAGGTGTAGCAGGAACGTTTACAGTTTTCCATTATCTATAAAATATAACATGATGAAGTGAAGAGAGAAATTTTGTTGTTTTTCCACTTGATATGGGTTTCAGGTCAAATGAGAAAGAAATTAATTTTGGCTTCAATATTCTCCTGTCCCTACTTTTGACAACCCTCACCCCTATGGATGGGTCTCGAGGCTTTCTGCAGTTCTTCAAAGCCCCCTGCAGCATCTTATCAATTCCATACAACATTCCATATTCTCTAATTTTCCCCAGCAATAACTGTCCTGTACATACATACTGTCTTTCCCCATACTTGCCCATCCTATGTCATTTTCTCAGGCCCCTGCCTCTGATGAAAGTCAAAGGCTTGGCTGTGAGTACTAGACTGAGTGATGGTGCTTTCAAGCCATACCTTGATCTTAGTGACAAAAAGCCTTGCAGACTCTCCAAGATAAAGGAAAGGATCTTAGCCTTAAGGGGAGATAGTTTTGATCAAAAATAACCTTTTGGCATTCCTCAAATCAATTAAAATTTACTAGTTTTAGAGTGGTGGGTCTTGTATGTTGTAATCACTCAGTAAAGAGGCTGCCCAGACTCTCCATTCCCTTTCCAGGCATATTCTCCCTTGCTGATAGACACCTTACTTCATTCCCTTTCCAAAATTGAAGCTGAAGCAACCACAAGCAAAAAGAGCAAACTGTACCAGGAAACTTTGTTGAGGATATGAAGAGTAGATAGAGCCATAAATGTGCTGTTTTTTTTTCTTTGTCTTATAAACTTGGCTGGTGGTAATGAGACAGCTTCTCTTTTTTAGGAAATAGTTTTCAAATAAAACCTCCAAAACCAATGGGTACCATAATATAATGAAATGGTATCATGATGTTAAAGATGAAGATAAAGGTGTTGCTAGATACCTTCCACATCAATCTCTAAAGTGCTGTATGTCCTGAATAGTTGACCTCAATAAAGCATATCAACATGCTCTCTTACCCTCTGGTTTCCAATTGGCTTGCCCAAAGTAATTCATTGGCAAGAGTTAGGAGGGTGAGAGTAAGGTCTAGGTATTGGTTCTCCCAATTCCTCCCTTGGCTAAATCATATTTCCTCTTATATGAGCATTTCCAATAATTCTTTTTTTCTAGGTCACTGCTCCAGTAACTATTTCTACTTTAGGTCTAGGGGTGGTAACAGTGTTTTTAATGACCAGTTCTAAGGTACTGCATTTTTTACACATTGGGATTTCCTTATAATCCACCTTTGCTTTGTAGCTAGTGCATTTATTACTCACGTTAAATTAGTCCATTTGAATATGCCATGTATTTCCTTCTGGTGCCCTGAAAGATTCAGTGGTAAAAGGATAGATATGGAGGGACTGGTCCATAAGTAGTCAATTTGATGAAATCAATGGCAGAGCTGATAAGCATTTTCTGATTCTTGATGTGTGAGAAAAATCCAGTTTCCCTTCCCGAACTTTTGTCTTACATAAGCATTGTTTTACATATCTACTTAAAGACAACAAAAGAAGGTAGCACTGAAGGTAGAGGTATTCCTTTTCTTATTTTCCACAACAAGCAGTAAAGAAGCATAGAAAAATCTGGGAACTGAGAGAGTTCGAGCTATATCTTGGATTCCACTGCCTCATTAATAAATTGAGATAATAATACCTGTCCACCTACCTCTGAGGTTTGTTGTGAGAATAGCATGAAATAATGTCTGTGAGCACTCCAAGTTGCTGAACAAGCCATCCAGGTGCTTCTAAGATTGAGAAGTGATAGGGCCCAGAATAAAGGAATACTGTGAGACCAAAGTAAAGAAGACTTTCCTCTAAAGTAAGAGGCAGTTAGGCCTTGTAATCTTCATTCTGTTCCAAGGGTTTCTTACCTGTCACCACTGGCTGCTACTTTCCTCTGTTGGACTGGAACTTTTGCCATAAGTGGATGCATTCTAGGACTGTGCTGTCATGACTGAAGATGCATTCTGAGGAAAGGTCAGATAATTACTGTACTTTTCTTCATTAAACCACTTTTCAGCAACCATTTCTTTAAAACAATGGCCAGGGAGTGAGAATGAAACTTTTTAACTCAGATATGAGATATCACATGTACTTAAATAAATTCTTTTTTAAATCATACTAAATCCAAGTTTGAGACTGTATCCTCCCAAGTTGACAGGAAAATCAATCACAGTCTTTCTCAATCCATCCCTTCCACCTCTTCTCTCCATCCCCAGTTATCCAAAGATCTCTGAAGTCTCAGGAAGAACAAAAACTCCATAACATGTACTTTCTACTTCATACCACTGAGGCATGCATTATCCATGTCCTCCATGGTCTCTGAAGTCCACCAGCTCAGTTGCTTCCATGCTAAGCTTTGGAAATGAAAAGTCTTTGCCTAGACTCCAGCACCCCTTTGGAGTAGCTGGCCTTCATCCACTGCCTCTCTAATATCCATCTAATTCCATAGGTTCTTGTAAGGGAGCTCCTCTCAGGTCTAACTACCTGAGAAATTCAAAGACTTTTATTTGTCCTATTGGTAGGCTTGAGGAGATCTGCTACCTCCTTTCCTGCTTCCATTTCTCTTTTCCAATGCCACCCCTTCTCTCTTCTTAATACCTTATGAGCACAGGCCTTCAAAAAGGAGGGACAAGAGGTTACCCTTGAATCTTTTGGCCTAACATGCAAACCTCTCCCTTAGGCAAATAGGCAAAAGTTTGGTTGCCTTATTTAAACACAGGTAAGAAAAAATAGAGAATGAATTCCAAATAGTACTGCAAAAACATCTTGCCACAATTGTTTTCTGCATGCAGCTTGTCTTAAATCAAGGAAGTTAAAAGTGCATGGAGGCTGGGGCACCTGGGTGTCTCAGTCGGTTGAGCATCTGACTCTTGATTTTGGCTTGGGTCGTGATCTTATGTTTTATGTGATTGAGCCCCACACTAAGAATGTAGAACCTGCTTGTGATTCTCTCTCCCTCCCTCTCTCTCTGTCCCTCCCTTGGCCCTCTCTCTCAAAGTAAATAAATAAACATTTAAAAATATGCAAGGATGTTTGACAAAAGAATAAAAGGTGTTGGGATAACTTTTGGGGACCATGCTTGGTTCTGATGCCTCTATTTTGAGGTCACTGGGGTGGGCGATTCTATAGTTTCTAAGAGTTAAATTACTCTTCTAAATTACTTATTTACAGGCCCAGGAAAGCTCTTCCCTTGCAGAAGGAGGATCAGAATGTATAACACATCTCCAAATGATGCTTTCTGCTTTAGGGTTTATTTAAAATATATTTCTTCTTTAAAGCCCATTTGGAGACTCACTATTGCTTGCTTTGTCTCCCAGCAACGTCAAAAAAGCCGAAGGGAATAACATTTTTTTTTTTCTTAACGTGTCCTTTCATTCAAGGGGAAAAAAAAGGCAACAAAAACCTTGCGACTTCTAAACCAGTTCCCAAAATAGACCCAGAGAGAGAGAGAGAAACCAAAGCATGCCATGCAACCCTTCTTAGGGAGCAATTATAACCTGGAGAAAAAGACACAATGAGTGCATGGCTTCCAGAAACAGAACCTATTACAGAGGCATCTTCCTTTCCTATTCTCCCACTAGACACAAACATATATCATAGCAAAAGCTAGGTTTGTCCAAAAAATAAATTTACCAGGACTCTAAGAAGATTGTAGTTTTAGAACTGTTCAGAGAATTTTGGACAATCATCAAGTCAGGCCACCTGGAGATAGGGCTGGAATCTTGATGTACTCCAACATCCATTTATTCACATATCTACTCAATAAGGCATTGAGAGGTGATTCAATGGGCAGGCACTATGTTAGGCTTTGGTGATATAATTGGAAATACCTTTCAGTAATGTAACAAACACTCCAGTCACTTCTTTCATCACTTCCTTCTATGTTGTATGGTGTGTACCAGTCATATTTGACCAGGAGTTTTCTGACCTTTATTGTTCTTATTTTTGTTCTTGAGGCTTTGCATATGCCATCCCTTCAACCTGATACATTATTGTCTCTCTCTCTTTTACTTTCCAGTGCATCTTTCCCTTGACTATTACCTGACCCAATTGTACAGGTAGATGTATGTCCTACTTGCGAGTTCTCATAGCATACAGTATTTGTTTTTGTAGTACTTAATCATGGTTCTGAGTTTTCTGTTTGTCTCTCCACAATCCCCAGACTGTAAGATCTACAAGGGCAGACATTTTATTAGTTTTTCCATCTGTGTTCTGCAGGCCTAGTATGGTGCCTTTTGCTGCCTAGTAGGCATTTGACTATTACCTAATTATGGTTTAAGAAGTTAATTCTAGAAACTAAATTCCTTGTTCTGAATAGGCAAAGGAAACATTCAGACTTACAACTGTCTATCAGGCTTCAGGCAACTCTCCAGGTTTCAGTTTTACCAGTTGTAAATTAGGGATGGTAATATCTTTTATGATTGGTAGAAAAACTTAAGGATAAAAAAATATGTAAGACATCTATCATGTGGCACATAATAGAAGCTCAATAGTAAGAAACATTATGATGCTTAGATATGTTAAAGAAAAATTTTTGATGTTGTTTGAATTCTTCATTTACAATGGGAAACCAGGTGCTTTTAATTTCAACTTATGGATTAAATATTTTCACTGGCAATACCACCTTCTTAGCAACTCATGCCAAAGATTTTTCTAAATTCTCTAATCACATCATTATTTTCATCTGTCAAGGTTTTATGAACTTACAAATTAGGCACAAAATAACTCTGGAGTAAGAATTAAAAATGGTACCTCTGTGACAGAAGTAAAGAGCTCAGGCTCTGAAGTCACACTGCCTAGAAGTGAATTCTAGAAAGCTGTTATATATCTCTGTGCCACAGTGTCTTTATGGGTATCATGATGTATTGATTGGTTCTTCTGGAAAGAGACCCCTGCTCTAAACAGTTACAACGTCCTTCCTTTGACAATCCACATATGTCCTTAAAACTTCCTGTTCTTTGCTCAGGTACATACAAGAGGCTGTTTTTTCCAGGTGTTGAGGGACATGCATGAGGCCTGGTTGATATTTAGCAAAACTTCAAGGCATCAACAGACAATAAGCAATGTTTGGCTGGGATATACTAGAGGGTATTTGATCACCAGAGGATTGAATGCCATAAACTTTCCAATCCTCAGGTTCCATGATTATATTCTAGGACAGCAGATTGCTAGGCACATAGTGAGTGCCTGGCTCCTAAAATGGGTCTCAGAATAACATGACTTTATATGTGGGAAAATCTTAGAGTTTATCTGCTCCAGTGGTCCCTAGCTGAGGGTAATTAGAATTAACCAGAAGCCTCAGTCCCTTGAAGTACTGGTTCAGGATAAAGCTCACATAATTTTTTTAAAAGTGTGCTGGGTAATTCTGTTGACACCCTCTGATCTATAGTCCATGTTTCTGTTCTCTGGGGAAAGCCTCTAACCTGTAAAATTTCCTTCCTCTAAGAAGTAGTTATAAAAGAAAAAGAATCTGAAAGTGGTAGACTTCCAAAATCTGACTAAGCAACAGACCCCTGTCCACATTTCTATTAGATGGAAATCCACACTGGACATTCTTGGCAAAGATGGAGACACAAAGGGAATGTAGATCTCATCACTGTGCTCAGCACTGAGAATTGCAAGGAAGCATCCTTCTGTCTGCCCCACCACTGCATGCTGGGATGCATTTCCATAATCAAGCTCTCTCAAGCACAAAATGTGCATCTAATGGAATATCATTTTTCAGGGCAGCAAATTCACATGTAAGCATCAGATTTTTACTTTATCGCCTTACATCATGAAATACAACTATTTCTGAAGATCGATGACCCCAGTTAACCCTCTACTCCTAATTCCTTAGATAAATATTGGACACTAATTGAAACTTTGCCTTCTGATACTAACTCTAGATGTTGATTTCTTGAATGCTAATAAAAGCCTTTATCCTGTGGATTATTCTCAATTTTAGACCCACCATTCTAAGACAGATTTGTATTATCTTGAAATGTCAGGTGGATGGGTTTGACCTGAGACCTAGAGGGGAGAAATAGACTGCTTAGTAGTTCAAAGATGAATGAAGGTAGTCAAGACAAAGCCACAATGTGGCTTCCATACCACTACAATGTTGAGTGGAAGGTTTGGGAATTTGTGGCTGGAAAACCAGACTTTTCCAGGTTGTTTTTCATAGGGTGATCACTGATATATTTATTTCTCTGATTAATGAACTTTGCAAATTAACCTCCATGCTACTCTGTAATTGTGATTTAGGTTTCAAAAAATCACTTAGGCATACGGTTCCTTTACTCCTGAGTCTATTCCAGCTGGATGGCCAGCTCACTGTGTTGATTTCACAAAGATACTGCCAGTCTCCTGACCTCTGAATTTACAATTAATTATTGCATTCAGCACCCAAATTACCCCCAGCCTCCATGTGTCTGGCTTTATCTCTCTGCACACACAAGCCTGGCTTTTAATTAAAGGCCCTCCAAATTAAATGAAAACAAATTCAATTATTACATCTCATTGGAACAGCTTACAGCATATCCTGACAGCATTTATCCAATGGACAACTCAGGGAGAGCTCAGCTCCCACAACTGAAATTAATGTGCCCAGTAAATGATTTTTCTTATCATTGCTTGAACAGGCTTTTTGCCATTGGGTCAGCCCTAGCTGTGGTCTTTGCTGCCTCTGAAGCAACTGGGTTTAATAATTTTTCTCTTCTCTCAATCTTTTCTAATCTCTACCTAGCTCTTATTTGGTCTGCATGGAAAAAGAATGGCCTCATGTTCTGCTTCCTCTGAGGCTACAAGATAATTACCCTCCAGTCTCTGCAGGTTCAGAGGTGCAGCTCAGAGATGCACCCTTTAAATTCAGATCCTTATGCAAAGCTCTTAGGTATATACAAGGGACTGGGTGTATGTTTCTTGCTCTCTATGCTGCTCAAAGTTTAGAAGAATGTGCATTGAATTGAGATTATTGTTATGATATATCATAACAATAATCATAATAATCGTGTTTACTCAGGACTGTAATGTGCCAGGCAGTGCAAACAGCTCACAATTAGACACAGTCTGTACCCAGTGGGCCTATTACATAAATAGGAAGCAAGGCAAGATCCAAACAAAAGGAAAGATAGAAATGAACTGAAGGGGGAGTTGAAAAGGGAGGAAACATGATTTCTTTTGATCACTGCAGACTGAGTCTATTTTGCTGAGGCTATATCACTAGCACTTTTGTTTGTTTGTTTTGTTTTTAGGTATGAAACTCTTCAGCTAAATGGCAAGTTGGGACTAGGATTGGAGGATTTGTAAGAAGAAAAAGATTATTAAGAGGCAGGGAACTGGATCCTTTCGCTTCTGCAGGGATTGACATAGTCTGATCTGGAAGAGGCTTGTTTAGGTATGGGTACAAAACAGATGATGTTGTGCCTGACAGGAGCCCAAGGTAGCCCATAGGCAACATCATCATCCTACTCCCCAGGCACAAGGGCTGGACCATGCAAAGTGGATACAAGTGAGGAGAAAGGCTAGAAATAGAGTTCAGTGGATTTGCATGGAAAAAAGTAGTTCCCAGGTCTTGTACCTGAGGGTACCCTTTTTTAAAAAAATGTTGATTGGATTTGTCTTATATCCCATGTTTCTGAGAAAGAAGACCCAAATGTTGATGAGAATGGAAAGAAAACATGTAGATCATAAAACTTCCTAACCCACTCACAACCCAGTAGGTAGAGAAAAGCAAAGCAGGAAAAAGAAGTATGGGCAAAGGAGAGGGAGCTGCAATCTGAAGTCCATGGCCTCCAGAGAGTCTGCCTCACATTTCATATGCCCTGAAACATAGGCCACACTCCTCAGAAGAAACAGGTTTGCCTGGAGAGCTCTGTTGAGTATGTGAAACTCCAGGAGAGGGGACATCATGTCCCTGTGCTCAGCATGCACAGGTGTCACTAATAGCTCCTGGGTTTGTCAAGCAGTTGGGAGAAGCAAAGACTTTAGGGAACAACACAGCTCATGCTCTATCATCTTTTCTACATCCTTGGTTGAGCAAACATCCTTAATAAGCACTTTCCCTGAGTGTCCTATGTGCAGGAAGCATTGCAAAGCCCTGTTTGGAATAGATACAAGGGAAGTGGAAGATCATCTCAAGGTATTTATAGTCTGATTGGGTGGTAAAAAATACACAATCATGCAGGAACTCTAAAATGTCAAGTTGCATCTTTCCATGATGATTTCAACAATTTCCACATATGTTTGCAATTCATCTTAACACTTTGTATTGCAATTGTTTGTTTATATCTTATTATTCTGCTCTAGACTAAGCCTTATCAGCACAAAGTCTACTTTATTTTGTGGGTTTTAAAAAAATTTTTGTCTCCAAAAATTAGTACTGCCTCTGGCATTTGGCAATATCTATTTACCTTTGAAGTGTATAAAGTAAAAGTCTAGTTCAAATGCTCCCATCCAGAGCAGTATCAGCCTCTCTGGTCTCCTGTCACACGTTGTTTATGCTTCTTTTATCATTATTATTTAATGAGCCTCATCTCACCTACAGGTTGTAAGAGATAGTGTAGAAGAGGATTTAAGAGGTCAAACATCAAAACCAAGTTGTCTGACCCTGGACAAATTACTTCATCTCTCTGGTCTTTCCCTGTCTATAAGTTGAAAAGGATGACAATAATATTCACTTTATAGACTTATAATGAGGATTACTTGAGTAACATATGAACTGTAGCAATGCTTGGTACATGGTGAGTGTTGTATAAGTGTTACTTCTTATTAGTATTAAAACCCTAAAGGGTACTTAGTCTGCGTTGGATTGTGTCCTCCAAAAAGATATATTCAAGTGTCAACTCCCAGTACCTGTGAATGGGACCTTATTTGGAAACAGAGTCTTTGCAGAAGTAATCAATTTAGGATGAGGCAATACTGGATTAGGATGGGCTCTAATCCAATGACTGGCGTCCTTCTAAGAAGAAGGAAATTTGGATACAGAAACACACACAGAGGGAAGATGTAAAGACACAAACAGACACAAGGAGAATGCCATGTGAGGATGGCAACAGAAATTGGAGGGATATGTCTACAAGCCAAAGAATGCCAGGGATTGCAAGCAACTGTTGGAAGCTAGGAGAGAAGCATGGAAGAGATTATCTCCCTCAGATCCTCCACAAGGACCCAACCCTGCTAACAACTGGATTTCCAGACTTCTAGCTTCCATAACTAGGAGTAAATAAATATATGTTGTTTTCAGCCACCCAGTTTGTGGTCATTTACAGACTAAGCAAGCTTTATCTTCTGTGTATTTATCCAACACAGCACCTAGTAGAATGCTTGGAGGACAGAAGATCTTAGCCAATGAATATTTCCTGAAATGGATAGAATTAGCTACGTGATCATTAATGTGAAGACAGAATTAAAGAATAGTTTTAGAGGAGTTAGAGTTTACCAGTCTTATTCTAGGTATTTGAAATTAATAAAAGGGCAACTTGTTATTGGTATGATGATATCACATATAAAGTTCCCTTTAAAATGTAATAATAAAAGGAAAGGATGTTGTCATAAAAGGGTAATATTCTATGGAGACTTGTTCTTAGTTAATTCCCCCCCCAATTCTTCCCAGTATTCTGCAGATTCTGATTTCTTCCTATGATTCTAGGAAGAATGATAATTGGTAATTCCGCATAGAAAAAAAAAAAGAAAGCAAAGTATGATGTATGTTTAATATTATGTTGGTTTTGAGCAGAATTTCATTCATAAAAATTTATCAAATGGCTTATTGTGTGCCTGGAGCTGTGCTAGAGCAGAATAGGACAGAATGAAAACAACAATGATTAACATTTTATGAAATTTTTATTATGTGCCGGGCAGCATGCTAAATGCACTATTTTATGTGATCCTTTCAATAACTGTATAGTTAGGAAAGTCCATTTCATAGATAATAAAACATGCTTAGTGAGATTTAGACACTTGCCCAAGGTCATAGAGTAAATGATAGAGACCCAGTTTTATACCTCAGCAGTCTGACTCCAGAGCTTTTCAATCACTGCAAAGAAATTAGATACCTTTTATCCTCATGGGGCTTATGGTATAGCAGTAAAACAGGTAAGCCGAGTCATGGTTAAAACATGGATAAGAATACTTGCGGCAGAGACCCTAACTTAGGGTTTTCCTGGGTTCAAACTACGTACCAGCTAGGGCAAAGAGAGAGGGAGCCATAGCTGTGGCTGACTGATCCTTACAAATCCTACCTTGGTTTGGCCTCAGGGGTCCAGCCTCTTGGGCTTTTGTGGGTTAGAGTTTCTGTAGACGCCTGCAGGGCAGAAACCAGAAGACCAGGTTTCTCAGCAGTTTTTAGTTAAGAGCCAAAGGGAGGATAAGGGGCCTGAGCTGGCTTATCTCAGGTTCTGTCTGCTTTCTGTCCAGGTCTGTTTGTCTTATAAAGATCCAGGACATCTGATGTTGACATAACTCCAGGCAAGGCCCATTTTTTATGGTAAATTGAAAAGAATCTCTTGTCCTTGCCAAGAGATGGTAATCCAAGGTGAGAAACTGTGTTTTTAGGATAGAGTCATCATCTACATGGCATAGCTGCCTTCCTTCTACAGATTTCAGCTAACCTTAGAATGTACAGTTTCAGGAATCTTTTTCAATCTTGTTGGAGTCTATGCATTTGACTTGCCCGTGGCCCAGTTCATTTAGAAATCGACAATCAGCATTAACTCTATCAAAGCATTTGCTAGGCTGTTACACTGAGAACTCACTGCCGTGAGCATTGTCTCCAGTCTCAGTGGACTTCCCAGGGTTTCCTTTAAAAATTCCACACTCAACAGTTTCCCACTCACTGAAGGCTTAAAAAAGGATACTCTTAAAAAGAATGGCTATTTTTAGTAGGGAGTCAGTTGTAAAGAGATTATTAGTGGGAGAGTCAGCCTGAGGGAAACTAGCATCTTCCCAGCTATCCTGAGCTTTTTTTTTTTTTTTTTTTTTTTTGGAGTGTATGTCCCAAACATCAGTCATATTAAAACCAATCCCACCAAAACTCAACTTGCATAAAGAAGGTTAAAGAACAGTAATATGAACCTAGCATTTAACAATAGAAGAACTGTCTAGGGACCCAGCTTTTCTACCTAGAGACTCTGTGACCCTGGGCCAAAATGCAAACCCTCTATGCCTATTTCCTCCATCATAAAAGTAGAATAATAACAATAATAATAGTTTATTTCACAAGGGTTTGGGAAAAGTCAAATGAGATAATGTTTGGACAGTGTTTTGCAAATTGCAAAATATTGTACAAAGCTTAGTTATTTTTACAGAAAATACATATGGATTTTCTGCCCTTTTGAATTATTCATTTTCCATCTCTTTCTAGTGGTCTGAACAATTGGGTATTTGATTTTTATCTTATTTCCTGGGAACTCTCTGTACTCTCACATCAATTATTTCATTTCATTTTCACACCACGTCTGTTTTACCTACAAAATATGGAGTGTGACTGAGTTGTCTAATATTTAAAATAAGTTGAGCTCTGACTTCTAAGCCTCTTAGTATTTATTTTTTAGTTACCTTTCTGATGTGAACTTGGGGAAAATTGTTAAGGTGGATAGTTGGGGTATTACTTATCAAAGCAAACAGACTTAAGAAATTACTTTTTCTTCAGATTCATAATGTTTATAAAGAGGAAAGCAGTTGGGTGCTGGAAAGAAAAGAGTTCCAGTGTCCCATGTGTCCAGTGATTGTTTTTCCCTGAATATATGGCATTTTCAGAATGTAAGATTTAGCATTCTTTCAGGCAGGCTTCTCAGGAACTTACTAGCTTAGGGGCCCAACATGAGTTTGGGTGCAGCTGGAACCAGTCTTAATGAGCCAGACCATCACAGGGTCCAGAGAACACATCGTTCAGTGGGAAGAGCCTGGAACTGAGGATCAGATGAAGGTGGTTGATAATGGAGGGGTCAGTCCTAGCTGGATTACTTGCATTAAGCATGTCACTTCCCTTTACAACATTACCCATCTACCTCAAAGACTTTTATTTTTAATTAAAAATTTTCAATGTGGTAAAATATACATAAAATTTACCATTCTAACCATGTTTACATGTACATTTCAGTGGCATTAAGTACATTCACATTGTCATACTCACCACCAGTCATCTCCACCACTGCAAAAGGTTGTTTTAGAGTAAAATGAAATAATTTTTGTAAAAGCCCTTAGAGAGGCATAAGGCACCATCCAAATGCAAAAATATTGTTATGACTCTTTTTCGTCCAATAGTTTAGCAGAAGGGGCAAAGATTGGGTTAAAAACATTCCTTAACTTCTAACTGGTTAAAGGAAGTTGAATGAACTATCTTTTTGGAAGGATTCACATGAGTAGAGATGCCCTCATGGTCAGGACATGTGGACAATTTGTTGCCAAGGGCAAGAAGTACTACCTGTACATTTGAAGTCATTTCCAACTTGGAATTTCTACAAATTCACAGCAATCACTTCTTTGCTCTAGTCTCAGTTAGAAGATGTCATTCCCCCCCCAATGTTGGGCATTTGAAACTTACAGATCAGATAAGTTGGAACAGCAAAGAAAGAAGAGCATGTGATGCCTAACAGATAAGTTAAGGGATAGTTGGGGGAAATCACTCTATAAAGTGAAAAGTTTTGATGTTCTTATAGATAATGAGTAGCTTTCTAACTTTATCCAAACCAGTTTTTTTCATCCTAAATTGACAGGAAGGCTTTCCTAGCTTGCCAAATGCAAACTGGAGCAGACCTTTGCATTCATTAGTAGACAAATGCATAAAAGCATTCATTCAACAATATATGTACTTTCCTAATCTGGTTAAGTTTAGGAAATTGGATTAAAGAAAAGACAAATCTAGAAATTACATGCTGTTTAAGGGAGTAGAAATCCAGTGGCATAGGACTCTGTCTGGGGGTATTGTGCTTAGGTTATTTTGAGACCTGCCATTCTCTTTTGAAATTAACTTTGTAGAGTAAGTAAGGATAATTGTTGCTTCTAGCCAGCTGTCTATGTCCTTTACTCATCTAGAGTAGTGGAGTAGAGTAATGGTGTATGCGTATGTGTTGTTCATTGGATTCCCATTGTTCTGGGGATTCATAACACAGTTGTGCGTGGCAATGAAGTTGGTCTGCAAAAGCACTGTGAGAGGAGGAAGAGAAGATGGTAATGATGATGATGAAGGCAACAACTGACACTATTAAGAACTTACTATATACCTACCATTTTGCTAAACATGTTAGCTGTTTTTGCTACTTAACTATTGTGTTCACTGAAGCTTAAACAGGTTAAGCAAATCTCACAAGGTCAGTGTAGCCCAGGCTTCACTTACTGTTAAGTCCAAATTCCACCATACACCATCAATGGAGGTGAAAAAAAATCACAAGTTTGAAGAAAGTACAGGACAAGTTCCCTTCAGTACCTTTATTCTTTATATTAACATTTCTTCCTTAAACCTCTTTCTACTATAAAGAGGGATTTTTTAAAAAATAATTTCAAAAAAGAAGTAAAGAGTTTCACAATAAATACCAAGATTCCTGCTTAAGGAAGAGTATACCAACACAATTGCAGATCCAGGTGTATCCCTATCCCCAGGATGATGCATATAATGAATCTGGTGTTTCTTTGTCTTTGGCAGGAGTGAGTCCTTTAGCATAAAAAAGTCTTGCAGACTGGACTTAAACTCTATACTCTTTAGTAATTTTCAGGACAGTGATTCTCAACACACATGGGAAAAATAGGACTAATAGAAACAGATTTGGTAAAGGGTGGCTGATCAGAAGGAAATGGTTGACACTTGCATTTTATGTGGTTGAAAATGGGGCCTGGATTGAGAAGTATAAGGTGAGGGTCTGGGGAAAGGTTAATACTCTCTAAAGTGCCTATATAACTTAGAATGTAGTTAACAAAGGTATTTGGATTGTTTAAAACTAATTTTTGAACATTGTATCTTTTCTGTTTGCATCTCTTTAGATCGCTTTATTCAAAAATATTTCTAGTCTTGTCCTTCCTCTCAGATAGAGAGAAGGAATATGTATATCTTAAGGTGCCACTTTACTAAATGGTCCTCATAGTTTCTCCTGGGGGAAGAGAGAAGAAGCAACTCATTTATTCAATTAGTATTAACTGAATCTTTACAATGGACCAGACATTGCAGTAGATGCAGGTATCAAGAAGAAAGACATTTTCACTGCCTGTGAGGAGTGTGCAATAAAGTGATTTTTGAGAAATAACCCTGTCCTAAGCCAGGAAACAAATGGTTAACATAGACCTGAGAAGGAAGTAGTTTTCTAGAAGGGCTGCACTGGACAGTACTTAGTAAGACACCTGAGAGATTCCATCAAAGCTAAAGATCAGAGACAAAACTTAGAAACGTCAGTAGAATAGGGGTGCCTGTGTGGCTCAGTCAGCTAAGCATCCAACGGTTCAGGTCATGATCTCAGAGTTTGTGAGTTTGAGCCCCGCATCGGGCTCTGTGCTGACAGCTCAGAGCCTGGAGTCTGCTTCAAATTCTGTGTCTCCCTCTCTCTCTCTCTCTGCCCATCCCCCACTCATGCTCTGTCTCTCCCAAATATAAATAAACATTAAATTTTTTTTTTAATAATAAAAAAAGAAATGTCAGTGGAATAAATGTTACTTGCCATGAGCAAGGTTTGAGTTTTGGGCTGACCAGTGTAATTTTATTAGGGGTCTGTGATTCCTAGGCACAGTCTCCCAGGCCAGGAGATCATGCCCCTTTGTATTAGTGGCAGTAGATGAGGTCTCTCATTGCAAACAGGTTTCTGCAGGAGCATGCCCTTGGCAACACAGGGATTAGGTAAAAGGGCAGAATTGGATAAGCTCATACCCATCACAGCCCCTAGAAAAATATTTCGGAAAACAGGCCATACTAATGATGGTCAAATAGTGTCATCTTCCTTGAAGAAATGCCTTTCCTGCATCAGGACCTAATGTAATACCCTCAACTTTTATGTAGGATCAATATGAGACCTGGCAATTGAAGAGCATTTCTCTATGTTCTATAAAAATGGGGCTGAAAGTATTTTTCCACTGTGTCAGTCAAAGTCCTTTTTATAAATCCTGTCGATTGCAATCCACACTATCTCTCACAGTTAATTTCTGATTAAGTTTGGTTCCAAGGAAAATGCTGTCTGGACTGATGAATTTGTCCACTTTCTGTTTTTAGAGAACAAATGACATAAGCTGATGTCCTTTCCATTTGCCTTAGCTGGCACAAACTCAGAACAAAATGCATTACCCAAGTGTTATCTGCCCAACTCAGGTAGCTGGAGCACTCATCCTTCTACTTCCTCCAGATGACTCCCATTTTGACTTACCCTTAAAAGACTTGCTTTTCTTGACAGGGCCAGCTCAAGTCCACTTAGTAGGTAAGACACTTTTTTGGTTAGAAAGATATACAGTTTTACTTGTTCATCTTTCTATCTGAAAAGTAGCACAGAACCAAGTGAAATCAGGCTTTCTTGAGTTATTGGCCAGCAGGATGGCATTTTACTGATACTTGAGAATAAAAAAATATAGATAAATGGAGAATTTTTTGAATATAGATGATTTCACATTTCTATACTGGTTATTGAAAGAGAGAAGAGAAAAAGAAATAGATATAGATGTTGCACTTGGAAGATAGCAGTCCAACCAAGGTGGGGGGACCATCTCTACTTCCATTTTCTCTCCACTTGCACTCACTAGGAAGTGACTCTGGAATATCCATCAGTTGTCTGAAAATAAGCACTAATTATAGCAACACTTCAATGACTAAGAATATCCTTCAGGACCACTTCTTTAAACACATGGACATGGAACCCTACAATGTGCACACTATTAAGGGGTGAAGGCCATGAGTCACACTCAGTTTTTGTTCTCAAGATCTGGTAGTCAAAATAGATGTTACAACAACTCCATGAATTTCTCTAATATGGTGGAATGTAAATTCCTCGGTAGAAATGGGAACATAGTTCAACGCAGAAGAGCAAAGTATCATTTTTTGTTGTTGGAAGATCAGGAAATGGTTTATAGATGAGGTGATATTGCGCAGAAGGACAGTCTAGGTTGAGCAAGCAAAGATATGAAGAAGAGCAACTTCTGAGGATGTTCAAGGATAGTGGAAGTACCATTTGTCTCATAGTTATCTGAAGGGGAGAACAGTAAGAGAGATGAGTGATAAGTTAGGAATACATCACTGCATCCTTGAGAAGTTGTACTAAATATTGTAGTTAAAGGAGAGCTATTGAAGGTTTTTGAGCAGAAGTGATACACTAGAGCTGTCCTTCAGAACAATGGAGTAGAGCGCTGTAGTAAAGAAATACCAGCAATTTACAGTCCAGAGAAAAGTTTATTGTAGTAACATGGAGGACAAATAGTACTCCTTCATTGGGAATTGTTGATGGGAATGAGAAGAGATAAGGATGGATGATGCAGATGTGGGAATGATTGTTGACAATATAACTCAGCAACTGATCCTATGTGGAGTAATGTACAAGTGCTAGCCACAGCCTGTGATGACCCTGAGCTTGGGTGACTACAAGTCTCATGATGCCATCCAGGAGGAGTGATGGGGGGCCAGGAATAGAAGTTTATTGAGAGGGCTTAGATGAGGGATGGAGGAAAGCTGATGGGGCATTTTGCAGATGAGGAGCTGCTGAGAAGTATCATAAGGGTAATGTGCAGTGGGGAGGCCTGCTGGGCTGTATGGGAACAGGTGGGGCATCATGGAGAGAGGCCATTCTATTTCCTCAGCACTGGGTGAGAGAAATGGAGGGGAGAAATGGAGGAGTTGGAGATCCTTCTCAGTTAAGTGATTGAAACTTCTTTAAACTCCTGAGCCAGATATGAGGGGAGAGGTTCTGACAAAGCCATAGTCATTGCATTTTCTGTATTAACCATCCTCCGGACAATCCTCCAGAGTTTGGGTTGTTCCTGAAATTAGCTCAACATTTTTCCAAGAAGTATACCCAGCCTGAAAAGGAAACAGAAGATCAGTGACTGGCTTTCCTGAGACTGCCCTTGCTACCCCAGTGAGGGCTACTGGTGACAACAAATTCACAGAGGCTGCGGTCCATTGAGCAGCTTACTCACTGCGTGCCAAATATCACACTACACACTTTATCTCGCTGACCAGTTGTAACTTGATTAGGCAGATTCTATGATTATTGTCATTGTATAAATGAGATAACTGAGGCTGATGTGGAATTTTCAATGTCATACAGCTACCAAAGTGAGTTAGCAATAGCCAGGCACACTCTGGGGTGGAGGAAGACTAGAGTCAGTTTTATTGTTTGTAGTAGTTTTAAGGCATCTCAAACACTGAATTAGCAAACACTGAACATTGCTCCTGAGGAAAATAAAGAGTTGGGGTCCTCCGAGCCTCTGGTCACATTTTTGTCAACCAATCAATACATGGTCTTGTCTTATGTGTATTTCCTTTTAAAGTTACCTTATTTGATATATACTTTTCACTTGTTAACATCGAACTTGGCCAACAGGACTGTAAGTCATGCCTGAGCTCGACTTCCCTAACACATGTATTTCTTTGTAAGGCACACCCTAGCTGTCTTGTGATCAGCACTAGACAGCCCTTCTGCAATACATGTGGGGCCACTTTACAAAGGGAAACTACCATGAAAAAGTGCAACAATGCAAAAAACATGGCACTGAATAGACTTCAAATGGGACACTGTTTATGGTGGGAGAACTGAGACAAGAAGGCAGGATATTGCCTTGTTCCACTGCAGCTGGGAACACATACACTGGTGACTCCGGTTTTTCACCACTCTGCCCATGTCTGCAAATGTCTGTGAAAGAACCACAGGTATTGATGTTGGGGTTACAAATAAATTTTGACAAGTAGGCAAGTTAGAAAATGAAGAATCTTTGCATACTGAGGAACAACTCTACCTCAGGCCATGGGCACATTTCTTGAAATCTATGCACTTTCAAGAGAAACCTAGGGAGAAGTGACCATGTTTTATTTTGCTTGCTCTTGTATTTTTTACCTTCAGCCTAGGATTCATCATTTCCTTGTTCCTGAGTGTAAAGAACAGCCTCCTTAGGGGTAAGTTGCAAGCCCTGAAATGAGCTGCAGGCCCAGATCACATGGCCCTTAGCAGAAGTGTCAGACTAGAACCCAAGTCCTCCTGAAGACCCACAAGTGAAGGGCAGGGTGACCCAGCAGGTGCTATAGGACTGATGAACCCAGCACCCTGCATCCTCCCTCCTGTACATTCTGGACGCTTATTTACCCTTTCTTGATCTCTTTTGGGTTTGACAACAGTGAGAGTTATAGCAGTTATTCTAATGCTAAAATTCATACTCATATAACTGTTTATGATTGTTGGTATGTTACAGAATATGGCAGGTTAGGCTGAAAGTTTTAGAGTCAGAGAGAGATATAAGTTTATTCCTGGTTCTGACCCTTAATCCACTGTGATCTTATATAAATACTTTAATCTTTTCAATCTTTAGTCTCCTCATCTGTAAAATGAGGGTAACAGCTTATATGCTTCTTTTATTTTTAGTGAAGATTAAGTGCATTGATTTATGCAAGGGGCTTAGAATGGTATCTGCAATATGACAAACACTTGGTAAGCATTAGCTTTTAAAAATTTTATATGTAATTCAAAAACAGGGCCTCTGATTTTTTTTTTTTTTTGCTTCTACAATCTAATGATCAAGAATGGGCTTTGAAGTCATATCTCCCCAATTCTACTCCTATCTTCTTTCTCTATCTGGATAACTTTGGATGGAACTTCCTTGAATGGATGGAACTTCCATTGAATGGAACTTCCTTGAATCTCAGCTTCCTAATTTGTCAAAGATGGGGGCAATGTCTAACACTTGGATTGTTTTGAATGTTAAACAATATAATACATTTAAGAGAATTTTAGCACTGGTTCTGACACATGAGAAGCCTCAATAAATCCTTGCTGCTACTGTTATTACTAATATTATTAATACTAATATGGTATCTGCATTTTGGAGAGTGCATCACAATGCATTATGTAGATTTAGGATTTATTTCTTACCTTTGTTGACACATTGCATCAATGGAATGCACCCTGCTTCTTCATAGGATTGCTGTATGGTCCTGTTGAGCATTGTCAGTGGAAGAGGGCCGAAGGTCCCTCCAAGAAAGGGTGGCTGGGGCTGGAACTGGAAAGGATGGTGAGACAGCACAAGTTCTGCTGGAAAAAAAGTTTTTTGCATCCTTAACTTCCAATTCTTATCTGTCTGGGGGATCATGGAGGAGGACAACTTCTTACAAGGATCCATGTTTATACATCATATAGCCCCACTGGTTAGTTAGATGCTCAGAGCTTCTGGTACACCAACCACAATGACAGAAGTCCCTGAAGAGACTGATGGGTTTCCTTGTGTGCTTGGAGAAGCAATGTCAGAGAGGCCAGTAGGTCACTTTGCACTCATAAATGTGTCTCCACCAGTACATCTCACTACAGGGACAATTCATCAAGGCTGCTTTTCCACTGCTGCTTAGCAGGACAGCCACATGCAAGCCACTGCATCACACCATCCACTGAAAAACTGTTGACATTCATTCTGCAGCTGACCTTTTCTTTCCCCCTCTTTCTTACCCAAACTTCTCCTTCCACGAGTCCTGTAGGTGGGTAAATCTTCCTATGCTACATCCCCATGCTGGGGAAATTGGCTGGCTCTGCTAAGTGTGATTGGAGCCGTTTGTTTTTAAGCTGCACATAAGCATCGGGTGAGATTTATAACACTTTCCTTCTTGCCGAATCGACCCACTGGGAGCCATTAAAGTTTTATTGCTCTCTGCAGTTGCCTGGCCAGAGTGGAATTGAGGGGGCCTGCAGTTGGAAAAAACTTTTTCTTCCATTGCCTTATTCACAGAGAGCATTGGGGGCAGGGAATAGAAGAAATGGTGGTTTTATTTGGTCTCCCCATTTTGGTCCCAATTCTTTTCCAAACTGCACTGAACTTTTGCAATGGCCCCTCATATAATTTGCACTGCATGCTATACTTTCTCCTTCTCTCAAGGCTTCCCAGGGTCCCACCTCTTCCAGGAAGTCTTCTTGTATTGATCAAATGAAGGCCAAGACTTTCTCTGAGATCCCCCTTACCTCTCTTGGCTGGACACCAAGCTCTTTTTCATTTCACTGGTTTTTGTCCCAGATTTTGATACCTATTTTCCTTCTGACTTGCAGATACCTATTTTCATCTTATTGGATAAATGTACATGAATCCTAAAGTTGTAGGATCCTAAATCTGGAAGAAGTATTAGAAATTCTTTGGTTCAACTCAAACAGTAAATTAAATTACTTAAGTTCACATAGCAATTAAGGTATTCTTATCTCTGTCCTCAAGGGGAAATTTTGACAAGGAATGTTTGTACACTAGGTTAAATAAAAAGAACAATATTTTAGTGATGACTTCAACTATCTCCCACACTCTCATTGAGCCTTTAGATGCAGTACGTAGGCCTGGCTTGATTTTCACTGGTGGAAGACATCCTAATTCCCTGTCAATCCATAATAGTTATTCCATATTTACCAGGTTCCAAGCACTCAGGAGGTCCTGAGACAATAGACACATAGGTCCTATATTGAAGACGTCTTGTATAATATCTTCTGAACAGCACCTGGCCAGGGTCTTGTGATCATTTATGCAGCTATGAGGGCCAGGATTCTATCAACACCAGTTTTTAATACAGTAAGATACAGTTTATATTGATAGCAATAAAGACTATTTTTGAGCATCTATTTTATTCAGGCACTGCACTAAATACATAAATAATTTCATTTTTATTCTGATAAAAACCTCCTAAGATAATTGTAGCTGCATGCTATCTATAAGGAAACCAGAGCTGAAGAAGGATGCAGTGACTGGTCCATGGTGGTACAACCATCAGGTGGTGGAGCTGGGCCTAGAGGCCAGACTCAGGCCCCATACATCTGCATACTCTGTCTCCTGTCTCATTGCAGACCTGTCAGCCTCAGGAAACTCTCAGAGTCATTGATCCCTTAGTGTGATGTCAGGTTGCTATTCTCCCTTCCTTACATATTTGCACTCAGTTGGTTCAGCATCTGACTCTTGATTTCAGCCCAGGTCATGATCTCACGGATTGTGGGATTGAGCCCTTCATCATGCTCTCCACTGTTAGCATAGAGCCAGCTTGAAATTCTCTCCTCTCTCTCTCTCTCTCTCTCTCTGCTTCTCCCTTCTCAAATAAATATTTAAAAATTTTTTTAAAAAGAATAAATGTTTTAGATGGGATATAAGATTTTATTAACAGGGATGGGAATTTTAACATAAGCACTTTGTATGAAGTCACTCCCTAAGAGGTCTACTTCATCAACTGTCATCCCAACAATCATTGATAACAAGGACCTTCCACTTTTATTGGAGATTGACAGCAACAGAGCAAAACAGTTGAGAGCCCAGTGCTGAGGTCAGGGCTCCAGTGTTTGATTCTTGCCACTGTCACTTATTAGGAGCTAAGTGATCTTAACTTTCTATGGGCCTCAGTTTCTTCATCTGTACCATGGGAATGATAAAAGAATCTACTGTACATGGTTAATGTCATGGCCAAATTAAAGCTAATACATCTAAGACACTTATAACTATGTCTGGCATATAATAAATTCTCAATTAAATTTGATTTTTATTTTCTCTCTTTCAAGTGTCTAAAGCCATTCACATTATCATCACATTTAGCCTCATATTCTGGGATAAAAGCTATCATTAAATGATCACTTAATTAAAGAAGCATTTGTAGACAACAAGGAAGACACAAGTTCACAGGCACCGGAATTCACTGAGATGAACCAAGGCAAAGCAGAGAATTTCAAATTCCTCATTACAGATCTCTCTCTAGAAGAAACCCATCTTCTCAATACTGTGGATGTAGTATGGTGAACATTCTGGATCAGCAGCCCTTCTAATTTTGGGACTAAACTGAAACGTAACATTTGGTTATGTTACCAGTTCTCTTGACAGAGACACTTCCTTTTCCCAGTCACCTAATCCTGCCCCAGGATTGTTGGTACAATGTAAACATCCAGAACTCTTGTATGTCTCCAGTGCTCTGTTTATTCTCTTTTCCCTAACACATCCCAAAGGACAAGGTCAAAAGTGGAATACAAACTCTTTCCAAATAGTTCTCAAATTTTTTACAATTCCCAGATTGATAGATGAGGGGTAAACTGGCAAAATGAAACCAGTGGGGAACTTCAAAATATGTAGCTGTTATACTTCGTGTATCTCTGTGTGCTAACACAAGCCCAACTCTCTTTGGCCATTGTTATCAATATAATAGTTTTAGTGATATAAATATAATAATAATTACTATTGTCACAATAATTTTTACTGGGCATTTCTTTGTGCCAGTCACAGTGTGAGGCAGGTGGATCCAAGAGATGAAGGCTTGCAACAGTCTTAAAAGGCAAATACATCTGCAGCAGAGCTTTTCTTTAGATGCAGAGTGGAAACTCTGGACATACTCTAAAACTGAATGCCTATCTGACCCTTCATATCTCCAGCCTCATTCAACCACTCTCACCACAGCTTTCATGCCCTCCCCAAACATATAGAGCTGGCTAGTTCCTGTTTCACTGTCTCTGCATTTGGTATCCCTCTTCTGGGAAAAGTTATACTGGACCATGAGATGTCTCACTACCTTTTGAGATTTGGGTCTTGTTCCTGTTACTGAAGCAGGTTTGCCCTTATGCCACATTCTGAATTAATCCCCTCACCTTTAGTTTTATTTATAGCACATTTCTTTATGTATAGAGCATGCCATGCATTTGCCAGTCTAACTTCTATATTAGAATCACAAGCCTGTGCAGACAGGGATTTTGTCTGTTTTGCTCACCCTGCATTTCTATCTACAGAAACACTTGGAACGTAGCAGGCACTGAATACATATTTATTGAATAAACATAAACACCAAATGAAGGAATTAATAAACTAAGGGAATTAACTTCCTAAGTTTGCACATCTGGTGATTCTGTCAGTAACTTCTTGTGGGAGAGCCCTGGTATGGGGTAGAAAGCTTTACCTTCGGTGCCTGGAGAAGCTGTCTCATCCAGTCCTCTTATTGAAAAGGTGAAGAAAGGCAGGCCCAGGCCCATAAGTCATGACTGCGACATGGTCAATCATAGTTTCCCTCTCATCCATAAAGTCTCTTTATGTAATGGTCAAATGCTGATGCCATTAATCACACTTAAATGGCATCTTGCCTCTTCATTGGGGCTGGCCCCCCTACAAGTGATTTGCTGGTTCCTGCCACTGCCCCATCTCCACCCGAGGCAGAGCCTCCTTGATCCCTGAGCCTGAATCCTGCCTCAAATCTAAGCCAAGGTTAGTCCCTTGTTAGGAATTGTCTCAAATTCTGGCCATGTGTTTGATGAACAGTTGTATAGAATATGGTGCAAAGGCCAGGGTATCTGAATTGAGGGATGCTGCCTGCCTGGCCAATCTAGAAAGGGTGTTTTCATCTTGTCAACCTCAGTTTTCTCAGCTGAGATACGATGGACAGGTGGGACCATCTGCAGCCTTCAAGACTCCTGTTAGCTCTGAGGGACCCTCTCTAGTGTCCACCTTGTTCTGCTCCTATTACTGTGTGATGCTTTGCTTGCCAGTACAGACCTGGCTGCTTCTCTCTCCCAAAGACCCTAGGGTGAAGCATCGTCACTCTGCCAAGAGCCAAGATGCAGAGAGAGAGAGAGAGAGAGAGAGAGAGAGAGCACACAAAGATGGAAGGATTGTCACCTATTAAGCAGTCTGACTTGCTTAATCTGACTTGCTTGATTCTTTCCTGCCCCAGTGAATTAGAAAAGGACATCTCAGGAAAATAGAAGCAGGGGGACTTAAGCAATATTTTTATCCTGCCAATTATCAAGAAACTGTAATCATGGGAAACACCTAGCAAAGTCTACAGCTCCTCATGTGCTTGTTCTCTGAGTGCAGAGACCGCCCCCACCCCCAGGATAAGCAGAAAGGGGAGGGAGCCCTTTTGAGAGAGGAAGAGAAAAAATAGTTCCTTAGAGCTGGGAGCTGGCCAGTGTGTCTTCTAATTTAATTACTTATCTTTCCCTCAAATTGTTTATGGTACACTAGGCTATTAAATGTGCCATAAGCAAACTGCTCTTGAAAGAGGAAGTGGATTTATTTGTTTTAGTTACCACTCCAACAAAAGTCTATTTCTTCCGCTAATTAAGATTCCATTCGCTAATTTAAATGGTATGCTAATTAAAGTATAATTCTGGAAATGTAAAAAGGAGTTAAAAAAAAGAAAGAAAAAACTGGGTTGGCCTTTAGGAATTACATTAAATTTATTGCGTTGTAACAATGGTAAGCTGGG
Source organism: Acinonyx jubatus (assembly GCF_027475565.1). NCBI lineage: Eukaryota > Metazoa > Chordata > Mammalia > Carnivora > Felidae > Acinonyx > Acinonyx jubatus. The sequence continues at coordinate 83,689,702 of NC_069390.1, forward strand.
TGATTATTTCATTTGCCTCGCATGCTGTATTCACGCTTCTGCTTATTCATACCCATTCTCTCACTTCAGCTCATTAACACACACTTCCCCACTCCCTCTCTAATGGGAGTCTTCTTGTGATGGTTTAAGATGAGTTGTGAGTTAGAGCCTTGAAGCAATGTTTAGAATTTCTTCAGCTGGGCCACACAGAGTGTTGCAAGCTGCCGCCTGACTTGATGTTTAGAGAGAGAAAAAAGAAAACATCTGGATTTCTGCTTTGTAACCAATTTCTGGAGCCAAGTTGCTGCTGCTCCAGCTTTTCCTCCATCCTCTCTGAAGTCTGGGTATGTTACAGATAACAGAGATTATAGTATTTTACAAGAAAGAGAATGATTTTTCTTGGTCACGTTAGTGCCTGGTGCTTCTTTTCTGAGCTCAGGTGTGGGACTCTGGTGACCTCAGTGGATGTTCATGACATGGGCAAACCCTTCTCCTAAACCTCAGCTTCCTCATCAGAAAATGCAGGTTATTAGTAGGATTGAACACACTGAAGCTCAGGAAAGCATGCATCACAGCGACTGGGACATAGCAAGCTGCCCGTGTGTCCACTTTCTTCCTAATTTTGAGACTGTAGCACCAGACCAGAAGCTAAGGCTCTGGAATTTCTCAGCTTGAACTTTGCCCTGCAGGTGATCAGGAGAGAATACTTAGCTTCTGCCTCCAATTAAGGCAAAACACATGTAGCCAAATGCATTTATTTTTTATTGCTGCATAACAAATTACCCCACAATTTAGTAGATTAAAGCTGCAGACACTATTATCTCCGTTTCTGTGGGTCAGAAATCTGCAAGAGGCTTCTCTGGGCGTTTCTGGCTTAAAGACTTTCAAGAGACCTAGCAATTAACAGACCAGCCACAGCTGCAGGCTTCCAGGCCTGACTGGCCTTGAGGATCCAAGTCCAAACTCACAGGCTGTCAGCAGCCAGGAGCTTCATGGTGCGGGGGCGGGGGGAGGGGGGTGTCTCTCCAGAGGGCAGCTGGCTTCTCATCTACATTTCCTCCTTCTTCTATTCATTACTAGTCACTAAGTACTACTCACAAGCAACAAGGAGGGGATTTCACAAGGATGGGAACACAAGGCAGACCACAGGATCATCTGAGAAGCTGGTGTGCCATTTTGGGGTACTTACTTTATGACTCAGTGCTTTGGTCTGTCTTGCCCTCTTCTTGTCAGAACAATAGCTTTTGTCCATCCATCTCCCCACTGTCCAGTATGGACATCTTGGGATGGAAGTCTTCAGACTCTTGCTCAGAGTCAGCTGTCCAGGGATGTGTCATGTGACCACCACAGAGGGACTTAAAAAGGACTGTCTATCACAAGGGTGTGTGCAAGGATGAGTGTTGTCTGTGTGTGTCCTGAAAATCCATAGGTGGACTCTGGGCCATATCTCTGACAATGCTAGCAGCCTTCTGACTGTGGGACACTTCGGGGAAACAGTTGGAACTCAGTACAAGAGGTCGGGGCGGGGAGGTTTCTTTTGCGGTAAGGCACAGGAGCTAGGACTAATAGAAAAGGAAGCTAACAAAAATGAATTAACTTGCATCTCAATTTGACTTTCAATGCCAGAAAGGAGAAGGAAAACAGCATCACAGAGTTAATTGTCTTTCATTTCTCATCTGGTTAGGTTGGCTTATTCTTTTATTAGTGTCTTTCTTGCCAACCCTTGAGTGAGATGTTAACACTATAAACCTAAGGCCACCATCTAAGTGAATCTTGGCAATTCCTGCTTTCTTCTGGCCCGTGGCTTGGAAGGGAGAGGAAGGTGATAGGTGCCAGGTGGGAGGGGGCCGGAAGTAGGAAGTCAGTGCTGGGTAGTTGGCGTCCACAGCAGAATAGCCTTTGGCGGGCACATTAATCTATGGGGCTGTTGGAAAACTGCTGTCAAAAGTCTCCCCAGAAATTGGATACACTGTTGCTAATTGAATCACACAGCTGGGGTAGTCTGGCATTTATACTGGCAGACTACAGGAATATTTGCTTGTCTTTACTGCTAAAGGAGAGGAGGACCAGGTGGGTGGGGAAGTGATATTCAGAATAGGTCCACAGGTGAGCAGAGATGGGCATGATACCCTTCTGGGACACCACTCACACATCCCTGCTGTGCCTGGGAGAGTAGTTAGTTTGCCCTGGTCTGTCATACACCCCTCCCTCCACTCACTGTGAGTGTAGACTGTGTTTACCCAGGGTGTGCAACACAGGTGGACTTATTCCCTACTCACTGCTGTCCTCGTGTGAGACTTAGGAACATAGAGTCTCAGCCAACAGAATGGACCCATAAGCTCATTTATCGCTCAACAATGAATAGCTGGTTCTGATTCTATTAGGGTTTATAAATCACCTTCTAAGAACCTCAGTTGCTGTTCACTTCATTCACACTTCACACGATCTCAGGATAGAGTTTGTGGTATGTTTAGTGAGTAAATATTTACCAAACATTCCCTAATATGCTGAGTGCTGTGTTTGATGCTGGGAAATGAGTGGTGGTGACAAAAACAAATGCAGTCTGATCCCTGTCCTCAGTTTACATGAAGAAGGAATAAGTGTCTCGGGTGGGAGAGTGGTGGATTACTGATGGCCCAACTGCGTTTACATCTTCACTCAGATACCTGCCAGCTGTGTGACCTTGGGCAAGTTACTCAAACATTTCTAATCAGGAATGAAATGATCAGATCTGTGTTTTAGAAAGAGCGTTATCACAGCAAGTCCAGAAAGCTGATGGCTAGGGTGGAACCAGAAAAAATGGTTATCAGTTAATGAACTCTTGCAGTGGTCAGGGTAGGAGGTATCAGAATTTGAACTAAGAAGAAAACAGGATGAAAGTGAGGTGCATTCAGGAAGCAGCAACTGTTTGAGCATGCAGGAAAGAGAGGGAGGCATGCAGATGGCTCAGGTTTAATCTCTCGGTGACTGGTGCATGTCGGTGTTATTAACTACGGTAGGAAAAGGAGTGCAGAAGTTGGGAATGTGGCAAAGAGAAGAAACTTAGAACTTGCCTTTGGGATGAGTTGTACTAAGGGCTCCTTGGTGTCTGTGCTATGATCTGTGACCTCGGTTCTGTGCTCCAATTCCAAGGAGGTCACCTAGAGGAGCTGAGGATCAGAAAAAAACTGTGGAGGAACGGGATTCTGGTGGCAGTTTTAAAAATTCCTTTCATAAGCAGTGAAATAAATCTGGAGAGATGCCCTCCTCTCCCCTCAGAGGCTTCTTCTTTGTCGGGCTGGATGGAGTGGGGTGACAGAACATTGATCGGTATGAGATAGATGGGAGGAAAAGCCCTCATTGCCTGCTGAATCAATGCTCCCTTAAAGACTGCAACAAACAGGATTAAAGGTTGAAAGACATTTATTGAGGGGCGAATCTGAGTGTATGTTTTATTAGTCAGCCATGGTCCTGGGTTTATAGAAATGCCCAGCCTAGACACTGCCAAGAGCAATAAATCAGGGCTTTCTTCATTGGCTGGCTGCCTGGGCAATGATGTGGGGGTGTGTAGCCCCAGGCCAGAAGGATGGAAGAGAGTGTTGTCTCTAGTCCATCTGGGGTGGGGGAGGGGCTGGAGGAGGCTTGGCCAACACCGGCTCCTGGCTTCCTTCCCCAGTCACTCACAGACTTAAGATCAAACATACTTACTGCATGGGTAGAGGCCTCGGGGCTCTCTCAGAATTAGGATGTTCCCCACCCTTCCTGCCAAAATCATTTGCCTAACCTTTTGCCTGAGTGATTCAGAAGCTATCAAATATACAACATCCACACAGCTGGGCATTAATTGGAGGCCAGAGCTTGATTAATGAACATTATGCTAATGTCGGGTCAGGGGGCAGATTATGTGTAAAGGGCCAAAACAGTAAGCCGAGTCAAAAGTAATAACACCACCTTTCCATCCCTCCGCCTCCCCAAATTAGTTGGCAGCTGGAGGCAAGCAGAGAAAAGGCATATTGATGAGATGGTGCATCACAGTTTGGCACTTGCCCTGGCTTGAGACATCCACAGAGGATCATCGCCCCAAGGAGGAGTGGCAGCCACCCTGGAAAGGTGGGCTCCTGCTCCAAGCTTCCCTCTGGGAGGTGCAAGCAGCTATGGGTTGCGGATGTGACACTTCTCAGGTTAAGTGGCTCTTTCGAGGACTCTGAAAACTTATAGAGATGAGTAATAAAATATCCCACTATGAACATGTCCACGTAAAGTGTTTATGTCTGAACACTGAAATGAACTTAGACAAACAAATCCTTAATCAGTCACTCCTTAGAAATCTTGTTTCATTTGTCAGGTAGAATACCACTCACTTCTGAGCCTCCATGTGCTTGCCTAAGTGTTCTGTAGTCTCTCTTCCTCTGATTCCTCCTCCTGAGTTCTCCCTTGAACACAGAATTTCTATCATGTTCTTTCTTCTTCTTCTTGTCTTCATGCTCCATGATTTCTCCAGGGCTGAGTGTAAGTTATCACAGGTGACTTTTTATGAGGTAAGTTATCACAGATGACTCCAGAAGGTATATGTCTGAGCAACACGTCTCCACCATAGATTTGTTGCCCAACACCTCTGTGTGTAAATTCTGTAAAATCCCTAATTCACTGTACAACATGCTGAATTCTTCTTCTATTACTAGCATACATGTACTTGCTGCCTGATACAGAAACAGAAGTTTCTGTTTGGGCTTCCCCCTCACTTCTTTTTTAAAGTTTACTTGTTAATTTTAAGAGAGGGAGAAAGCATAAGTGAGAGAGGAACAGAGAGAGAGAGAGAGAGAGAGAGAGAGAGAGAGAGAGAGAGAGAGAGAGAGACTTGGAGCTCAATCCTAAGAACGATGAGATCATGACCTGAGCTGCAATCAAGAAATTGATGATGCTTAACCGACTAAGCCACCCAGGCAACCCTCCCTGTCACTTCTTAAACTGCCCATGCCACTTTCTCTGCCAATTTCTACATTTCCAGTGTCTCTGCCACTTGTGGAGTTCAGAGTCCCACCCTCTCATTTATACTATAGCACGGTCTCTCAACCCATCCCTCCTTACCCAGTCAATGCACCATCTTGATTAGTGGATGTATTTCTCTCCGTGTTGAGCCTAACAGTGCTTTCCCACTGCCAGGCTCCCTAAAGGCATACACAACCCTTCAGACTCTGGGTTTAACTGATACTTAATCCCATTTCATGCCCTTCTCACCTTTCTCTTCTTCCCTTCATGCCATGGGGCTAATGGCCTTTCTGGAGGATGTAACCCACATGTGGACCTCATTGGCCTGTACATGGTGTTGTGTTGATGTGAGTCTTCAGGACCTCAGGTTTCTGTCCTAGACCTGTCTTGGGAAATGACTTCATAGATGACTCAAATGAGAGTACATATAATGATAAGCTAAGGCATACCTACAAGATTGGGAATGACAAGAAGCTGGGGGGAGAGACTAAATATGTTGGATGACAAACTAAGAATCACAAATGAAACTGACAGCCTGTGAATGGAATGTAACCATATTGAATTTAACAGGAATAAATATAAAGTCACATTTTTGGGTTAAAAACAATCTTTAAAAAGATACAGGATAAGAGAAATATGGTTTAGCTAAGGCACCAATTAAGGAAATTTCTATTGACAGCAAGCATAATTTAGGACAATACAGTCCAAGTTATCAAAAAAGAAGAGAGAATTTTAGGCAATATTGAAATTTTCTACCAGAAGGATGGTGACAGTCTTCATTGATTCCATGTTAGGCATTGTATACTCAGAGTACTATACTTTTCATAAATTAGACAAAAGGGCATGTTTTATGAAGATTAATTAAAGAAGAATTATATATATATGTGTATATATATATATATATATACACATATATATATGAATTATTGAAGGAATTAGGTGTCTCCCTATCCCTTCCAAAATTGAAACTGTAAATGGTCTTTCTCCCCCTAACTTCTGAGGCCCTTTGAAATATTCTTTATTCTTTTGATCTAAATGAAATGTTATTCCTTTAAACCCTCCCTAGTACACTTCATGTGAATTGACTGCATCCTCTTTCACGATCCCATTGCATTTTTCCTGGTCTTGTATTTATATTCTGGCCAGCATTTGTATTTCAGCCAAGTTTTAAGCCATATGAGACTCAATTTGGTATTTCAGAATCAAGCATATAATTAGTAAATGTTGAACAAACTTACATACAGGGACAATATTACCCTTTAATCCAATATTTCCCAAACTGTTTTCTAGCTGTGTTCTGAAAGCTCTAAGAGAAGCATAGTCTCACAGCTATTAATACATACTCCAGAAAGAGTTCTGTGGTCAATTAAATAGGGGAGGTGTTAGGTTAATTAAGGTGAAACTAGTTTCTTTACTACAGGACATTTTGGACTCTTTAATATGTTAATGTATCCTGTGAATCACCAACAGATGGCTATTATATGCAGGGTCTACCAAAATCATTTAACTATAGAACACAACTTTTATGTAACACCATTTGACATTTAGTGGAACATAGTTTGAGAAATGTTGAACTAAGTCTACCTTTAAAGAAATGGAGCATAACCTGTCCAGGGAGGGCCAAGAGGTAAAGTGAAAGGGGTAAGAACTTGGGAACTCACCTTATAAAGAAGGAGATACTACATAGCCATGTACTTGAGACTTCAAGCAAATATGTATTTAAAATTTGATGGCAATGTTAGCCATGATGATAGCTAAAAAAGATTGGGACACCCTGAATACAGAATCACCAAATCTCCTGATAACTAGAGAGATAAGTGGAACCTTTAAAGAAGCAGGTGTGACCACAGAGGGAGATCTCTGAGGAGTTCAACCCAAAGGCTGGAAATGGAGACAGAAATATATGAGGTAGAATGTACAGAAATGCAGTAGAGTGGGGGAATCAACACACAGGATGGTGATGGCCCAGGGCAAAGGGAGCCAATTTTTAGACCAAATCATTAGTGTGTGAACTAATTAGAAGGCACACAGGTTCCTTCAAAGTACACACAGCAACCTGTTTTGGGTGGCTGATCTGGAAAATCATTATGCATGGATTTTGATATAGGCCCGTTTTGAGTTCTGCCTTTTTGAAAGATTTAATGGTGAAATAAAAGGCATGATTACCAAATTTGCATACAGCAAAAATCTGGATAGTCAACAATGTTGACAAAGGGAAGTCAAGATTTAAAAAGATTTCAGTTGCTGAGAATAATTGATCAAACAATTACAGAATGAGAGCCAGTAGAGATAAAGGTGAATATTTGCAATTAATTTCCAATTTGCAGGGGTGTGGGGTCTGACTTGATTGTATGTGGAGAGGGCACCCTTACAAGGCTATTGGCCCAATAGGAGGAAAAGCTGACCACCCTGCCCACTGCCAACACGTACCACAAATGTTAAATCTAATACAAGTGTGATGTTTTGGGTAAAGGTGGTAGTGGTTTTACTGTTCTCCTGAGAGGTCATACAAAATGTGAAATGTTTTGTTCTCTTTTGAGCAGGATTGGAGATACATATTGACACAAAACTTTGGTCCAAGGGAGGTGGCCTAGGAAAGTGAAGGAAAAGATAAAAATCCTATCTGAAGAAAAATGGTTGGAAGGACTGGAGATATTTAATTTGTAAAAGAAAAGACTTTGGGGAGACATTGCTTTTTCCAAACATCTGAAGCATAAAAAGATAAATTGGATCAACTGGATGGCTTCTGGTGTTAGAATAAAGAGTAATGCCTGGGATTACAGGGAGGCAGATTTCAGCTCATTGTGGTGTATTAAACTTTTTAACAACTGGTGCTATTGAGCAAAGAACTGATTCACCCTAAAGGTCTCGAATGAACTGCCTGTGATTAAAATGAAGTAATGTGCTAGCAGCACTGAGCATAGTTCCTGACACAGGGGAAACAGATGCTTCATGGTTATTTTTCCTTCTCTCTCATGATGTTCATCTGTGTCCAGTGAGGAAATGGGAAACCACACTATGTATTTCCAACAGAGAGAATTCAATAAAGAGAATTAGCTACAGCAGTGTTGGGGAACTAAAAGAGCCAAAAGAAATGAATGTGTGCCCCAAGATAACCATAGGAAGTAGCTACCACTCCATGGAGATGGAGGAGAAAGGGAAGGGGTGGAACTCGGGACATAGCAGCTCAGAGGACAGACCGTTTGGAATTAGTGCTCAGATTTCTGAAAATGGGGCACCTGTGGGAGAACATGATGAGATTAGTTCTGGGATTTCTAAACAGAAGCTAGAGGTTGAAGCCAACTGCAACCACTGGAGGTCTTCTGCCAATTCTGGATACCCACGACAGAAACACGGGAAAAGAGGAGAAAAGTAGCCTTCTCATATCCCACCTTTTGGATTCAATTTGTATTCTCAATTGGCAGGTCTTATGAGCTGACCAGAAAGTGTATATCTCAGTATTCCAGGTATAGGGCAAAGTCTGGAAGGTAAATTTGGAGCCAAAGGGAAATATTCAGCACAGTTGGCCCCTTGACTACTCTGAATCCACACACACCTTTATATACTTTACATGGGTGCCCTGCAACTTCATGCTTCAACTAAACTTTCATTCTCTCATGCATTGCCCATGACATGTGCCCGTTGCCCTCAGGCAGCACCTCCACCTGGTAGGATTTCCTATCTGGTGGGATGACTCAAATCTCCATTCTTGATTTGCTTTAGTTTTGTACCAACATTGACTATTGGACATAGAAACACTAAGGCAGATGTGTTCCCTCCTCCTCCTTCCCTTCCACCATTTCTCTCCTTTCTTTTTCTTCCTTTTACCCCCTCCCCTTCCTCCTTCTTTCCTATTGCCCTACAAAATACCTGGAGGGCTGTTGTGGAGGGGATTCCTATAGTGGGTGAGAAGTTAGATCAAAATAGTTTTCATGCTTCTTTAATGCAAAATGTTCAAAGTTTTAATAAAAACAGATTGTTACTATATTGTGGTTTTGTATTAACTAGTTTCACTGCATTAGTTTCTCTTTGCCTCTGGATATCTTCTATCTGGACTCCCTGATTCACATGCCTGGCTATTCCCAATTACTCTATCAAATAGATCATATTTAACGGTCAAAATTTAGAAAGTGTAGGCAAACAAGAAGACTACAAACAGCTCATAATATAATCTCAACTCCAAGCAGGCATCACTGTTCAACTGTTGGTAAATACCCATGTAGTCATATTTCCATATTTATGAATTATATGTAGATATAGATACAGATATTTGTATCATTCACTACAAATGGTTTTATAATCTTTCTGGTACTTTTTGGTAATTTTTTATGTATGTGAGTATTTTCCTTTTACAAATCATTCCTATACTATTTTTAATCTCTGTATAGTACTACAGCATATGGCTGTATCATAATTTATTTAACCAATCCTCCATCATTTGGGCATTCGGTTGCTTAGAATTTGTTGCTGTCATAAATATTGTGCATGTTCTCAATGATCATTATGGAATAAAGTCTTTATTGCCTACCCTCTTGATGGTTAAACAATTTATAACTTTTTAATTGTCAAAATATGTACACACGATTTCATTATAAAAGGCCTGGGAATGAAGAACAATGAGAAACCAATAGTTCTGTCATGAGATTCCCAAGGCACCTTATATAATGAGCACTGTGTGTCCAGCACCATGCTGGGTGCTGTAAGAGCACAGATATGTGGTGTTTCTCCTAAGAGAGATAATAGCCCCATAGAAGAAAACGAGGCAAGAGACTATCAGAAAAGTGTTATGATTTAAGTAGAAGCGAAAGCCACAGCAACAGCTCAGCTGAGGATTAGGTGAAGCTTACAGGAGATAACAAGAAGATCCCAGTTCCATCTTGTTAGGCAAGCCACACAGGGTGGTCATGTCAGGCCGTGGTACCAGACCCTGGACACTGCCATTTGGGCATCAAGTTTATAGTTCTGTTCTCAGGTCATCTCTAAAAATAGTTCCATGGTTATTTTCTTCTTGGAATCTGAGAAATGACACCTAAATCATACCCAGAGGAGAGGGTACCTGGGATTCTTCTTTCCCTTCACCTGAAAACAAGTTTTTGTGGCACATTGTCTGCAATGTGCATCTGCCAGGAGACGGTGAAGACAAAGGTGAATCAGGAAGTCCTGTCTTTGAGCAACTTACCAAAACACGTAGAAGGAAGTTATGTGCTTATATGGCAAGCATACATACAAGTGTCATGAGGTAAGCACATCTCATAGATCATGAAAATTCAGATGTAGACTTATGGAGGAAATGGTCATGAAGGATGGGCAGAATTGTGATATGTAAAGACAGAGAAGGGAACGGCATATATGAAGTTTGAGGAATGAGAGCACAGTTTGAGGAATGTCTAGACAGAGTAATATGGTGTAAACTAACAGTTTAAAATTCTGCTTTGAAAAATTTTATTACAACATTTTAGTCAAATAATTACTACCCCATTTTACAGATGAGGAAATTGAGTGTTACACAAGGAATGACTTAGTTCAGTGCCATTCCCACTTGATTACTGAGTTGGCACATGCTACACGGACTCCATAAAATAAGTAGAGTGTAGAAAGGGAGGTAGGGGCCAAATAATGTTGGTTCATGGATGCCAAAATAAGCAGTTGATATGGAGAGTTCACTAAGTGAAAAATGAGGAGCAGATGAAAAGTTTTGATCAGAACTGAGCTTGAGGAAGATTAATCCAGCAAAAGGAATAGTGTATAGGAAGGTCAGATTGGTAGCAGGGCAATCTGTTAAGATGTTATGTTTCTAATCAGTGCCCAAGGCAAAAAGATTCTAAGGAAGGAATTCCACTAGTTCACAGAGACACTTCTCACCATTTTGAATCACTTTATTGAAATATAACTGACACACAACAAACTGCACATATTTCAACAAGTCAATAAGTTGTGATATATGTACACAATCACCACAGTTAATATAGTGAACATATCTCTCATCTCAAATGTCTCATGTCCCTTGGTAATGACTCCCTACTCCCTCACTCCTGGGCAATCACTAATCTAATTTCTATTCCTCTAGGTTATATTGTATTTTCTAGACTTTTATATAAATTCTTGTCTAGCTTTTATGGATGAACTTAATTATTTTGAGATTCATTTACGTTACTGTGTTCATTATTTTTCATTCCATTGTATGGATGTACCACAATTGAGCCATCCATTCACCCATTGAGGGATTGATTATTGTGTTGCTTACAGTCTTGGACATTATAAATCAAGTTTCTATGAACAGCTGTCTTTTTGTAGACATACACTTTCATTTCTGTAGGTTATTGACCTAGGAGTAGAGTGATTGCATCATATAGTGGGCATATGTTCAAAGTTTTTTAAATTAGCTGCACAGCATTTTTGTATTAGTGAAAAATCAGAAGCAATTTAAATTAAATGGCTAAGTGCATATGATACATACAAATGATGAAAAAGCCTAATGAAGGCTTTGTATTTGGCAGAAATATGACTGGAAATATGGCAGGTTATAGACATGTATATATATATATATATATATATATATATATATATATATATGCAAATATGTAAAATGTGGGTATACTTTAATGTATTTTTAATTTGTTTTTATAATAAATAAAACATGTTTATAATCTGCAAAAAAACTAATAAGGCTATTCTTACATTGGAAGTGGAAAGAAAAAAAAAAGCTTACACAGCTTCAACTAACCAAATAGTCAGAGGTAGGCAGGTTTTGGAGTGTGGGAACTTCTGGAATGGGAAATGAACCATAACCACCTTGTGTTGTTTTTGTTTTTGGTCTTTTTTGTTTTCATTTTTGCTCTTTATTTTTTATTATGAACTATATGCTTTTCTCTGAAAGAGAAGAAAATTTTATTTTTCAGAGTACAGGAAGAAAATAAGAATGAGTGTTAATAATAGCTTGATTATTTTCAACTCAGTGGCTAAGTAAAGTAACAACTGATGTATAACTTATGCAGATCTATGCAAACAATTATTTAAATTGGAAAAGGAAGGATGGAATACACAAGAATGGCAATATTTGCCAGATTGTTAATATGTCAGGCAAGTTCTTTGGTACAAGGCCACCAGAATGAGGAATGAAGGACATTTAGCTTTGAGAAGGTCCCAGCTTGTTTCAGTTGGAGGACATTGGGAATTTCAAGGTTAACCTAATATAATGACAATCATTTATGAAGTGGTTTATTGTTTCCCAAACACATCCATATACATGAGCTTGCTTAGTCCTGAGAAAATCCTATAAGGAAGCAGGAGAGGGATTTCATTTTAACCCCAATTTGATAAAGGAGAAAAGTCAGGTCCATAGACATTAAATATAGTAACAAATGTTGGTATAGCTCCTCAAGGTTTACCAGGAGCTTTCCCATGCATTTTTTTCATTGAATCCTCACGACCACTTCAGGAGGAAGTAAAATGTGTAGTTATTTTTAACCCTTCAACCCATTTCTCAGGTAAAGAAATTGGGTTAAATTATAAGTTGAACAAGGGACCGATGGTGGACTGGTTGTTATAAGACATTAACTTTAGACTTGGGTTCCAAAGCCAATGTTCTTTCATTTGCTCTTTAACCATGGCACACCTGAAATCCCAAGCTGGTGAATAATGGAGTCAGTGCTTAACTTCAGTTTTCTGACTGAATTTAATGCTTCTTATCGAATACTGCATGGCCAGGTAAGTGTTAAAGCATATATTCTTTACCTTTCATCATTGTTTTGTTTAATATAGTAGAAAGTTGAAGTTGTGTGGGTGTGTGTGTGTAAGTAATGGTATAGAACTGGGGACTCTTTTCAAATCCATGGAGTTTTGAGTGCATGGCATGGGGTTGTGGAATGATGTATTGTTCCATTACAGCTCATGACTCCCTGTACTTTGTGACAATATCTTATGTCATGATGAAATATGGTGTGTGTGGTTAGAAAAGTGCAGATATGCCAACTGGCCCTGTGCTTTGATTCAATTATTTACTGCTACTACTCTTATCCTACTAAAAAGCTTTCCTCTTCTGTAGCATTTCTCAATAAAGCTAATGACTTGGTCTCTTCCTTCTCTTGAAAATTCTTTTTGGAAAGCTTCTCCACATTGACAAGTTGAGGATGATGTTTATTGTGGTATTGCCTACTAAGAGTGAAATTATTGGCTTAGCATTGTTTAGTAATGCATTTCTCTTTTGTTTTTGTTCCTAAGTATTTTTTAATAAGGACAAGAAATTCCTAATTCATTTTAAGTTATTGTGTAACAAATTATTACTTTTGTTGCAAGCTGAGTCAGGACGCATACTTTCCTTTTCTTAGAAACAAGAGGGCAGACGAATACCCTTGGAGTTGATTTAACCTTGCAATCACTTGAGACTTCGTTGCACCAGATCTGATTGGTCTGAATATTTGTAGATGGGATTTCCTGGCCCTCTGCCCAAGATCAAGAATGCTTTTGATTTTTAGCATCACCATCCTTTTGAAAATCTAGAAGGCATTCTTACAGAAGTTTTAAATTCATTTAATTGTATAGCTATGTTTATCTGGCATAGAGAAGTCAAGTGAGGAATCAGATATCTAGGACAAAGTCTTGAGACTTGGAATCCAGTCCTTTACTCTGCTGAGCTGAAAAATAGGCTGGATAGTAACAGCATTATTCTAAAAGTGTGAGTCACGTCCAAAGTGGATACCTAATTACTGTTTCTATATCTGCCCATTGAGATTTTTAATGAATATCATAAGAGTTCTGGATTTTTAAAACATTATAAACATTATATGACTTTATCTTTCATCCCTCTTCTCTCTTGTGCTTACTTAAATACCCTTCACAGATAATGATGGGGGCTGGTGATTGATTGGATAGTCTCAATTTGTCCATTGTTTTGCTTGGCTTTTTTTTTTATTAGTGCCAATTTTTATTTGTGCTCATCCATTATTAATCAGAGCTTGTCAGCAGTCTGAATATGGCCTGAACATCAGCACTAAAAATAAAGATGACAGAAACAATTAGAGGCTATTGGTGTAGATTAAGAGACAATGAATGAGTTCAACTTACAGATCTCAGTTTCTTAGGTCCTACTTTTTCCCTTTGAAGCCAGAGAACGACAGCTTGAAGTCCATCAGTTAAAATCTATTGGTAGAGCCCCTCCTGATCCCATGACCCCAGGAGAGTGTGAACACAACTGCCAAGGCAAGAACTTAGAATTTGTTTTTAAATGTTTATTTATTTATTTTGAGGGAGAGAGAGAGAGAGAGAAAGAGAGAGAGAGAGAGAGAGAGAGAGAGAGAGAGAGAGAGAGAGAGAAGTGCAAGAGGGGGAGAGGCAGAGAGAGAGAGAAGGAGAGAGATAATCCCAAGCAGGCTCAGTGCTGTCAGCACAGAACCCAATGACACAAACCATGACATCATGACCTGAGCCAAAATCAAGAGTCAAAAGCTTAACTGACTGAACCACCCAGGCACCCCAAACACCTAGAATTTGGATGCAGGGTCATAGGAAAGTTGGGAAGACAGGCTTTGTTTTGATAGCAATGGGATATTTGTTGAAACAAGTGGACAAAGAAGAGAAACAGGTCAGCAAAAGCTCCATGGAGCTGTCATAGGGAGAGTAAATTGCCCTTCATGGGTTGTCTCAAAGTGTTTGACCTAGTTGGGAAACTCCAAAGATCTTTTCTGTTTCTATTCTATTGCAGGATTGGGGAGACAGGGATATACTTACCTTGGACCAAAGAGGCTGGGCAATAAATAATTTTACATTATTATAGTGCTAGGTTCCCTTTGACTTTAATGGTTGAATCTGATCCCCCACTCTGTCCCTCTGTTGCCATCCCCCAACACACTCACACAGAACATTCACAAATTTTCCCTCTCTCCCTCCTGCTTCCTCTCTTGCTTTCACATTGGACTGATAAGAACCAAAAAGAGTGAAAGTGTGAGGGCTTCTAACACCAATTCCCAACCTGCAGTAATATCACAGAAGCTCAGTGAACAGCCCTGGAGGGGCACCTTCCTCCGAGGACTGCCGAGGCTGTTTACACCATTTTCTCACCGATTTTTGGAGGGTATGAGGAACAGATAATGCAATTTCCCATCTTGGTAGCTAGACAGAGACACAAGTTGCAGGCACTGTGGAGACTCATGCTGAGTCAGGAAACAAGTCCAGTTTTCACTCAAACATCCCCACATTTGTGCTCAGATGCAGGGTTGCTCTGTGCCAAAGAAATGGCTAATGGGGTGCTAAATCAGGAAGCAGAGGTCAGCTCCCTGAAGGGGAATGACAAGTTCTCTGTGGGTGTTTGTGAGGGCGGTGGAAGAAGGGCCAGTGTATACAAGTTAAAAGAAAAGGAAAAGAAAATAACTAGTCTTTGGGTTTTGCAAAACTCCTCAAGTAGAAACAGATGGGATCTGTGTCTTAATTGAGCTATTATTAGACGCTAAATTTCAACCACTTTTAACTGTGCCACCTTCCCTCAAATTACCGATTTACTCAAAAAGCCCTGATTGTGTTTCCGTGGTTTTTGGCAAAGGTAAATTGAATGAGCAAAGATGTCAAATTTTAATTGTCTTTTTCTCCCTTATGTCAGCTGCTGAAGGAGGTGTTATTCTCCAAGAGACAAAAGTGGACGCTGACAGTGGGGATTTTTTTTTCCTTTTCATTTAGAGTGGAGTCAATGAATTTCTGGCTCTTGAAGAAGTATCTCCACCCTCAGCTTCCCTTGATGAGCTGATTGTGTGTGTGTGTGTGTGTGTGTGTGTGTGTGTGTGTGTGGGTAGGTAGGTAGGTAGGGGTGGGGAGTGGGGAATGGAGTCAGAGAAAAAAGTAACATACGTGCTGTTTCTTTAGCTACCTGAAGCACTTTACTCCTGTCTTGGAAAATACATTTTATGGTGTGGATGAAAGGGGAGGGTGAATAAAGACACTCAGCTCAGCACATTGGGGATCCTCTGCGTGGCTCCTCTGCATCTTTAGTTGGCACACCCTGGGTGTTAGCATTGATGTGTGGTGCGTGGAATCTTGGACACGATCATAGCTTTGTACTCATCTCTTAAATGCAGAGCTCTTACATGTGCATGGTGAAAAGACTAAGTAATCTCAACATTAAATCACTCTAGAAATTAAACATTGCAAGTATGAGAACAAAATTTATTGTTGCTAATGCTAAGGAGTAGGAATCTGGACTGGACATTGTGATACCTATTCTGCAGACTTTTCTGCATCATCCTTCCCTGATACTTTCCTGGCTCCTTCCCCTTACCATGTGGGTATAGTTGTAAAGATAGAAGGAAGAGAAGGAACTAATGGTTTCCTCCCAGACTTCAAGCCCCAGCTCAGTATAATTTCGGCCTTTGTCTTGACACTTTCTGTCATGTTCTTCGGGCATGTTGAGTTCTGTTCTTCCCCATAGCGAAGGGGTGAAAAGTTCAGCTTTAGTTCAGACCAGGCGCCCTTCTTTTTTCTGGTCTCCTGAAAAGAGTTGCTGATGCTCGCAGTTGATGCCACTTAGTCATGCAGCCTCATGCTCTCGACCTGCTCACCTTCCATGCTTTCAATAAACAGTGACAGGGCTGGGCTCATGTCTCCAGGATCTCCCAGCAGCATTTGTATTCGTGGACTGATTTACACTTTTTTTCTCCCTGCCAACAATTTGTGAAGCATTTGTTGAGATGTGAAAAGTGAGGAAGGTGGTAGCATGTTTCTCTGGCCATTAGCCTATGTATTTCAAAGACCAGCACACTCTAAATTAAGAGGAAAATGGAAGAAGGAGGAAGTGTGGGTTGTGGGAACACTATTGGGGGCCCTAATACCCATGGCCCTTACTGGTTCATAAGATCCCTGCTTGGGGCAGCTGGTGGCCCATCCTAAGGATTGACCATGCTTCCTGATGTCCCAGCCTCCTCTGCACTGTGTTTGGCCAGTGGGATGTAAGTGGGAGTTGGTTTCCAGGAAAGATTTTCCATAATCAATAAAAACCTCAGTTACCACTTGCATTAGCCTTTTCCCCTTTTCTCGCCTTGAATGTCAGAAGCTATTTTGTAGGCACAAGGTGGCAAGTGTGAACACAAATGCTGAGGGTAGAAAGCTAGAAGGTTGAGCCTGGACCCCAGATGGCCTCTCTGAGTATCTCAACACTAGTAACTTTCTTCCCATCCCCCACCTTCATGTTCCAAGAGGAGGGGAAATCTCTATTTTTATAACCCACTTTGCATGAGGTTGTTACTTCCCTTTGGAAGCACTCCTAACAGGTATTGGTACAGCTGTGAGAGATCCTCTGAGAGGCTGCTGAGTAGGCCTGTGTAGGTCCTGCTGACTACACATCTGGACATGGCAAGCTGATGCTCAGAAGTGGTTCCTAGGGTCTGAGAGAGAGAGAGAGAGAGAGAGAGTTTGTGACAGAGAGAGAGAGAGAGAGAGAGAGAAAAGGGGAGGGGGAGAAAAAGGGAGAGAGAGAGGGATGAAAAGAGAGAAGTAGAGAAGTAGAGAGGGAGATAAAGAGAAGAAGAGAAGGGGAGGGAGTGGATGTAGTGGGCAGAAGCACAATAATGAAGAAGAAGAAGAAGAAGAAGAAGAAGAAGAAGAAGAAGGGAAGGAAGAGGAGGAGGAGGAGGAGGAGGAGGAGGAGGAGGAGGAGGAGGAAGATTCCAATCCTTGGAATATTTACCCAAATCAAGTATTTGGAAAAGAGGTAGCTTAAGAGCAAGAGTCACAATAATTTGCTCTCAATTTTATTTACCATTTTAAGGCTCACCCTCCCCACCCTCACCTCAGTTCTCTGTCAGGCATTTCCCCCTTTCAGGAGGAAATCTACTTTTTAAAATGTATTCATTTTACAGAAATTCAGAGTCCTCACTCAGTGACAGTGTTATTCTAAAGACTGAGGGAACAAATATAAAAACAAGGGCTAGAGCTCATATTCTTGGAAGTGCCTATTTATTTTGCAACATATTTTAATGCTTCAAATAATATTATGAAATAAACAGAGTTTTTTTCACCACCATTTTACAGATGGAAAAAGTGAGTATTGGTTTGAGGTTAAGTAACTTCCCCCAGGTCACCCAACTAATCATTGTTGGAGCTGGCATTTACAACTGTATCTAAATGCAGAGTCAGCTTGTTTTCTGCTGAACTATCATTTTCTGCCTTTTAGGGTTCCCACTCTAATGGGGTGGAGACAATAGGGAATATACTAATGAAGAGTATGGCTTTGGAGTCAAAGGGACAAGAGTTGGAGTCCCAACTCCAGCACTAGTTAGTTATGTATATTAGCATAGTTTAGCCTTTGCTTCTTTATTTGGAAACTAGAAATATTAATGGCCAGAATTTAGTAAATATTAAATATATGATAGCTTTGGTATAGTGTGTGTGTGTGTGTGTGTGTGTGTGAACCAGACCTTTCAATGACTGAAATATAATGTGATAGCCATATTATTTGCACTTACAAAGCACCTACAAATACCAGTAGGTACCGAATAACTGAGGGAAACCAACAACATCACAGAAAAGGGACATGTGAGCTGGGACTTACAGGATGACAAGATCTCACTAGTCTGAGAAGAGAGAGTGGGAAGGGGAGACCCTCTGAGCAGAGAGCTTGTGCACAAAGATGGAGCTATGAGAGAACATCAGGTGTTAGAGTCATCGCCTGTATGGAGGCTTGGGTGTGGCCCAAGGAGCAGGGAGAGAGGGAGGTGAGAATAGAAAACTATGCTCAAGGTCAGCCTATGAAAGTTCTTGAGAGCCATGCTGAGCCAAAAGAGACAGTGAGCCTGGATGTCAACTCTTATTTTTTTTTTTTTAACGTTTATTTATTTTTGAGACAGAGAGAGACAAAGCATGAATGGGGGAGGGTCAGAGAGAGAGGGAGACACAGAATCTGAAACAGGCTCCAGGTTCTGAACTGTCAGCACAGAGCCCGATGCGGGGCTCGAACTCACCGACTGCGGGATCATGACCTGAGCCGAAGTCTGATGCCCAACTGACTGAGCCACCCAGGTGCCCCCGTCAACTCTTTATTAAGGGGAAACAGAGAGCCTTCTGTTTGGTTTAGAACACAGCTTCCAGGTGCTGACAGGCAGGTCGGTAAGCTGATGGAATTCATGAAGGTGTCATTCAGGATGGTGAGGGTGATTCCTTTCTCCTCCCTGGCCATCCATCCTGCCATATTTCCCTTCACAGCTCATGTACAGAATTGCTGCTTTTCCAAACAAGCATGAGAGGGCACCTGTGTGGGGAAGATTGTGCCTCTGCATCTCCCTATCAAATAGCATCTCCTAAGAAGGTGATAGCTCTAATGGGTGTCTCTATTATAGTAATAGCCAAAGACATCACCCTGCAAGTAGTATTAAAAAGGCAGAGAGAAGATAAGTCAACAATCTGTGTTTTGGTTGGGGGAGTGTTATCTTCTCATACAAGGAGAATTTATCCAAAACATCTGGTACTATTTCATGAGAAAACTCACCAATATGCCATCGTTCAGCCCCAACCCTTGACCTTTCTAGCTGTTTGGGGATTTCTATTTTCCATCATCATATTCTATTCAGCCCATGAAACCTCCTAGAATATGTGTAAGTAGAGCTATCTTACTCTGTCCATGAGAAGCAAAGTGGAACCCCATGCTCATTCACATGACTGTTTTCAGTAGCCCTTGGTTACCCGCCCCCCCATCCTCTTTCAGTCACAAAGAAATGTACTTCTTGTGGCTTTCCCCACAATTTCTCCCCTGAGTGGTCTTTCCATGGGGGCAGGGTTTTTCCAGTGTTAGGATGCCTGGCTGGCTTAGTGTAGTGCCCTTCTCAGAATCTTACCCGAATAGTTAAGCTGCCATATGATAATTCAGTCTCACATGAAGACACAAGAGCATGCTTGCTTTCTCTATATCTTCTTCTAAGCAGTGTTAGAGCACAGAGCTGTTTCTGTGAATTTTCTAACTCTCTACTTTTTAGGAAAAATGGCTTTGCCTCATGTATGAGCCCTGGGCAAGACAGAAGGTAAGTAGAGGAATTGCAGGGTGGGATGAAGTGCTGATTGTTTCACCTTGGGTCCTCAGTTTTGATGCTGTTGGATCCTGTGGGAGTTTGGAACTGTGCTCTTGTAATCCTTCTTTCATGGCCTACTTTATTTCTCATTTCTAGATTCCCAGCCCAAGGCGGGGTTAACATGTGTGACTAATATCATATCCACCCAAGATGTTTCTCACCTCATTCCCTTTAGCCAGCCCCTGCTCTTCGGCCCTATGTCTCGTGTTACATTTATCTCCATCAGAAACAGATGGAATATTGTGATTATGGCAGCTTGACAAGGTTCTGTTTTTTTGAGTGAATAATCCCAGAAGACCCAAGCCCTCAAGTCTGAACCTCCCTTGGTGTGTCTGTAGGATAGCCCAGTCCTGTCTGATGGCAGGCAGCTTCCAGGGGTGTGGGAAGGGAGGGGACAGCATGAGAGGGGAAAGCAATTCCAGTGGGGAGGGAGCTGGGTCTCTTTATTCTAGCTGTGCAGCTCTTTGCAGTACAGTCTAATTGTGAAGCAGTCATTTGGCTTACTGAGCCCAGTCCCTTTCGCATTCATTCTTCATACCACATGCCCTTTCTCTCCACGAATCACCATATTTTTCAAAATCCCAAGTAACTCTGCTTCTTTGCAGGAAGCCTGTTAGATGGGCTCTGCTTCTGAGGGAGATAGTTATGTGACAGTGAGAGGAAAATACATTTAGTAGTAAATGGATGATCTAACTTCAAGACTCAGGTCTTATGTCTATGCCTTGTTTAATGCCTAAAACCACCATAGTAAAGACACCATCCCATCTAGGCCTCACATGAAAGTGCCCTTGTACACTTCTCAGATGAATATTGCCATGCCAGTACTTTACCTTTCAGAGAGATTATTGCTTTGTGAGGGCCTTTTGGTTATTTTATGTAGCTAAGTGTTTCCCTTGAGAGGCAGGGTTGAGACTCATACGGCTTCTCTGTCTCCCATGTTGAACATCTCACTCTTGTACTGAATACATTTTGAGAATTGTGAACCATTTAAAGGATGAACAAATGTACCTGTTAGCTTTATTTTGAGCTTTCTTTTGAGTCACATACAATATGTGAGCAGGGTACTTGTTCTTGGCTCCTCATGCTTCTTTCATCGAATCCTAAGTGCCTCACTCAGGGTCCTGCTTGGAGTGAGTGCTAGCATGATGACTCTGGCCCTGGGACACCCACCAGCCTGCTTTCCTCCTGATTTGTATGGAAGCTGAGCCACATCAGCCTTGGTTCCAGTAAGTCAGCAAACCTTGAACTGCCAAAGCCAGCTCCATCAATTGAGCTTCACCCTAAAAGGACTTCTCTTCTGAATAACCCAGGGGACACTATGGCCTGTTCGGCCCAGAGAACTCCCTAGCATTCCCAGACTGAGGTAAAACCATCCATCTGGGGGAGCTCATGGGCTCCAGGAGCCTGCTGGACAAGATGGCTAGTGGCTGCAGGCTCTAGCCCTACAATAAGCAGGGACCATAAATACCCACTGAGGCTAGGGACACAAAGCAGCAATATGAACCGAATAAAATTAACAAGGACAGGAAAGGAAGAGCATTGGAATAACAGTTCTGCAGTTAGAGGTGTATGATTTCAAGGCCATCATTGTTTGAGCATTTTCCTTGTCACAGACTCCATGGCAAACCATTTGACCTTCATAATAGCCCTTAGTGTTGGACTATTAAGATCTCCAGTTTACAGATTAGAAAATGGGGGGCATGGAGATGGTCATTTTCTTGGCCAGGTTAGATAGGAGCTGGAGCTGATATTTGAACTGAGATGAGTCTGATTCCAATGTTTCTGTCCTTAAATATTCTCCTATAAAGTGTGTGGATAAAACAAATACAATGAATAATGGGAACAAAGAAACCTGGGCTGGACAGACATTGTTAATCAAAATTAAGCATCGTGAATTCCCTTCCTTCCTTCCTTCCTTCCTTCCTTCCTTCCTTCCTTCCTTCCTTCTTTTCTTCCTCTCCATCAACATTTATTAAAAGCTTCCTACCTGTGTGTTCCACAATTACTGTCAAAATCATGTTTTCCCAGCCATGGAGGCTTATCTCTCTACCTCACAGGATTAAAACTACCTCAACTTTCTATCCGCTTCTATTCTTAGTGCTAAAATCATCTTTATTCCTAAGCCCCAGGACTGTGGACATTCTGTGGAGTTTTTTTATGCCCTACAGGCCAGGGAACTGTATGGAACCTTGTGCAAGCACATTGTTGAGGCTTCTGTTATGATTATGTAGGTATAATGATAATATTAGGTCCCAGTTTGATGTAGTAGAGAGAAGAAGTTGGAATTGGCCAGATATAGAATGGCATCTCAGCTTTGATACTTCCTTACCATATTCTTTCAAAAACTATATTTATCTTTTTTGATATTCAGTTTCCTAGTGTTTGATAATTCATTCTTATGGGTAATTAAACAAGAAAGTAGATGTCACACTGCTAGCACAGTACTTGGCATATTATTGGTGTACAATAAGTGTTAATTCCCATTTCTCTTCTCTGATTGGATTTTAAGTTTCTTCGGATAAGTGCCAATTGTATTTACCTTTGTATCTTCCACAACACAAACATCCACCTCTACATATTGGATCACATAGTTTTGTGGAACAAATAGACACAGAAGTGAGTGAATAAATTTTAAAAACTGGGCAAATGTAAAGATTTTCATGGATGATGCCTCTGAGATCTTTCCCTTGTGATCATTCTCAAAGTTGTACTTATATTAACAAGTAATTCTTAAGCAACCATTCTGATAAATACTGAGGATAACAAGATGAATTAAATTTGCTCTATGCCATGAAGGAGCTTACAGTTAAATGAAGCAGACATTCAAAAATAACTACCTACAAGTGTATGAAAGAACACAGGCATCTGGGATAATGGGCCCTAATTTTTGCTCTTACTTGCAGTGAAGTAAGTTTTGGGAACTTACTTCACCTATCTGACTCAATCTTTGCTTTCTCATCTGCAAGATGGAGATAGGGATATATTCAAGTTTCTAATGAGACGTGCCCAGCAGAATGTCATACCTATTGTAGGTGCCAAATAAACAATAGTTGATAGGATGATTAGCTAGATATAGTCATCAGTACCATGCTCTAGGGGCTTAAGTTCCAAGAAGATATCACTCATTATATGGAGTTCTAATGAATATGAACTATTAAGAAGGAGAATAAAATGTATTCCTGAAGGTGGAAATATAATACATCAATTCAGCAGCCACAGGCAGAGACACCAAAAAATTTGGCTTGAGAAAAAAGCAAGGATATGAGAAAGTGATGGGGAAGAAAGCATAAGTCTGTATCATAGAGGAATTTAAAGGTCAAGTAAAGGCATTTGGAATTTATTTTGAAGGAAATAATAAGCAAATAAAAAATTTAATATCAGAGAAATGTGATCAGAGCTGTGTTTAGGGATCATAATTTAAGATCCCTATTCAAATTCTTCTGATGACTTCCCATGTAATTCAGAATAAATTTGAACATTCTTGCCATGGCCTACCAGGCCTCCCTTCCCCATATCATCCCCTATATCTTATCCCTCCCTGGTCTCCCACACCCCTGCACCCCTGCCACACTGGTCTCCTTGCTTTTCAGAAGCCCATTAAGCATCAGTTTGGAGCCTTTGTGCCTGCTGTTCTCTCCATGTAGGGTGCTTTCTCAGGAGATTTCTAGATGGCACATTCCCTCCATTCAGATCTCTGTTCAAATGCCAATGAACCACAAAGGCCTTTCTCAACCAGTTGTCTAAATAGCACTACCCAGCAATTTGTGCATGCTCACCTACTTTGCCATCCCTAATATATACTTGTATCTTATTTGGCCTTTGCTTCCCTAAATTATAAGCTACATGAGACCAGAACAGAGCCCAGAAAGGAAAGATGCTCAGTTGATATTTGTTGAATAAATGAATGATCTAAATAGTGATGAATAAATAAGATGATTATCAAAAAGCACAGTTTACAGATGATGAGGCTCAACCAAGGGAATGATGGGAATGAATAGCAGTACATGTGTTGGGTTAGTCAGACACCAAGTTTATGTTATTGAGTATCTAGTCAAAGCCTCATAGTAAGTGGTGAGAATACAAGAGAGATGGAATCTTTGCCTTCTCTGAACTTAGACCTCACTAGGGAAGAGAAAAAACAATAGAACAGGTGATTATAAGACTGTACAATAAGAGATTTGGATAATTTTGGAGGTGAAAGGCTACAGGGATAGATTAACATGATAAAAGTTGTCATCAATTTATTCATCATGGAATCTGTGAATCAATCAATCAGGCAAAGAAGGAGAAGGACAAGTCAAATCTGTTTCCATTTGGGCTTAACTGTGAAGGGGCTAATGTATTATCTGAAATGAGAATGATGCCAGGGAAGGTAGGGGCAAGAGGGAAGGGTACCAGCTTCAAGTGTCTACGGTGTGCAGTGGGAAAGCTGGATGTGAGAAAGAAGTAGTCGGTGCAGATTTCTTTTCCAAGAGGTTGGCGGTGAAGGTATGGAAAGAGTGAAGAAGAGCCAGCTCAGAGGGGGGGTTTTGGTTTAGTTTTGAATTTGGCTGTTTGTTATTTTGGAGGGATTTCAGTCTGTAATCTGGCAGGAGAGGAGTGAGCATGAAGAAGTTTCCAACAAGTCACTAAACTTGATGAAAGAAGATCATGGAGGACACAGGAAGGTGAGGGGTTAAGAGCAGGATATTTATCCTTCAAAAATAGGAGGAAAATATTCTTCAGAATCAACACAGAAGATGATTTCAGCAGTGGACACATTTTGATTTGGACAAGTTATGGACCCTCATGAGACCTTGGTCTTTCTCGTCGAAGATTAAAAGATGAGATTTGAGAAGATTGGATTTGAAAAGAAAGCAGGAGGTGGTACTATGAGGACTAGACAGCAGATCCAGTGGTGTCCTTAAGACCATTAAAAAGCAGCTGAAGTGAGCCCACGTAGGTGGAAAGTCTCCCCCCAACCACCACATGCACTTCTTTAAAAAGCTTTGGTTTATCATCCACTTACTTATGCCAGGCATATACCCTTGGCTTTTCATATATTATTTCTGGTAATTCTCACCACAACCCTATGGAGACAAGGGTACTTTCTACATTCTATGGACAGACAAAAAAATCTGAGAGTAACTTTAGCAGAGTTAGACAGCTACTAAAAAGAACCAGGTTTGAATCCAGATCAAAGCACACATCAGTGCATCCAAGTTATTAGGTTACTCCCTCACAAAGGCCTCATCTGAGATGGTCATTTTCCTAGCAATGGCCTCATCTGGGGTAGTGTATAGTACATGACATGGGTATGATTTAAGTTCTGTAAGTCTGAGGTGGTTTTAGGAGCACTTTCAGAAATGGCCATGAGTTTATATTCCTTTCACAGAGCAAACTGTAAAATGACAATTCAAGCATAAATCTGGATTTTTCAATACATCTCTGTATGACCATAGGTGCCCTTTGTCTTAAGTGGGATTAGCTGGTGGTCTAGTGTTGCTAGAACCAGCTTCTAAGATTACAAACAAGTTTCTTGATTCCTTCTGCAGGAAGGCCCTTTAAAATGAGCTGTCTGCTAAGCTTGGCCAGTAGACTGCATGAGCATTTATTTAAAAAAAAAAAATCAAACCTGACCTGGAAGAGACCTTGAGTTTCCAGAATTAATATATGTCCTGTTCCTGCCACACCTGTGACACTGTGAATTTGTAACCACAAACAAAGCCTGGACAGATTCCATGCCAGCCGTGACTTTAATTAAAGCTATTTGGAGGGGCTGAAGGCTAATTTAAAGGTGATTGCCAGATGGGTTTTCTCAACTCTAAAAGTGCTAGTTTGACGATTAATGATAGTGCAGGGCTTAATTGGCTAGAGTTAAACAAGGAAAAGGCAATAGAGGGAGAGTATAAGCTGACAAGGCCCTCTGTCCACATGGTGACAAGTCACCTGAAAACCCATTGCTGTCTACTTCCTCACGTAAGCAGAGGAACAGAGAGGCAAGCATAGAGCTGGGTGTGGATAGATAATAGTGGGCAATCATTTCACTACATTTACTTTGCTTCAGTGTGTGATCAAACCCTGTTGAAACACAACTTTTTATTAAGATTTGGAAACTTGGTAGCTTGGAATATAAGCTGTGAGGAACATAACCACAACATACAAAACACCCTTCACCTGTAATTGGAGGTTAGTTCTCTGTCCCAACCCCAGCAGAGACAGCTCCCTAAAGAGTTAGACTATAAAATATTTTTAAGAAACTTGTGAAAGGAGAAATTCCAGCTTTCTCCCAATCATATCTGTCATTGCTAATTGCTTGTTTTTCACCTAGTTCTACAACTGAAACTCTCCTCCCCACCAGCTTTTGGAAGCTTTCAGAGATTTTCTTTCCTTCTGGCAAAATAAACTAGGTTACACTGAATGCCCACTCTATTTCAATCCTTCTGGCCTTTCTTCTAATACTAAGAGCGAAATAAAGCTGGTTAGTGAGGCCATTAGAAACATAGGTCCTAACTGTATAACCAGGGATTCTGTAAATTATAGACCTCACTCACTACAACTGCAAATTTCTGTAACCTTTAGGGACGTGTATGAATTTGACTGAAATCTACTTTAAAAGACAGAATATATAACCACTTAAGATTTTTTTTTATCAGCTGCCATTTTCTTTGTAGTAGTTAGGCTGAATCACTTCAAATATTTCTTAGACTGGTAGAGCTAAAAGTTAGTAATGAAATCACCTGATATGGGATGGAGAGCACTGGGCTGCAGTTCAGGAGAGATAACATTCCAGACCTAACTGTGCCACTTGTTTACCAATGAGTTCTTAGGCTAAATACTTCCTCAGTATCTCAGTCCTTTATCTAAGTGTTGACTTTGCTCTAAATGACCTAGGAGTTTCTTTACAACTCTATATTATTTCTGTAACTCTAGTTCATGGTCACCAATGAAGTTTCTGGATGACTTGAATTTAGAATCCTGGATTCTGACTCGTAACCCAGTGCTCTGTGCATTCTGCCAGATAGACTTGAATTATGGCTCAGAACATGTTATTAAAATTGGTTAATTCCATTAACAGTTACTGGGGATCAGAGAAACAGAATGTGCTAGAAGGATGAGTTGCAACAGAGACCTCATTTTATTCAGTCAATTAGAAAATAGATTTGAGGTTTCCAAATCTGTTCCTTGTGGGCAGCTGCTATCTGACCTAATTTGAAAAGTCATTGGCATTGACTTCGAATTTGCAGAACTCCACTTAGTTAACTCAAAGCCCTTAACCTTGTGTTAAGCACTTATTACCTTTGTTAGGAAAGGTAGACCTTATGACCTTTCCCTTCTAGGTAAATGGAATCAAGAAACTGGTAAGAAATTTGTGCAATTTAGTAGTTAGTCATTTTCTCCCAACTCTACCCCATCTTTGTCCTTCTTTAATTCATGTGGGATTTTTGGTTCTGTTTAAGAATATCTAGAAGTTTATCTACTTTTTAAACAAATTATTTGAGAAGGAACATTCTTTCTATAATTTCATGTTCCACATGCATGTCATGTCATTTTTATTTCTGAGGCATTTGCAAAGCCAAATTCTTGAATGGAGTACCTTCTGTAAATACACATGTTGTGTCACTCTGCAGCCACTAATCCTGGAGTTAGAAAAGTATGTTGAATAACATTTCACTACATACTATGCATCTTTCTTCAATAGCTCTCAAACATTGAGATATTACAAATAGAATACAATTGTTACATCTCCCAGCTTACAAATGGCAAAATAAGAGTACTTTTAAAAGTTGACCAAGGTTAAAATGGTCTTTTAGTTAAAGGCTGGTATTCTGTACTTAGGCTGCATAGATTGAAATCAATTAGAACAAGAATTCAGTTCCGCTGCTTGCTAGCTAAGTTAATTATAGAACATCTCTGTGCCCCTGTATTTTGTCTGTAAAATGAAGATAATAATACCTCCCTCATAGGGGTGTTATAAGAATAATATTTTACAGTAAGCATTCTGTATGTGTTAAGTCTTATTTTCTTCTTCCCCTTATCACCATCACTACCACTACCACTTCATCATCACCACCACCACCACACCATCACCATTATCACCTGAACAACCACCACCACCACCACCACCCTCCTTACCACCAACACCACCACTATCATCACCATCACCCTCACCATCATCACCATCATCAACATCATTACCACTGCTACTACCACCACCATATGTGTAACTATTTACATTTTGGAAAAATAGCCTATGAGTGTTGCAAACCTAAATCCAGAACACCAGAAATACAAAGCAGACACAGACTTTGAAAACATGTTTTGGGCTACAGTAAAAAGAGACTTTGCTTACACTCTGGGGGAAGAAACAGAATATCTGATTCCACAGCCTGTAATAAGTGCACAGAAGTGTGATAAAAGGAATAATTCTTTTTTTTTTTTTTTTTTTTTGAGGGTGGGTTGGGAATGGAGGACATCATCTAAATTAACCAGGTCCACCAGACAGGTAAACTTCCTATAGCTTGAGCCCTGCCTAGCCTTCTTCCTAGAAAATTGAGGAAACAGCAGGCATGAAACCTCGAATTTTGTTTCATCTACATTATCCAAAAGTTTGAATCCCTGTGATACCCTGGGATAAAGTCAATCTAGAAGGAATCTGACTTGGTGGTATAGTGGCTGGAAGCAGAGAGCAGGCTCCTGTCTGCCAAGCGAGGATCTTACCAGTTAGATGGTGGTGGAGGAGCAGACAGTGAGCTCACTGATTTACTTGGAGAAAAGGGACCAGAGGATTTGCACAGACGGATTTCTTCTCCATCATCTGGTTTTTCAGCCCCCATTAGCATGGAGACAAAGTACTTAAAATATGCAATCAAACCAGATGCTTCCTTCCATCTCTAATGAGAACTGGCCAAAACGAGGGCTTACAGTAAAAAGCCAGAATCTTTTGGATAGATATGATTCTGAGGCAGATTCTAGGGAAGAGGATGAAGCCTCCATCATTGGAATTGTTTCAATATGGGAATAGATATTTAGATATACAACCCGTAAGTGAGACAAAAAATACTGAGCACCAGTTGTAACTTAGAGACTGAGGCAATGATTACTTAATTTGTCTTCATGGTAATTGTAGGGATTATTATTTTCATTTAGTAGATAAGGAAACTGAAGCCCATACTTTCCTCAGGTCAAACAGTTTGACGTGAACCTAGATTCACTGGTTCCAAGTCCACTGCTTCAGTGATATTTGTCTAAGCCCTAGGAAAGGTTACTTTTGGAAAATAGGGATGGAAACTGACTTTTTGCCATCCTTCAAATCTAAGTATTCTTGTGTCCAGGGAAATCTCATTCATGCATTCTCTCATTAATTCATTAACTTATTCATTCAATAATTTTTATAATCTACTATTCCATGAGTATATTAAGTACAAGGATATAACAGTGAAGGAGGCAAAGTCCTTATTATCACAGAGATTCCCCATTTTTATTCATGCATTAGATATAATAAACATGTAAACTTACATAAGTAGATTTATTCTGTGAAGTAGGCAGTGGTAGAAAAAGCCACCAGTGATGGGTTTGAGATACTTGAGCTCAAGAAGTCAGAGAAGGCTCAGTGAAGGCTACTTTGAGAATAAAACAACTACTTTATTATCTATGGGAAAAGGCATTCTTGATAGATAAGAAAGCAGGCACAAAAGTCAAAGAAAACAATGAGCATTGCCTGTTTTGGAGGAATAGAAAGAAAGTCAGTGATGTGGAAACATAGCGACAGTGGGAACATTTCAGGAGATGGGGTCCCAAAATTTGCCTCAATCAGTTCATCTAAGGCCTCAAAAGCAGGGTAAAATAATTGAAGTTTATTCTAAGTTTAATAGTGGAGGCATTAAAGGTTTGGACCATCAGAGTGAAGTGATCTGATTTGAATGTTAAAATTACCCTGACTGATAGGTAGAGAATGAACTTCCAGAGAGAAAGAGGGAAATGGATTATAAGGCTATTCCATTAATCCAGGTAAGAGACAGTTGTATAAACTATAGTGGTAGCCATGGAAATAGAAGGAAATGGAAAACTAGATATTCATTGGAAGTAGTATGGAGAAAACTGACCAATGGATTGAATATAAAGTAAGAAGGAAAGAGAGAAATTAAAGATGATTCCTTGTTTTCATCTAAAGAAATTAATTGGTAGATGGAGGTGTCATTTGCTAAGACAGAAGCATCTCAAGGAAGGAAATATATATGTGGCAGGGGTGTGGTATGCCATGGAATTCCATTGTGTGTGTGTGTGTGTGTGTGTGTGTGTGTGTGTGTGTGTGTTAAGTTTGAGAAGCCTGTTGAATTCAAGTGGGCATTTACATGTATGAACTTTGTACTCTGGGAGACGAACCGGATTGAGAATAGGCAGTATTCTCAACAGAGTAAGCAGAATACAAATGACATTTAAAACCATGGGCTGGCATGAGGCCATCCTAGCAGAGAGTGTAGTGACAGGAGAATTGGGGGCTGTGGTACTCCTTTTAGAGGTGAGGAAGAGGAGAGGCAGAGACTATCAAGAAGAGACAACTACCTAGTGGATGACAAGCAAATGAACAAATGAACAGGAGAGTGTGATGTCACAGAAATGCAGAGAGGCAAGTATTTCCTTTAAATGTTGATGAGAAGAGAGAAATACAATGGGAAGACTGAAATGACTTTTGGCAATTTGGTAAGATGGAGTAGTTGATGATCTCGATAACAACTGTTTTGTTGGAATGGATGGATGGATTTGAAAGCTCAATTGTGGGTTGAGAAGGAAGGTGAGAAAGGGGAGAGATGGAGAATATAGACAACACTCTCCTCAATCCACTCCTAATTACACTTAGTCCCATACCACAAAAGCTAGATATTGACAAAACTTTGAAAGGCCATTTACTGCTCCTAAAATAACCATGGCAAATGGGGGAAAGCCATTTTGTGGTACCTCGTTGGAACTCAGTCCATTTTTAAACAACTTTCACTGTCAGCAAGTTTTTCTATCTATTGACCTCAGAGATTTTTATCCATTTTAATTTTATGAAGATAGAGACATACTAAGTACATTCACATACTGCTCCTTATGCCCATGTTTCCATAGCTTTCCACCTTTCTTGACTGGGCTACCCCCAGCTATTCATGACTAATACCTCCATGTGAGCTCCCTGCAGTTTCCAGTCTGTGCTGTGTGTATTGATTTGTATGTTGGACTCTTTCACTAACATGTTAAGTTCCTGGAGAGAAGAAGTGCCTGCTATCAAATGTGTATACCTGGCCCATGTCGATAATAATTTTTTAGTATAAAACTGGTCTTTGGTAACTTTTAAAGTCTAGATATATTTGCTCAGTTTTTCTTAAGTTAGAATAATGGTATTCTAGGCCACCCACTATACATGGGGTATGAGATATTCCATATAAAAACAGTAGTTTGAGATGGAGAGTGTGATTTTTTTTCCCCATTCCCATCCAAAATTTCTTAACTCTGTTCTTATTCTGGTGGGGTAATACTCCTATGCTATTATTTGTTCTACCTTCACATTATGACTTTCCATTTCTAGAAAGAAGATAGATGTGAATTTCTTTACAAATAGGATGTGCTTCCTCACATCCTACTGATGTTTTCAGTCTAAGGCGAGGGGTGGAGGGGACAGCAATCTGGATGATTCCCTATTAGAAGTGTGCTATTAAGTTGTCAATTCCTGAACTACATGGTTGAAAAACCATCATTCCCCCCCCCCGGTAGTTTACCCTAAACTATATACCTGTCACCAGGCAGTGTTCTAGCGTGTGGGTACAGAGAAACTGTGGGAAGATCTGCGTGGCACTTAAATTACATTCTCCCTTTGATTTTAAAGACATTTAGTGCCATTTAGTAGAATTCCAATGCAGTTGGTTCCATAGAGGATGGGGGTTGTCCCTTTTAGAAGTGTCACTGCCTGCAGTGACTAAGAAAAATAAATAAAGGCATTAAAACAACAGGGTAGCCTTTTTTTTTATCCAGATAATCATGGAATTCTGTGGCTCTACTACAATCTTGCAATGGTGTTAACTGCTTCACATCTGTTCCAGAACTGGATAGACCAATCATCCCACATTTTTCTATCCCACTATTTGGGCACTAATGTTTCCATGAAAAGTTGGTTCTTTTAAGAAGGCAAGTGGGTAAGGACAAGAATGGATTTCATGCAGAAGATTGCTCTTTCTATCTGGTAGTTTCTAGAGAAAGTTTGTTCTGTGCATAAGTCAAAATATTGTTTTGATTGCTAAACATGTTCCACTATTTCCATCTGAGATCTGAGAGCACAGCTGTATTCTTCCTGTCTCACACCTCACCTTCAGAAAGAAAATCCTTCAAAGGCAATGTGGTCACAGACTGCACAAAATCTACAGGGAAGAAAGATGCCACGTTGTGATTGCCCAGGCATTTTAAATAGATTCTATAAAGGTCATGGAGATATGGGTCACTATCCCTGAATCAGAAGGGATTACTGGTGTATCTCTGGCTGGCACCATGCTCTGCTTGTAATATGAGGTATTCTCACTCAGGGTAGACCTAGCTCAGAGCCCATCCTGTGATGAGTTCTGTTTGTCTACATCTCTGAATACTATTTTGAAAATAGTATTTTCAAATGCTATTCAGTTTTTGAAACAGAACCACATGGTTTAAGTACCTTCCAATGCAGTATCTGAAGGAGTTCTTTCTTCAGAATGAAGAGTTGAGAATTTACACAATGCTACATAAAGAATTAGCACTTAAAATGTTAACGTTTCTCCTCAAAATTGCAGATGGCTAAGTAAACAGTTAACAGTTGCAAATTTAGAGCACAATTTACAGATACAAAGGTATTTGTTTCCAATCCATACTCAAGAAGGAACTGTGAAATAAATATTCAGTCAGTTTTGGCTGAGGAAATGGTTTCCATCTTGCCCTTTGTTAGGTTCTTATCCTCTCATAAAAGTAAAAGCTTGCATTTATTGACTGGTTACCATGTACACGCACTGTTTATAAAGGGTCAGAAGTGGATACAATTAATGCTATTTACAAAGTGAGACTTAGAGAAGCCAGGTCACATGCCAAAATGTCAGTGTCTGAGTTACTGAGGTGCACAGCCTGTGATTCAAACCTGAGCCATTTGCCTTCAAGGTCTGCATGTCAAATATTTCCACTCCCTGGTGTCTCAATTCACAGTGCTCTTTCTTTGCTACTAGACTGTGAATTCTTTGAAGGTCAAGGACATGTATTTTTTGTCTTTGCATCCAGCTCATGGTTGGTGCTTACTAACTATGGTTTAAATGTTGATTGAATCTGTCCCACATGGTGTACTTCCCCCTTGACATGGTTTGACTTATAACCGTGTATCAGGATTTTTATACTAACTGAAATGAATTCATGACTTCTTTATCTAGAAGCACACAGATCAGATTTTAACACAGCATTTTTTTTGTCAGTTTTTATTGCTATTAATGCTTAATCAAACCATGAAATCTTAGAACTTGCTACTGAAGTTCAAAGGCTCTCAGAGACTGTGTGCCCATCTGTTTGTGAATAGTTTCTCTGAGTAGCAGTAGTGAGGGGGTTGGGGGAAGTAGACACTTTTCCAGGAGATTGAGCATCTCCTGAATAGGCCCTTCTAAATGTTTCCCTATATGTACTGCATGCATTATATTGTCAAACATTTCTCTTCACTTAAGAAAGCAGTCTCCTATCAGTTGCTCTATGCAAGGCATCATTCTAGGTGTTGGGGGGACTCAAAGGGAAATTAGCCATAGTCCTTGCCCACAAGAAGCTCACAGCTGAGTTATGCTAGATGAGATTCAATTGGCATCTGGGCTCTGGTGAATCAATGACTCTCATTTGCAGTAGGTCTTATTCATCATCATTATGGAACTGGGATAATAATAATTCAGGCGATCTGAGGATCATTCTTTCTTATCTTATCCTGGATTTCTACTCCAAGTACGTTCAGTGTTGAAGTGAATGAAAGCAATTCCAGTCCCATCAGGCAAAAAGAAATTGGCTAGCAGAAGCCTCCTTTCCAGGTCAAGATAATCTCTCTTCTCATTTGGAAATGAAATTAATGTTTTTTTTCCTGTGTGTAAATGCAGATGGGCTCTTCACCCATTAGAAGTCCCTGGTGTACATCTTTAGCCTTAATTTCAGAGGCCAACCTGTATGCTGCCTCAGTAGATAGTGAGTCACATATTGGATGTAGGACAAAATTCTCATAAGAGCAATTGAATGTTTTATATTGCTTTTCTGCTCTTAATCTAAGCCTACTTTTGGTTTCCAGTTACCAAAATCTCAATTTGGAAACTTATCAGTCCTGTGATCTTCCAAGGGTGTGTCCAAGGAAATGCCACCAGTTTTAATGACCTCCAAAAGCTATCTTTATAATTCTTGCATGTCAGAATAAAGTAGATGCAGCTCCCAAAAGAATTATTGCAGTTGTGTTGGGCTGCCCTCTAGGGCAAAGAAGTAATTAAAGAAGGCATGGAGAGGTATAGTAACAACATGCCACTCTCTGGCCAAGTGTGCTTTCCAAGTGGCTTAAAACCAAAGCTAAAGCATAAATCAACAACTACTTTCTGAAGAACAAACAAAATGGTATGAGTAATTAGTTCTCTGGCAACAATAACAACAAAAAGTAAATAAATAAGAACATTATTTTGTGCTCAAGTTAATGCAGGAATTTGAATGCATTTATTCTCTCCACCTCCAAGTAGTATGCACCCCCATTATCCTTTCAAAATAATGTGAAGCCATTCCTTCTGGAGGGCTGCCAGAAGTTACGAAAGATGGTCTTCTGTAGGACCTATTATAATTATAATTATAATAAATTATACGAGATCTGCATCAAAAAGACCACAGCTAGCAATCTAGTTGAGAAGTTTGATTTTATGGATGAGTTTTTATAGAGGTTAAATAAATAACCCGAGCTCATATAGCTAGTAAGTGGCAAAACACAGTCTGAAACCAGGTTTTCTGATGCACAATTTTGTGTTCTTTCCTCTGCCACCATTTTGTTTTGAATCTAATGCCTACTTGAAAATGGATATGGCTAAAGTACCTATCTAATCCATGCTGGCCCTTCCAGAAGCTGATATGAAGAGACTAGATACCCTGGTGGCTGCATATCCTTCTACATGGCTTCATATTTCCAGTGAATTGTTCAGTAGGGTGCATTTCAAAAACTGCATTTGCATTTCTGTTCTTCTGTAGCCCTCTAATACCATTCACATCTCGAAATATTGGCCTGTGTTCTTTCTTCTGCTTTTGGAAGCAAGAATTACCTATCAAAAGAATGGGAATTGCCTCTCACATGCTGAGGCTTAGTTTTCATCAGGAATTTGGCTGACTCATGAGCATCCTGCTTGACATTCAGGGATGTGTACCTGCTGAGGGGTTGGAGGAGGAATCAACCTAAGCCAGACCTGTGAACCCCCCTTAGGGACTCTGACTCTTTGCCTATGACAATGGTAATGTTGATAACCAAAGTCCATTACAGCTAGGGGAGCCCATGTCACAGTCTAGTTCCTGTCAGGGCCTATACCAAATTATCCAAACTCTCAACACTCAGTTCATCATTTTCATGGAAATAAACAAATTTTATCATTGGGTGAACATTAATAACCTCAACGTTAGTCAAGAACTACTCTAATGCTGATAAAATTCTCAATTATTCTAGTAAAATCTCCTGGCTTCTTATTGGCATACCAGTGGCCAGAGCTACAAATGTAACAGCCTTGCTTTAGTTTAAGGATCTGGTTTGACCAGACCCAGAGTGTCTGTGTTCCCTGCAGCCACCATGCTTTATGAGGTATATTGATAATTGAGGAGAATCAAGCAGAAGGGACCCGACTGTTACTAGAATGTGAAATGTCATCAGAGTAATCATTGAAGGCTCAAGTGGATTTTAGCCTGCAGGATATAATTAGAAGAACCATGAGAACTTTCTTCGTGTATTTGAAGACTGATTAGTTTGCTCCTTATAGCCCTAGAGGACAAATCTGAAAGTTCAAGAAAGAAGTTATTTTGTTAAATGCAACAAAGAATGTTGTGGTAGGGAAATGACACAAGCAGTAAGTTCTCAAATCAATTATGAACCCAGAACTGATGTAGAGGGGAGCCAAACATTTAATGAAGGATAGAGCTGAGTGATCCTAGACCAGTGTGTTTCATGGAACATTACTACGATGAGGTTATTCACTACAGAGAGTAGATGACATGGTAAATATGTTTGGGGAATAAATATACTGTATTTATGGAGATACATGATTAATATTAAAAACAGTAAATAAATTTGTTTACAGTTGGTTCATGTAGGTTTTCCCAAATGCATTGGGCTTTCATGACTGCCTGTTTTTAAGTAATGCTGACTTATACCCTTTGAAATACTTCCCTGTGAGTTCTTTTCCTATTCTGAGATTTTATATATTTAGAAATTCTAAATTCTTTAAAACAGATGTGACTTTGATTCAATGGCAGCCCTTGTAGACACTGTACGGTTTCCAGTTATGAGAGTATTATTCTAGGACTCTGTGATTGATGTAGGGTCAGGCTGTTTATGTTGTGTGAGATAAATGTGATTGCCTAGATTAATTCTAAAGAGAGATAATGGAAGCCATTCAGATTGTAATGGTGAGGAAGAGCACAAGGCTGTAACTATCGATCTGCTGGAGGAAATCTCTGTATGGGACATAGCTGGACGAATCCACTCACTTTTTATTCTTTCTTCTTTGAGGTTTTACAATTCCCAGAGAAGCAAATCAAAGAGCACATAGTGCAAGTCTCCAGGTGCTGAGGTTTGCAACCAGAGATTTTTATGGGACTCTCATGAATGGAGGTGGCATCATCTTGAGGTTTTTCTCTTAGCTAGATCTTCCCAACTTTCAATAAAGCAAATGGCAGTCCTGTCACTGAATCCTGGTATGCAGAGTTCCACCTTTTGATATAGTCGGAGACAGAAGGTTTTCAAAAAGAGAGAAGTGGAGAAGTCAGGATTCTTGAGTTGATTTGGTCAAAGGTAATGGCTAGCATACTCCCTGTGAGAGAGAAGAGTGTGTTTGCCTCATTTGAGCAGGATGTTTTCTAAAGCATCATAGGAGTTGGGGGTAGTGACTTGGGGAGATGGGAGGGAAGGAAAGTCTTGACTATATGAATGAACTGCGGTTTTGTCCATTGTTTTAGGAAAGTGTAGTATATGTGAAATGTTCAAAGTACAGTGGAGAAGGGTATCCTGGACATCAGGTGGACAGGGTGAGGTCAAGAAAGAGTTACAAGCCAGAACCATACCACTGAGTCATGTACACCTCCTCAAAGACAGAGAGCCTGGCTCTAGGGGCTAAGCTCAGAGAGATGTCAGTGGATTCATCTTTTCAACAGTCAGCAGGAGCACTGTAGGCTGGACTGCCAGACCCAGTCCCTCACTCCCACCCTGAACTGGGGCTGCCACTGTGTAGATGTGACTGACCTGAGTCTAGGAGCAGGCATGCTGATTATCCCATGGATCCTGACTAATAGAGAGGGCATTCATCATGCATTGCTGAGGTGGGTGGAATTTAGAGTCTGCAGCTCACCTTTTAAATGTGTTTCCTTATGTGCTTTAATCTTTTATTGTGAAGGCTATTAGGGATTTCATCACATGCTGCTTTGGCAATTAGTTCAGAATAAACTGAGAAAACTCCAGGGGCATTGCTGGGGAGACTTTAGCCTTTGCATTGACAGCATCTTTTTTAAGTGAAATAATGAGTATGTTTAAATTGTACAGAGATATTTCTAAGAGTGATGAATTTTCAAGCTGCTGTGAGGAAGTGTAGTACAGAAGAGTACAGAAGAGGGGGGAACACAACAACCACCCTGCATCAGTTGTTTATTCCATTCCTAAAGTGATTGAGCTTTATTGTAAACATGGATGTTTGTTGTTAAATTCATCCTAATGCTAGGCAGAGAGCTGAGAAGAAATGAGTCAAATCTTTAAGTGTTAGTGAAATTTAATCCCACTACTCATTGTTTTGAAGTAAATATCTTGGTTGGTAACAGTTTGGAAGCTGCTCTGGCTCTAGGGGAGAAAAGCCCCTCAGCTCACAGGATGGGAACTCCTGTCAGCCCCACCCTGCAGCTCTCTCTGATCACAGGCAGAAGAAACCTACAATAGAAGGTTTGGCTCTGTGTCAATAAGCCATGTGGCCTGATAAGCGTAATTGATTTCCATTACTTTAATTAACAAAATTTAATTTTTATCTAATGAGGGAGACTTGGGTGTGACAAGGGTAGATGGCAAGCTGCCAAGTGCTTGGCCCCATGGTTTAAAGGGGGAGTGAGGATGACTTGGGCCCTGTGAGGATCTAAGGGGGCAACACAAAGGAGTCATTAGAGATAGGTCACTACACCAGTAAGCAAGCCAAGCCTCCTTCTCTTAGGCCTTTTTGCAGCCCTTATTGGAAAGGACTCGGGATCTGTTATTCCCTTGTGATGCCAGATTTCCGAAACCCATCACTTCCTCCTCAGGAGTCCCCAGACTAATGATTCTC
This sequence comes from Acinonyx jubatus, assembly GCF_027475565.1. Classification (NCBI taxonomy): domain Eukaryota; kingdom Metazoa; phylum Chordata; class Mammalia; order Carnivora; family Felidae; genus Acinonyx; species Acinonyx jubatus. The sequence goes on from NC_069390.1 coordinate 83,728,211, forward strand.
AGCAAAAGCTCCGCAAAAGGCTGAGGCACCAATTAGTCTCCCCCCTCCTAGCTTCCCCAACTCCAGCCCAGTCTCTTGCTCTCTCTCAACACCAACTGTCTACAAAGCCAGCAGGGTCCCAGACCCGAGCTGCCCTCTGACTCTCAATGGCCACTCCGTGTCCCTGCCTCTTCACGGGCTCCAAAGTGCCATACATCTTCCCCAGTCTCAGCACCAGCTAATCCTGCGGGATGACTTACAGCCAGCCTTGGGTATGTGTCTGGCATCATCAGTAGGCAGTAGGGAGATTTGTCCTCATTGGTTGATCAATCTCTCCGCCGTTGAAGCCTCTCAATGAGTTGAAAGTGATTTTCCCCGCCATATGTACAGGTGGGAGTAGATCACTTTCAATTTCTAGTGTAGCTTCCGCGGTGCCCTCGCAAGGTGCCACTTGCATAACCATGAGCGCAGGCATTTCAAGTGCACATGGACTGATGGCGATGCTCGGCTATGTGATCTATCTTAGCCCCGTTTGCTGGAGTGCTTCATGTCAAAGGCACAGCTATTTCTAGTGCGTTAGTTCTCCTCTTCCCTCTGGGTGTCTCTGAAATACAGGAGGCCCCTAGCGATGGTTAAAAGAAAAACTGCAAAACTGCCCTGATTAGTTCTGATACCTTAGGAAACTCACGCTTAGCCAAGAGATATCACACGGAAGCCTCAAAGCTGTCTTCCCACCCTCCCTAGAAACACGTTTTCACCCTCTTTAAACACAGTTTAGACAACTTCTTATGGTTCTCTGTGGGACATGGTAAAGACACTCTGCTTCTTCTGGCTTCATGGTGTTAATCCCAGTTCTGTTTCAGAGGAATAACTTGGCAAAGGCATTGTAAGGGAAGATAATTCCTCTTCCTCCTGCAAAACCAAAGGGTGTGATCTGGGATTGTCTACAAGGAAGCATCCAGGTAGACCTTGCTACTGAATGCTCCACCCATCGAGGGCTGTGTTTTCAAGGGTGGAGGGGAAGTAGCATCACCAAGATCACCTGAAAGTCATTTAGAGGGTAGGACCCACTGCCCAACTTGTTCACATCAAGGGGATTCAGGGAGACTTACAAACAGGCAGTAATAGGTTGCTAACCTTGTCTAGGTATCTCATTTTACAGATGAGAAGGGTAAAACGCACAGAGATGAAGTCATTTTTTGAGGTCCCTGATTTGGTTAGCATTAAATTAGAATTAGATTCAGGACCTTTTTTTTTTTTTTTTTTTTTTTTTTCCAAATCTACTTATTAGAATTCACTTATGTGTTTATCTAACAATTCCTCATTGATGCTTTATTAAACATCTGTGATATTCCAGGCAGGGAGGCTTCTAGGTCTTGGGAATACAGAAATGAATGAACTAGACAGGACTCCTACAGTCATGGAGCTCCCACTCTGGGAGTGTGTATGAAGGCAGAGGAAGAAATGCACACAGGGCATCAGCAGTACCACTGCCATGATAAAAACAGAGTGGGAGATTGAAACTGATAGGGGTACCACTGCATAGGAAGCATTAGGGAAATACCTGTCTAACACTACATTCAGTAGAGACATGCAGAAAGTATGGAGCAGTTGTGTGGCCCCTGGAGGGAAGACCACTCTAGACAGAGGGAATGGCAATTGCAAAGGTCCTGAATTCATCATTTTTTTTTAACCTGTCATCACAGAAACAGGTGTCAATTTATACATATTCTCTACACATACAATTAAGCCTCTCTCTTTCTTTCCCTCTCTCTCTCTCTGTCTCTCTCTGTATCTCTCTCTTTCATGCACATACAGACACATGCATACACAATTAGTGGGCTACAGGGGTTATACACAGTTCAGCTGTAAAGAAAAGAAAAGAGAAGAAAAGAAAAGAAAAGAAAAGAAAAGAGAAGAAAGGTGATGGGGTGGGGGAAAATGTTTAGGATCTGGAGACTGTCCATGGATATTACAGCATGTACCACTTAGGCACCAATTGCTGGTCTACTCTAGGATGGATAGGCTGGTAAAGAAACTGAGAAGTGCATTTTTGACAGCTAGAATTGGCCAGGAACACGCTGCACGCATCTGGATTATCTGAGAGTAAAATGATCCTCTTTGGGGCTTGGATGTTGGTTCTTACTTTGTGTTTCTCATATATTCAGAAATCAGTGCCAGCAGAAAAGGGGGGGTGATGTCCTATTTCAAGTCAGAGTCCTCACTGTCACATAAACAAAGGCAGACCTTTGTATAAGCACACCTGGGTATTCTTCAGAGTTAGAAAAGAAAACCATTTTTCCCAGCTACAAACAGAGCACCAAAGATTGTAGGGAGCAGAGGTGCATGTGGTTTGATTCAGCCATGTGTGGCATTAAAGGCACAGTAGATTATGGTAGCCCATTCATTTTCTCTTACAGTTTTTGTGAGACATGGGGGTTAGAATATTCTCCGGAGTCCCACACTAGGCTGATCTAATTCAATTGAGTATTTGCTATGTTTCTCATATTGGCAAGATTTTACAAGGGATATAAAATAATATATGACAGTTTTCTTTCTATTAAATGGCTCATGGTCTCTGATAACAAGGCAGTACACAGATATAGACAACAGGGGCCATCACGCAGTGACTCTGATTGTGTGCCACAGGGTCCAAGGGGATGCGGGTGGGCTTGGATCCCTCAGAGAACATTGCAAAGCAGACTGGACTTGAGCCAGTCTTTGAGAAATGGTAAGATTCAAATAAGGGAAGACATAACAGGCCAGATGGGAGAAGGGATGAATGTGAGCATGGTTTGTTGTATAAGACAATGAAGTGGCTAGCCTGAATAGAATGCAGGCTCTCTTTGGCATAGAGGGGGCTCTGGGTGAGAAATTGAGAGAACCTGTGGGCAGGCTTCCATGCCAAGTAGAGAGTTTAATGGTGAAGAACATGGGCTATGGAATGAACCACCTGGTTTTAGATCCTGGCTCTAATACATAATAGCTGTGACCTTGTCAAACTGTAACCTCTCAGAGAATCAATTTTCTTCATTTTTAAAATGAAGAGGGTAATAATACCAACTTAGAAGGTTGCTGTGGGAATTAATTAATACATGTAAAGTTATAAGAAAATTTCTAGCATATAGTAAGTGCTCAGTAAAGTGTCATTGACATTAATAGAACAGCATATTTCGCTTTAGTGAGGATGGGCGGGCATGAGAGATGATTAGATAGAGTTGTGACCTAATAGAGGATCAGGGGAGGAAACTCATGTTACAGGAAGTGGCGGTGTGAAAGGTGGTTCTCAACAATTGAGAGGTGAGACCAACAATGCTGGCTGGCCAAGCTCAGGCCTTGCAGCAGGGAGGGTGTTACAAGAACAGGGAGGAGGGGGAGAATCTCAAATATATTTAAGGAGGGCATCGGCAACTTTCCTCTTATGAAAAGTCACCTCCTTGAACATTTATTCCCAGCTTTAAGACTCACAGAGAGATGAAGAGCCAGCTGAGGAGACACATTCTTCACAACACTGGCCAGCCCAGTTACTGGTGCACAAAGCCTTTTCCAGCAGGAAAGCTTCTTTCCAAAACCATTTCTATCAATCCAAAGATTATAGGGATGATTGGGGCGAGGGGATGCCCATTTTCCCTTCTCACAGACCAGAATGAGGCATCATTTTGAGCTTCTTTCCATTGTTCTGACCTGTCTTACCTACTTTAGCCCTAACCAAAGTGGCAAATGTTACTACAGATGCTTTTCTTCTGAAAGCTCGGCACAGAACAACCCTGCAGCGTGTTGGGGGCCCAAGGGGCTGGCAAAAGTGAAGTTTCACTGTTGGCCCTTGTTATGTAAGACAATCAAACCAGAGTTCAGGAACCAGAATAGCAGGAGCCCAAGCACGGACCAACACACTTCTCTTCCCCAAATCCCTCTTGTCTGCAGCATGAAACCCCACACAGTCATGGAATCGCCCATCCTGTCCCAGGGGACATGGCATCACCCATCTGGCTTAGTCACCAAGGCCCAGGCTGACTGGAAGAGGGGCTTTTTTAGCCAGTGGCTGGTGCTGGGTAAGTGCCTGCTATGCTGTTTTCCGTACCACCTCTGAGATGAATTAAGTGTCTACAAAATTGCGGCATTCACAGGCTGCCATCCAAACAATTGCATTCGAAGGAAGAAAACAAACTCCCTGTCCACAGGCAGTCATGTTTGGATTCTGAAGAAACAGTAGCAAAGCTGATGGAAAGGGGTGGAAGCAACCAAGCTTTCTTCCCCCACAACGAAGGATTTGGAGATTTGTTACCCCGCACCACCCCTGTTCTGCATCAGCTCTCAGGGGGTGGTGGGGTCTGGCCAAGGGACAAACGCTCTCCAAGTGGAGACAGAAAACTCACTGGATATCTAAGTGGTTGGAAATGGTTAGTGGGGAAATTGTGTGCAGGACTCTGCAATTTCAGAAGAAAGACTTGATATGCTGATCATATTATATTGATTTAACATCCTTTCCTTTTTATTTAAACTTGGTGTTTGCAAAATTCTAAAGCAACTTGTGAGTTTCTGGATACCCGGTTTTGCCCGGGGTGAAAGCTAGCCCTGTGTCCTTCCTCCCAATGTTATGTGGAGGCCACACTTTTACATGGAACTGTTGATGAGGAAACACTGTGAATGTGGTCTGGTGAGGTAGGAGTGAGTATCGACAGAAATGAGAGCTGGATTTCCTTACTCAGAAGTCAATTAACTGTGGAATATGCAAGGTTTCTTCCCACAGCAGATAAAGGCACTAAAGTGGTTGCTGATTTCCCCAAATAGCTCAGGAATCCACAATGTGTGTCAGAAGCTTAGGGCAACTGAGCTTTCCATTTCTGGCGTTGCCTTGGCCAGGAGGCGGACCCTGCAAGCCTCCTGCATGAATCCCTGGTTCCCCAGGCAACTAGGCTATTGTTTCTGGTGCCTTGTAAGACCAGACTTCTTTTGAGTGGGTGTTTATCAGTAGCAGCCCAGTGGGTGAGCAGGACAGCCAGGTGATAGTATTTAGAAAGTAAGGGCTTCTTTGTACCTCTAACAGCTGTAGAGGGGCCTGCACAGGTGACAGGTGTAGGGAAAATCTCTCTAAATAGTGGCTGACTCCTTGGCACCCCTTGCCATGGGACAAGCAAAGGAATTATTGACACGTCATGTCTTACTTATCATATCTAAAAAAGATAGTCTTACCCCAACTATCTATTTCTATCATCATAAAATATCTTTCCAGAGTGTGCTGTGTGTGTGTACATGCACACACGCACACACACGCATGCACATGCACACAAGTGTTTTCCTTTTGCCTCCAAGATACTGTGCCCCATGTTAAGTAATTCTTCATTATACATTCATTCGGTTCTCTGTTGCCCTTGCAAGCTTAACAACCTTAAAAATTGGATGCTTCTCACTGGTTCTATAATGAAGTAGCAGTTTGTCTCTAGATCCAAATCCAGGTGTAGCTATGCTAACTTGCAGCCTGGCCTTGAGCATCTGGCGAATATTAAATATCTCTGGGTGTAGGAAATTCTTGGATGACACAAAAAGGGGGAAAAAAGTCTTCATGCCTTTTAATAACATATGGAGGTGAGAGGAAGTGAGGAAGGAGAAATACCAAGAGCAAGGACAGTCACTAAAATTAGAACCTCTGACAGTAGCAGGAACCCACCTTTCCTTCATCTCCTTCCTCCCACTTCAAGTGAAATGTTAAATTGAGGCTGGGAAACAAATTATTTTATTTTAAGATACTATTGCTGAATTTTTCCTATGTTCCAGGTTTAAGGGTTTTCTATTTCTATTGCCTCATTTAAATTTCTCAGTCCTATGAAAGAGATTCTATATTGACCCCCACCTTAAAAGCAATGACATCACATGCTGAAGATAATAAGTGCCTTTCCAGGGCCATCCAGTTGTCTGGTGTGCAGAATTTAACATAGCTTTACTTGTTCCTATGTTCTTAGCTACCATGTCCTACTTCTTGAGGGTTTGTTATTGTTGTTCAATTAGGAAAAACTAAAAATTCTATGACACCCGAAGAGGCCAAAGTGCTTTCTCAAAGTTGGCTTGGCTCCCAAAGCCTGCATCTCACACCTGACAAGCCTTCTCCCCTCTGCGCACCATTCCCACGGTCCACACTGTTCAGAGACAGGGTGTGGGCTAATTCTGACCCTATACCCTGTGGATTCTTCATCAACTGACCTTTGCTTTTTTTAAACTTTGATTGGTACCTTGGTCCTGACCACAGACATCCTTTCTATTTTGAAGTCATTCCCATAACAATATTGATTCCATTCTCTGATCTGGTCTCCTAGTTTCATCCTGGGTTAGTCATCCTGGGTTGCTCTTAATGGTCCCCTCCAATAACTGGGAGCTCACCCTGGCTGGATCCTCTTAAAACAGAGCCCCTAGATAGAGACTCCTTTCTTTCAGGGTCTCCATATTGTTTTATCATATCCATATTGTCCTATCAAGGACATCCTCAATCTTTATTCAGCAAATCCAGCTGTTAACTTTCTGCTTGGGTATAACAATTCCTTAGATTAATTCCTGGGGGCTGCATTTGCCAGAGCATGAGCCTCTGCTGTTAGTCAGTGCCACTGGGCCAGCTTTGCTGCAGCCTCACCTGGGCAACTGTCCAAGATGCTCTGTCTTGTGGAGATTCAGAAAAGAGAAAGGAGAGGATGTTGAAGATTTACCAGATATGACTCAATGGTTGAATTCGCTGCTTTAAAGTCAGGGCACCTGGGTAGCTCAGTTGGTTGAGTGTCCGACTTCGGCTCAGGTCATGATCTCATGGTTTGTGAGTTCAAGCCTCACACCAGGCACTGTGCTGAAAATGCTGAGCCTGCTTGGGATTCTCTGTCTCCCTTTCTCTTCCCCTCCCCCACTCACACTTTCAATAAATAAATAAATAAATAAATAAATAAATAAGTCAACTTGTCCTCTAGTCCTTCATTGAAAACTAGGCATTAGGGAGGCTAATGACTCTTAGACTCATTTAATTTGTATAACACCATAGTCCATAGAGTTTGTCAACACCACCAGCAGCATCTTTGGCAGAGGCTTTTACTTCCTTGGGAAGCATCTAACCAGTGACATAGCCTGGGGGGAATGCTGCAAAGAAAAATCTGCTATTCTTGTTCTCAGGCAATGTCCCAGTTACTTGTCTAGTACAACTATCAGCATAAAGTACTGAAGGGAGCACTGGATGCTCCTAGATCTAGGTACTACTCTACAACTCTGTGTGACGTCTGCAAGTTCACAGCCTCTTGGCCTGAGTGTCCTTCTTTATAAAATGAAGAGTGGTCATAGCTGTCTTGTTCATCATGAAAAATGGACATAGCTCAGGTCATGATCTCATATAGTTCATGAGATGGAGCCTCACAGCAGACTTTGCACTGATAGTGCAGAGCTTGGTTGGGATTCTCTCTCTCCTCTCTCTGCTCTCTCTCTCTCTCTCAATAAATAAACATTTTAAGTGGCTATAGGATTAGATAAATCAGTGTTTCTCAGCAGGGGGTGATTTTGCTGCCCAGAGGACATTTCACAATTACTAGAGAAGACATGTTTGATTGTCACAACTTGTCTCAGGAATTGCTACCAGCTTCCCAAAAGGTAGAGGTCAGGGCTGCTATAAACACAGGTACAGGAGAGCCTCCCACAACAAACAAGTATCCAGCCCAAAATGTCAAGAGTTCAAGCTGTTATATGGTTTCATTTAATCTGTTTCAGGTGTTATGTTCCAGTAACAAACAGCACCCTATTCTTACCAATCCTACAAGGAAGTAACAGCAGAGAGTGCCACATAACTAATAGGACTTGTTCCTGCTGCTCCCTCCCAGGCTCCACCCAAAGGCCTCCCTAAACTGACTGAGGACATCTGCCATGGAGACCTGGAGGCCACAGATGAATCCCTACAAAAGTTCTAAGCTTCTATACAACAGGCACTTTGGATTTACTAGAACATGCAACTGCAGACTGGTCCTGGTCTCTGACTTCCACACCCACTGCATTAGGAGAAAGCTACTTTAACTTGTGGTAAAAAGGTTAGATTTAGAACCCCTCAGACTTGAGCCTCAGCCCTGGCTATGCCACTTAATGAACTAACTGAATGTGAACCAATTGTCTGGTTTGTTTGTCTCATATTTCTGACCTATAAATTAGAAGATATATTATTTAGCATGGTTTCTGACAAATTAAGGCTGAATGATAGTAGTAGTAGTTGTTGCAGCAATTGATTTTATTCTTATTTATGTTGGTAATACTAATATTATTTTTATCATTATGCTATGAACTGAGATCTTTTTAACCTGCTCAAAGGGAGACCTTATATTCCAGTGATTCTCAGCCTTGGACACCTATTGGTCGCCTGAAAATATTTTTAAAAATATTGATGCTTGCTCTCTCTCTCTCTCAAAAATAAATAAACACTGAAAAAAAACTAAAAAAAATGGGGGGCACCTGAGTGGGTCAGTTGGTTAAGCATCCAACTTCAGCTCAGGTCATGATCTTGCAGTTCATGAGTTCCAGCCCTATGCCGGGCTCTGTTCTGACAGCTTAGAGTCTGGAGACTGCTTCAGATTCTGCCTCCTTCTCTCTCTGCCCCCCAAAATAAATGAACATTAAAAAAAATTTAAAAGTATTGATGCTTGAAGCCCACCCCATGCCCATTCACTTGATTTCTCTAGAGGACAAGCCTAGGCATGGGTTGTTCTAATTCTAATAAGGTGACCCCCAGGTAATTCTAATAAGTGACCAGGATTGAAAACCTATTGTTTTAAACAATATCCTGGGCCTAACCTTGCTGAGGACACAGATGGCACTGAATATTCTATTAGCACATCGAAAGAGGGAGAGTAGAGGTCTATTCAAACTTCTGGACCCATTCTGCCTATAACAGACAGTCTAGGACAGTCTAGCTCATGGACAGCTTATAGGAAGACCCATTCTGTATACAGTAACTCCTGGTGTCTTCCTGTTATTAGAGGAAAGCATGAGCAGATCAAACTAGAAGAGGCCTCCAGCATCTGTCATTTGTAGGCTTAAGTCCATCTTAATAGTTGATGATTACCATCATTTACTAACAAGACATTTTATGTGTACAGTGCTTTATAGATTAAATTGCTTCCTGCTTATAAATTTATTTAATTCATGGGTGATCTGAGGCTCAGAGCTTTCATAAGGATGAACTTGTGCAACTCCACCTATCTATGGCAGAGATTTGTGGAGGACACCTTTCAGCTGGTTGGGATAACCTTGTGTGGAGTTTGTGGGACAGTGGTGAGAATAACTGTTGATCATGCTCTCGCTATCTGCCCTTACTTCCTGGTAGACTCCATGAGAGCTCACACTGCTCTGGACCTGAACATCTGAAAAGAGCCTGATTAAATTTTTTGAATGAAAAATTTACCACTATGATCATGCTTTTTATTGGTTATTATAAATAGAAATAAAATATAAGATAAATTCAGGTATGTATATATATATATATATACACGTTAACTATAATAAAAATAGGAAGATAGGAGAGAATTCTTTACAATTGCCAAAATTGCAAATAGAAATAAAGTAGAATTGTAAAATAGCAGTGATCAAGTCACAAAAGATAAAAGCTTAAGAGTTACAAAATAATGTATAATATATGAGATTTAAATATATAAGATAAGAAGGCTTTTAGAAGCCAATAAAATACAAGATTAAAAGAGCAAGACAAAGGCTAAACCCATAACATAAAAAGTTAAAAACAAAGAAGTATATAGAATTAAGAAGCAGAAATAACAAACAGAAAATTAAAATTAAAAAAAACCATGGAAACTATTGCAGTGCTTTTTTAAAAGAGCTTTTTGATGTGTGTGTGTGTGTGTGTGTGTGTGTGTGTGTGTGTGTATTTAGTTTCTTTTTTTCTTTTTAAGGAAATAAGCTAGTGTTTGAAAATTAGAGAGAATGAGTAAGAAAAACAAAATTTTAGTCAGAAGCAGACCTGAGTCCAGGGCTGTAAATGAGGCCCCAGGTGGCTCTGATTCCCCTGTGGAATCCTGCTAGGAATCACAATATCCCTCCTGGGCAGAGAGACGGGGATGGGGGCACTGCAGACCCCTGACTCCCACATGCAAGCCCACATGTGGCATGTTCCATGTCAGTTATTCCTATCAGCCCCACTGCTAAGAACATGAGATATGGGGGACCCTGGACAGGTGGGGAAAGCCAGAGTCCACAGCCAACTCTTCTTGTGAAATTTACCAGCTTCCCAAGGGACAGTACAGTCAATGGGATTTCAGAAGTTCTGATCTCCCAGTGCTGGTTCTCACTGAGTCTACTCCTCTCCTCTTTCTTGCTCATTCTTGAAACTTCTGACAGAATAACGCAACATATAAGTTCATGAGTGACCAAATCCAATTTCTCTTTTGATTTTATTACTGGATCTATCTATACTAATTGCTATGGAAAGCAAATAGAGAAAATCCTTTGTAATAACTTGGATTTAGGTTCTAATTGCACTTTTGTCAATTAACAGCTGTGTAACTTAGACACTTTATTTATTTGAACTTCAGTTGCATCATTTAAAAAAGAGGAAGAATAAAAAAGTCTACCTCTCTTAATTATACAAGTGAAGTATTTTCTAGATTATAAGCTAGTCAAGGTCATGACCATTTATTATTTGCCTTTACGTCCTCAATACTTGGTAAACTGCCCAGTATATGTTACTTAACATATCAATGTTTGTCTGATATTAAAAATAAAAGCCATTTTTTAAAATTATGCATTGCTATGTGCCAGGAATTATGCTATGCATTTTACTATGATTATATCAATTAGTCATTATAAACACACATACAAGAGGCTTATAATCTCACTATCCCATTCTACAGATTAAGCCTAGCAGTTAACTTGTCAATTCTCAGCTACTTTTGAGTTTTTAACCATAACTTAATGAGTATCCAGATCTTTGGTAAGCACAGGAGTTGAAGCAGGTTAAATAGGAACTTAAGAATGGCTGGAATACCCAACTCACTCTTACCATAGTGTTTTCTGGAGCTTTGCCCCCAGTACCTCAAAGTGGCTTCCCAGTATTCATAAAGTCCCTGAGCATTGCAGTATAAGCCCCATGTTGCTCTGATCAGAACCCAGGGGCATATCAGTCCCATCTCAGGTAGACTGTTTTTGGGCCTCAAAGTGGGATCTATGCCCATGCGTCTTGGACTCTCCACTGCAGCCCCACCCTGCTGGCCAGGATTGAATGGTCATTCTCTGCCTATCAGGAGAAGAGGGGCTTCAGTGCTGCTCAAAAATCTGGAGCTATAAAATTGGGTCTGTAGACTTCCCCATATCCACTTGGTCCTAAAGGAGAAATTAAGTGAATAAGCTGATTGAGAGAGTTAGAAGAGAAAGTGAGCATAAGCTAAGTAGATGTGGGGTGGGGCAGCTTTATCAGAGCCTGAGAGCTCTCCTCTTAAACAATCCAGTGCTCACCCATAAAAATTTTCTCTTACTTCCCTGTGTAGGAGTCTGACCCTGAAGAATTACTCTGAGCTGTTACCACTCCAGATGGGAATATAAGACCATTTTATCCTTGAAGTTAGCATAAACTGGAGCATAGCCACTAATTCCTGAGTCTGGGCAAAAACTTCATGCCAAAATATACCAAATGGACCCTTCTAGTACATATTGGGGGCTTAGTTAAGTAAAAACACCCTCAATTCTCTCCCCTGCCAATGCACACACACACACACACACACACACACACACACACACACGAATTTCTTTTCTTCTATTTCCCATACAAAGGAGGGGTAAAATTGGGTGGAATAAACTATCTTGATTGTTTTTGGAGGAAAAGAACATTAATGAAGTGACAAGCTATGAAGTGTTATGAAGTGACAGGAAAATAAAGCAGCAAGAAAAATAGGTTTTGTACTGCACTCAGTTTTGCTGAGGAAAACAGGAAAAGATGAGCAAGAAATGAGGCTTAATTTTAATGAAGGGAAATTTGCTAAGTAAAGAGATTGCAGGAAGTGGGGGTTAATGGGTTTCAAAGAAGAGCAGGGCCTTACATTTCATTGTGATGGACAAAATTTTGTTCCTGAAGAAACAGTCTTAGCACACAAAAGACTGAAAACAGAAAATGCTGGAGATAGAGTACAAAACAGACTTCTGCAATGCAGGGAAGAAGAGACCCACTTTCTTCCGAGATGAGCTCTGTGGAGGTCGATTAAGGATATGCCTTTCTCACTCTGAAATTCCTATTTTTTCTCCACATGAGTGCTTTGAACACGCAAAAGATGCTGCATATCTTGGCGAGGACTCATCTCTCTTCCCTAGAGAAACTTGGTCAGATTTCCCAATCAGGGGCTTCTGGGATATCTTAACAATCTCATTACCATTTATCACCTATTTATAGAATTAAAAATTTATATATATATATATATATATATATATATATATATATATATTATATATATATATATATATAAACTTATATAGTCTAATATAATAAAAGCAGTATATATATGTGATATATATGTCACTATTTGGGGGCTGTTTTTGCATTTTGACAGGTGTTAAAATTACTTCAGTGGTAATGAAGTTTTGTTGGTGTAAAAAGACTAAGGTAAATTTTTTTCACTTAGTAGTTCAAGTTAATAAGTTAACAATAATCAGAGTAATTACATTTTCAGGTATTTAAACAGAAGTGGATTAGTGAAAGATGGGTGGGGTCAAGAATGATTTCTCTAAAATAATGCAGCCTAGCAATATAATATTTGGAAGGGTGAACATAGAAGATAAAAAGGAATGCTTTGGTCTATATGTATGCCAAATCAGATCTTCTAATATTTCCAATCAGAATACAATGCATCCACAGCAGTATGTACTGGAAAATTGAGGCTTTTGATACTAGAGCCTCTGCTAGTAAGTGAGTCTGGAGCCCTCTGGCTCAGTGCTCCCAGAACCTTGCCATTCCCTGTGCTCCAGGACTCTCCCTAGTTCTCTTGGACGACAGTCTTCACGCAGAGGACACCTGCAAAGTTTCAAGTATCTATCTGGAATAGAGATTACAGTATTGCAAATCTTAATCATAGATGTAGTAAAAGAAATTCTAGGGTGTGTAGAGGTATAGATGTAGAGTATATGTAATACTATATGTGGACTATACATAGAATTGTATGTATAATACTATATACAATTCTTTTTCTATATATATATGTATGTATAATACTATAGCTACAATTCCATATATAAATATATATATATATACACTTATATATTTATAAATATGTAAATGTATACACCTATATATCTAAGCTAAAATTTAATTTAGCATTTAGTGCCCTGATGGAGAATACAGCAATAGCAGCTTTGTTGTAGTTTGGAACTGCTTAGTGACAATTTAACATCGCAAAGGCAGGAGAGTAAGACCAGCAACGACAGAGAAGTGTACTCATTAGAGGATGTCACGGGGCCTTCAGAAAGGCAAGTTAGCTGGGGTGCAGTCAGATTGTGGAGGCTTCTGAGCAGTTAGTTTCTTCTCAAAATGATTTCCTTCCCTTCCCTAGCAATAAGTGTTTTCTACTGACCCAGAATTCTTCATTTTCTTAGAAGTTCTAGGTTAACTGTAGACAGTAAAGTTTTCCTTCATCTTGATTCCAGCCCTGCATTCTTAGATAATTGATTTTTTCACTTTGGCTAAGCAGAGGCAGTATGGCTATAATTACAGAGTGGTGGCATGCCATCCCTACATTCTTTTTTTTTTTAATTCCCCCAGAAATGGCTCACACCTTGGATTTGAGCAATGTGGAGGCAATCTCTTCAGACAGTGGAACAGGCAGGGATCAGACCACATTTGCAGTTAAAAGGAAGGAAAAAAAGACCCTACTCAAATATTCAGGGAGAACAACAAAATGCTGAAGTAAATCCTCATCAGGAATTTTAATGAGCAAAATAAAATATGAAATCTCTGTGATTAAAATCAAATCTTTCCCCTTCTGCTCGGCTAGAGCCAACTGCCGAAACCAAGGCACAAGGAAGGCGCTGGGAGGCCTTTTGTATTTAATTACTGCCAGGGTTTTTCCTGGGTTCAAAGCAATCTCCCAAGCCCCCACAGGGGTAATAGAGAACTTAAGAGAACAAATAAGCTCTCTTCTGAGTGATTTAGAATCCTGGACAACAAACAATAAACATTTTAACTGAATTGTAGAGATCCAAGCCAGCTTAGAATTTGTGTCCTGTTGGGGAGGGGGACATAGTGACGTCTGGAGGAAGCTGGAAGGTTGGACCACTATCTCCCATTCCTGGACCATCCTTCAGGGGCCACTCAGACTTTTTGTTTTGTCTCCTCCTTTGATCTCTTCCATAGTCTCTGTATGTATCTCAAACCCACAAGCTTGAGAGTTGAATAGGAGAGATATCCATCCATAATAATCCAGGAATATCTGGAATATAATATTCATCTCTCATGCCTAGTGGCCTGGTTGGTGCCTCAGCTCATTTGGAGAAGTTACTTCTGTCAGCTCATCTCCTAAACTCTCAGTGTTGTCTGAACAGCACCAGTGGAATTACTCAAAAGGATTGTCCTTAACCCTGAAACATTTTCCTTCTTTAGTGGTTACAACAGCTGTTTTTGTTGGGGTACCTTTTGGGGGCTTGCATATTTGAGGTGACTATGCAGTGTCTGTCTTTTCAGTTCAGACATATTATCTTTCCATTTGCATTCAGATTTGTTTCATTTCAAGCAGCGACTTCACCACCTTTGCCCTTTGTGAGGAGCAAGGCTATTTTGTGTAAGCTTTCAGACTGGATAGAACACATGTGGGCTGTAGAGACTCTCCAGAAATCCAATCTTCTGCTTCTCAGATGAGGAGGCGCTAATTGATATCTTGCCACCTGATATCCCTGTGTGGACTGTGAGGATGGTAAAGCTCTGGCACATGCATTCCCCAGCTGTACGCTTTTTAGTAGGAGGGAAACAGGAGATTGGGCAGGCTTGGACCACAGGTTTCCACATCTCTGGGTGCTCTGTGTGGCCAGTGTGCCATTGGGATGTTTTTTCTTCCCTGGTATTTACTCCAACCCTTAGACATATTATTAACTTTTTAAAATTCAGTGTCTACTAATATTAATTCAATTTTATACATACCAGGTCTGGTGCAAATAGTTGAAAAGTACATCATGAAGAATGGCTCAATTGTTTTTTTTATTCTCTCAAAAAATGTGTATGGAGCAGGTATTATGTGTCAGTCACTGTGCTAATCCTCGGGAACAAGGCAGTTGGTGGGCAGGGGATTGCAGCTTGGACTACATTGGTATCTGTGAAGTTGACAGAACATGTGCCTGAGAGTATTTTGGAGATAGATCCAGGAGCACTGGTTGGTGGGCTAGATGAGGAAAGCAGGTAATCAAGGATTATTCCTATATTATTGGTGATAGCAATTGTGTCAATGGTGGTACCCACTGACACACCCAATAGGTCTTGGGAAAGACCAAAGACTCTTCTTCAGTGCCTGAATAGCTGCCATTTTAAAATTCCTTTAATGCAGTAGCTTAATCAGTACATATCAGAATTAACTGTTAAGATTTTAATTTTTTTTTAATACAATTGAATTGGACCCACCCCAAGTCTTACTGAATCAGATTATTTTGTTGGTGGGACCTAAGCACCTATGTTTGAAAAAGGTTCCTAGACATTCTTTGCATATCTCTGGTTAAAAAAAATTATTGCTGGAAAGCATCACAGTAAACACATGTATTATGTGTTTGTGTATCAATATTCACATGGGTCTGTATAATCCAACTGTGATATGCTTTTAACCTCAAACTGAGTTCTCCAAATAACTGTCTTTAATTAATCTCTGCCCAATTGTCATCAGTCAGTGCATCTTCCTTGCCTTTGAATAAATAACTGAAAGCTGATATTGTCTGTTAATATAAAATCACATATATAATTTTTATTATTTTTCAGCAGAAGCCTTATGTCTGGTGCCACACTTTTTAAGACCATTTGGCTCCTAAATGTAATCTTGCTTGAGTTTTGCACTCAGAAGTGATCATAAACACTCATATCTCTTCACATGTTTAAAATAGTAATACAAGTATCTTCCACAGTAACCACCACCCTGAATCCATGGGACCAAGCTTCAGTTTCTAATAGCTGGTTGGCACTTAGTACATATGTGTATTATTATATATTTCAACTACATTAGAATCAACAGCTAACCTGCATTGATATATGGTAATGAGAAAAATGGGTATTTGCTGCATAGGAAATCAGAAGCAGAGTTAAGATTCTTGGTTTTATGCTTTTGCCATAACCAAAATCACAGTATAATACTCCCATCCAGAGTGGCCCATACTGTGAAAATGCCTTTTCAGTCCCCAAATACCCCCAACCATAGAAATATTTAGGTCCACCCACACCACGGGGGGGTCTGCTCCTGCAGCTTCATATGTGCTGACAGCCTGATACAATTTATCTTTTGAATACCCCATCTAAACCAACTATGAAAAAAATCAATTTAACCAAAATCAATGTTCTTTTGTACAGCTGCTTAAAATCTAAGTGGAAGTGAAATCTTTGAAGCTGCCTTCCCTCAGTAAATGCAGCACTTACTGAGCTTTTGATGGTTGCAGGCACCTGTGGGATCCTCCTGTGTCAGGTGATTTGGCACCTACATTCCAGGAGCCGGACAGTAATTAGGGAATGGGCAGAAATTGAATCAATTATGGATTTTTTTTTTTTTTACAAAACGTTTTTTCCTCCCTAGTGCTGAGACAGCCCGGTGTGTTTGTCCCAGTAGTCTGTGTATCTGGGCTGATGTATCTGTAGACTGGTGGGTTCCATAAAACACTTCGCTTTGCACACTTTACATACAGCAGAAAAAGAGGACCTGAGACAGCATCCAATTCTAAGTTGTGGGATGGCCAATGCCATTTATTTACACATTAAAAAAGTTGATTGTTTTCCAGAACGAGCATAATTTTTAAGAGCTTTTATTTTAAATTATTAAGTCAATACTTCATAAGCAACAGAAAGGCATTTATAAGATGTTAGCATTCTGAAATTGATGAAAATACTTAACATTTTAATTTATGAAGGAAGAAGTTGATAAGAACATTTATTAGATGTTTATTATGTGCTAAGTACTCTGATACTTGCTTCATGCAAATTATCTCATTTAATTACAGCAAGAAACTCTGAGTTGGGTGGGGTTATTATTCTCATTTTATGTGTAGAATAGATGATTAGAGGATGTTTCAAAAAATTTCACATAGAATGAGAAGCAAAACCAGGACTCTAACCCCATTCCATCAACCTGACTCTCAAATTCATGGGATAAAGAAAGACAGCTATCATTAAAAAAAAAAAAAAAGAACAAGAAGAAAGAGAAGGAGGAAGAGTGGGGGGCAGAGGAGGGGGAGGGGAGCACGAAGAAGGAGGAGGAGAGAATAAGGGAAAAACCCAAATTCTCTTTTCAAGTAGATTGTCTCTATTCATTAAATTAACTACATAATTGGTCAAGTTATAAAAATTAAGTGTGCCATTCAATGAGTTTTGGTACATATTAGTAGGAAGTAAAATGTATATAGTGTTAAACACAGCAAAATAATCAGATGAAATGAAAAAATGGAATGGTGAGGAAAACATCCCCGTTAGCGTGCCCTGTGACAAGAACAGAAGCTGCTTCATCACTGGCATTCATTCAGTGTCAAGGACAAGGTCAACTCAAAACAAATTTTTCCAGGACATTTCCTGGAAAGCTTCGAATGTAAAAGAATATGGTTCTGCACCACCCTAATGCCTCGGAAATTTTAGAAAATGCAGTTTTCTCTGAATTACTCAAAGAAAATTGGTGGAAGACTTTTATCAGCACAGAGGTGCTTTTTGGTGCTTCCAGGGGGCTGTCTCCAGGAGCTGCTGGCCGGCCATACCAGCTGAGCTGTCCTAGGTTGGGGACCCTCCTGAGACTGGCATCTCTGTGTTTCTTACTGTGTACCTTTATTTTAAATTTGCTGGATAGGTGGTGTTAATGCTCAGACAGGCCCAGACTTAAAGCCATGGAAAATGTGTCAGAGTCAAGAGTGAAGGCAAAACAACAATCTTTTCTTTCCTGTTTTTTTTCCCCCTAGGCGATTAGAGGATCCAGAAAATAAGCGTCAGATTGATGCTGGTTATGGGTGATGTTTTAATTCATGGGTAATCTTCCCTTTTGGGAGATCACAGCGGGGTTGCCACTAAATGCCACAAATTCCAAGCGGTTCTGAGCTAAGATTTCGAGCAAAGAATTTCACCCTGTCAGGAGCTCAAAAGCAGCCTCTTGCTGTTGTTAAGGGAGGCATATGGAACAGCTGGGTGGTCTGTGAACTGTGCCACGTGCAGTCAATTCTGATGCAGGGCAGGTAAAAAACGGTGCTCTGATTTTCCATTCACGTGCATCTCACCTGGGTGCACAACTAGACTGGGCTGCTGGAATGTCTTGACTTGTCAACAGGATGTGCCCTGAATTTTGAAAAGAAGGCACTGAAAAGGACAGAGTAATTACTGTCATAGGTTACAAAGATCAGGCTTGAAGTAAAGAAGTCTCAGCATCTTAGACCAGTGAAATCACTGAAGCTGTGAGCAAAGCAAGTTTTGATACCTACATCATATTTAACTTAGCTTGTCTAGTCTTTCGAGCTTTGGGCTTATGGGATGGAGCCATGCACGTGGCTGGTTGGGATGGAACACAAATATGATTGTGTTCATGACTGTGCAAGATGAGACAGGGTGGTCCAGCAATTGGAATGTGTGTGTGTTCCGGTGCAATTTGATTCTCATAGAACAGCTAGTATGAAGCATCGGAATTGCTGACCACCATAACATGGAGGCTATTTTTCTGGGGTTTTGTCTATTGGCAAATAACTGAACCTGTCTATGCTTCTGTTTCCTCATCCCATCCATAAATGGAAATAATAATAATGATAATAATATTATCTACTGCATAGGGTAGCTCTGAAGCATAATTGCACATGATAATTGGCATGTAGTAAATATTAGAAATTGTTATTATAACAAAAAAGTTATATAGGTCTGGTATTTCCATGAACTTACGATTTTAGACTAACACACGAGCACTGACACACACACAGCACCCACAAGAGAAGCTTAAGGAACAGAATTTGGATACCCTGCTAGAAGCCACTAGTGTGGATATAAAGTAAAGAAGACAGCACTGGTACAATCACTTACCATGCTGATTGTTGCCGACCTCTCTCATACAGTTTTAAATTTATACGTGGAGTGTGGCCAGGTAGAGGCAATAAGCAATGACACATCAGCATATAAATATCCCATGAATCTGTAGCGATAATATCACTATGATACTAATTTCTAGCTCTGCCACCAGTATTGCAATTACCACTTCCATTAATGAATATTTTGTTCTTGTTATGTCCCCTAAAGACAGTATCTACTACATACTAGAAGCTCAACAATTACTTGTTGAATTTGTTCATTGATGATGAAGATATTGATGCTGAGGCTATTTATAATATAGGGGAACAAGAATAGAGACATGAAGTGGTTTTAAAGTCTCTGCTCTAGCAATGGCCTCAGGTGTGAGTTTCACCTTGAGATGACTTTGGAAAGAAAGAGAGGTCTTCTAGTTCATTGTTGGTGGGGATTTGCTCATATATCAATCCAACATATATGCCTCCTCTAAAATTGAGAAGTCCTTCCAGTGGGAGAGTTATTTTTATAAGCAAATGACTTTTGTAGCACATATGTTAATATGGTATCACAAGAGTGATATGTCCAATGCTGACTAGGCCAATTGACTTTTATTGCCATTAGATTCCCCTTTAGAAACTGCACATGCATTAACTTTCATAGTTTAAAAGAGGAAAGGTAGATCCATGGTTTTTCTGGACCCATTTGAAGCCTTAATTTTTTAAGGTTAGAAAAAATCAGAAGTGAAATGGTGCTAAAAATGTTTAGGAGACAAGCATCTAATTTATTTTTAATGAACTAGTGAAGTTCCCTATTTTACCTTATTCAGTTAGTTTTTGATTCACTTTTTTAAAGTTTTTGTTTCAAGCTGTTTATTTATTTTTAGAGAATAAATAAAGGGACAGAGACAGCATGAGTTGGGGAGGGGCAGAGAGGAGAGGGAGATAGAGAATTTCAAGCAGGCTCTATGCAGAGCCCAATGCAGGGCTTGAACCCAGGAACCGTGAGATCATGACCTGAACCAAAACCAAGAGTCAGATGGTTAACCAACTAAGCCACCCAGGCATCCCATACTTGGTTCACTTTTTAATTCTACAGACTACTCAGTATACACAGTCTTTCTTTAAACATATACATATGCACAGACACCTGCACACAGACACACGTACACAGGCATGCACATGCAGACACACATACACAGACTCATGCTGAGGTGTGGTTTTCAAGGTCCTATCGTGTTTAGCAAATATTTCATATGAAACGATATGTTCATCTGTTACACTGATTGCCAAGATTACAGCATGACAACAGACATTATTTGGGGGATTGAAGCTAAAATTACAGCCCACTCTGCTGTCTGCAGCGATGAATGGATGCATGTTAATTTTCTGCAGCAATGTCCATTACTTTAGAGCGAGGACTCCCAGGGCATTAGTGTCACAGCCAGCAGGCCGGATGGCTCTATGGTGGAGACAGATGAGCCAGTGGGCTGTTGAAGGCTGTAACAATTAGTGTTCTCGGGAAGATGCAGATACCATATGAAAAAAAAAATGTGCTGATTATGAAAGGCAACATGGAAAGCCATAGCAGAGGAAGGTTTTGGCTCCAGATGTACAGTGCTACCCACTGCTTAATGAATAGTATGTGGAAGCCAGCCACATTTTTGGAACAAAGAAATCAATGGAGGTTTCAAGTTTTCCTTATAACACACACAGAGAAAAACAAATTGTGCAGTCATCCCCAAGTTTTTAAATTCTCTAATTTTGGCCCTAAGTTTGGAGAGCTGTTTACAAGGAAGTTTATGGAATCAAGTGATTTTTTTTTTTAATGTGAGTGAATTTTTTTTTTTACAATGTCGAAAATCCTATTCTGATAGCAAATAAGCAATGGACTTCCTCAGACTGACATTAGTTTTCTATCACTACTGTAACATAGTATAACCAATGTAGTAGCTTGAAATAAAACACATCTGTTATCTTAGAGTTTCGTCTGTCAGGAATCTGACTTGGGTCTCACTCGGCCGAAATCAGGGTGTGGGCAGGACTGCATCCTTTATGGGGGTTCTAGAAGAGAATCCATTTTCTCATCTTTTCCAGCTTCCTGAGGCCATTTATGTTCCTTGGATCATGGCGCCCTTCCTCCATCTTCAAAGCCAGCATCATACTGTTTCTATCTCACATCACTTTCCCTGACCACAGCCTGGAAAAGTTCTTCACTTGTAAAGATCCATGTAAATAAATAGGGACTGTCTGATAAATCAGGATAATCTCCCAATATATAGGTCCTTAACTTAATTGCATCCTCAAAATCCAATTTTTTAAATAAATGTTAATTCATTTTTGAGAGAGTGTGAGTGGGGGAGCAGCAGAAAGAGAGAGGGAGAGGATCTGAAGCAGGCTCTGTGCTAACAGCAGTGAGAGCCCAATGAGTGGCTTGAATTCACGAATGTTAAGATCATGACCAGAGCTGAAGTCGGAAGCTCAACCAACTGAGCCATTCCAGGTGCCCCTGGAAAATCCATTTTGCCATTCACCGGTTTTGGGAATTAGGAGGTGGAAATGTTTGGAGGACATTTTTCTGCCTACCAAAATTATGTGGGAAAGACCCAATATGGGTGTCAAGTAAAATCTGCCTCCATCATTTTTAGAGTTTCTTCATTTATGAAGAGTTAGCATACTTACTTGGTTAAGGGCATAGGCTTTGGAGTAAGTCAGATCTGAGTTCAAAACTTGACTGCTGCATTCATTCATTCATTCATTCATTCATTCAACACATATTTACTGAATGTCTGCTAAATGCCAAGCTTTGTTCTAGTCACTGGGGATGTAGCAGTGAATAAGACAAATTTGCTGCCCACAAGATATTTATATTGTGGTAAGGGACATAGATAGTATAAATAAAGAAATATATCATGCAATGTCAGATAGTGATACATACTATAAAGGTAAATGGTAATACAGGCTTATGCTGTTCATGTATAAAAATTACTCAGTGACTGTAGCCATGTGTCTGTTCATTCATTTGTGTCACCATCAAACTTTTCGCTGAGAGACTGATTGTGTATAAGGCATTAGAAAAGAGTTTCAGTACACATTTTGCTTTTTTATATTCAACATAAACCTAGGAGATCGTTGGTGTTTTCTGACTTTGTTGATGAAAACACTGAGGGTCAAAAAAGCTAAATGGCTTTTTATCATGTGGTAGAGCAATACAATGAACCAAGTTTGAAGCTTGTTTGTTTTAATTCTGTTTGTTCTCTACCTAAGCAAGGAATGACCCCCTTGTAATTGTAGATCGGAGAGGAAAGCCTGGCATGGCATTTGAAACAATTTATTTGCCTCCAAACCTGAGATAATATGATTTCTTTGAGCTTCCCCTAATTTCCTTTTGATCATTATGTGACTATTCTATCTTTGATCAATCATTTAAATCTGTGTTTACACAGGCCAGGGAAAAAGGAAGAGTAAGACAATTACCCATGCCTTGGAACTAATCTAAACAGCCTATTCAGGGCTTCAGCTTATCCTCTATTATTTCATTCTCTTTGCTCAGATACAGCTGCTGAGTACACACAGATTGGGTGAAATGAGGGAGAGGAGGTTAGACGAGAGACTGTACAAAACAAGAGCCTTTCAACAAGGTGTTTTACTATTGATGCCATTGGTGGTGTTGGTGGCTATGCTTTGCGGGGGAGTATTTTCTTCTCTTGGTTAATTAGATGTGGTTATAAGCTACATACATGTATTACTTGAACACATTCTCCATAAAATATTTTTGAAAGGATTTGGATATAAATGCATTCTCAATGTCTATCTCACAGAGGAAGCTATTTAGTCTCCAACTGGCTTTTTTCTTTAAGATATCTCCTCCTATAATCTGATTATGTGTGTGTGTGTGTGTGTGTGTGTGTGTGTGTGTGTAATATTATATATATAACATTATATATATAGCATAACATAGTCCTTAACTTTCTGTCCTTCCTACCCTAAACAGAGGTCCCTTTCCCAGGTCTGGTTGTGAGCCCTGGAAATAATTCTGCAGTAGAGAGTTAATGAATCCCACTGCAGTGAATAACATGTCTCAGCATAAAGTCTACTTCTGTGTCACTTCTGTTCTAACTTTTGCCCAGCTCTTGGTGGAGAAGGATCCCAATGCTTCTGTCATACCATGCCTGCATGCCTGCCTTCATAATTTTTCTCAGGTCTCAGTTACTGCAGAACTTGGCCTTTGCTTTGACTTGCTCCCAGACATTGGACTCCAGTCCCATGGTGTGGATCCTCCTATCTGCTGCCAGGCCATATCTAAATCTCATCTTAGCCTCCTAAACTCTGTGAAATTTCTCTTTCTGGACCCCTATGAATCATATTAAAAAAAAAACTTCCTACTTAGAGCTTATTTCATCTCATATAGCTGGGTTTGGCCCAAACACCCCTTCCCACTGTCCCTGAGCTTCCATTTGAACACCAGCTGGGCCTTTTGCTTTTAGAATCCTAAGACTCTACCACTAATGATGCTGTGTTCTTGCTTAAAATCTCTAGAAAGTCTGGGCCAAAATCTCAATGCTTCCAACACACTGAAGGAAAGCAGCATATTATATAACAGGAAGAAATAGATGATGTCTTGTATCCTTCTAGTCTTTCTCCCTCTCACTTAACCACACTTCCCTTTCAAAGTCTACCCCTAGAAGTGTTTCAAGGGAAATGCCAGTAAGTGCAAAGATTATAAATTAATAATCCACAGCAATACTTTAAAATGAATTTTTTCCTGAAGTGTTAGCATGAGAAAAAAAATTGAAAAGGGGGGGGAGTGGGTGGATAACTAATCCAACAGTGAAAGAACAGGATTCTGAACACAATATCCTCCTAAATGACACACAGAAGGAGTTGGAGCTTTGTAATACCTTTTATATTGCTGCCTGCCATCTGGTCAGCAATTCTTAAGCCTAAAATATTCAGGTAAGCTCTTTTTTCCCAAATAGAGTGGTGTTATGGGGATTTCAGCAGCTACTTGTCTTTTTAAATATCATTATATTTTACTGTTTTCCAGGGCAAAACAAACCACGTTAGCAGGATATTTGCATAGCATGCAGAGAGTTACGTTGAAGGTACTGGGGAGGACTAGGCAGTGTTTCCGTGCAGAGAGGATTTCTGCATGAAAGCAAGGTGTTCTGTTTGCACTTTGAGCCAAGAGTTCAGATTGAGGATTCTCATCTGACATGGATTGACTCATTCATCTGAATCCTGGCTGGAAACAGTCTTCTCAGGGAAGAATGACTCTTGGACACTCAAGAAGAACAGTAGGAATTATTAAATCATCTCCTTTGTTATAGATGACGCCCATCGGCAGAGTGTGGGGCCCCAGGCCAAGCATTTCCTAGGATTTTTTTTTTAATTTTAAGACTGTTGATTATTTTTATCATCCTCTTAGAAAGTGGTAAAGGAAATAAATAGGTCATATATTACCTGACATTATACTTTTAAAGTATAATTTACTTTGAGGTATCAGTTCTATCAATAAGCTAGATATTTAAACTCTGGGGAAAGGCTTTTTAAATAAAACCTGAGGTACAGGGATGATGAACAGATGTAATGAAATATGCTTAAAGGCAGATTTAAACATCTATGTAATACAGGTGTCTGAGAAGATGGAGTTATTTCTTCCTCCACACATATGTTTAATACACTTCATGGAACCACTTTTTTTTTTTTTGCCAGGCACAATACTAAGTGGTAGAACACAGATATAAATAAGCTATATCTCCTGTTTGTAAACCAAAGTAAATGTGAACAAGAGTTAAATTTCAGTTTCATCCTTGAGACATTTTTCTCTTCACCACTCATGTTCTTCCTCAATGATTCCATCCATTCCCATGCCTCCAGCTAACTTCTAGATGTTGACTTTTTTCACAATTTATATTTCCAATTCATACCTCTCTCTTAGACTCTAGACACATTTACCAAACTGACTAAATCATGTGTCCATCTGAATTTTCTAGAAGCACGTCAAACTCATCATGTTCCCAAATGGAACCCTCATTGCCCTCCCATGCCTGCACTACTACCTGACTTCACCATACTGCTGAGTGACCACCATTATCCCTGACACTCCACATTTCATTGATCACTGGTCTTGTAGATTCTACCACCTTTCTATTGTTCTCTGGTTCCACTCTCTACAGCTTTGCTTAACTTTTCTTTCTGAAATAAAGTTAAACAGGCAGAAAAGTTACAAAAGTAGTAGAGAGAGTCCCAAATACCCTTCATTTATGTCAACATCCTGCATAATCATAGGGTAATTATCAAACTAAGAAATTAACCTTGGTACAATTCTATTAACTACAGAACATATTCAGAGTTCACCAGTTTCCCCACTGTTTTTTTTTTCTGTTCCAGGATTCAATGCAGAATCCTATGTTGCATTTAGCTATCATGTCTTCTTAATCTTCTCCAACCTGTGACAGTTTCTCAGTCTTTCCTTGTCTTTGGTAACATCAACACTTTCAAAGAGCACTGTTTCATGATTCTGTGCAATATCCTACAACTTAGTCTTTACTGATATTTTCTCATGATTAGCATGAGATTATGAATTACTGGGAAAGATGCCACAGCAGTAATGTGCTGATAAAAGTCCACAATATCAGCAGGTACATGATATTGATATGTGTCTTTCACTAAAGATGTTATCCCTGGGAGTGTTAAGGTAGTATCTGCCAGCAATCTCCAGTGTAAAGTTACTTTGTTCTCTTTGGGAGTACTTAGGGTGAGAAACATCTCCTGTTTCTGCTTAAATTTTTGCCCATTAATTTTAGCATTGATTGGTGGTTCTTGTGGAAGCAATTATTACTGCATGCTTTTAATGTTGCTTTTCCGTTTCTGTCATTTATTTTCTCCAATTGTTCATTGGAATCCTTTTGCAAGAAGGAGTAGTCTCCTCCTCCTGTTATGTGTATATTCAGTTAGTTATTCATATCAATATAGACTCATGGCTATTTATTTTAATCTTTGTTATTTATTTTGTTTCTCAAGTTGTTCCAACTTTAGTCATTGGGAGCTCTTTCAAGTTGGCTGCTGTAACTTTTCAATATGGACACATTCCTCTCTCTTTCTTTAAGCACTTTCTTACTTTCTCGTGCCAGAAAATGCTACAGTTTCATCTTATATTTTCCTTTCCCTCTCCCTGGAATCTACCATTTCTCTAAAGAGCCTGGTTACTTTTTATTGGACAATGGTATTTAGAAACCAAGGTGTAAGTGCTAGGTGTGTTTGTTGCTGCTGTGGGGTGACTGCATGGAGTCTGTGTCAGTGGAGAGGGCTCATGCATAAGTGAAACCCACCCCTATCTGTCTCTCTATATATATCTGTAGATATATTTAAATCCTTTGACTCCACACTGATACCTGTGACTCTAATGAGCACTACAGTGCTTATCCTTGTCTTTTTCTTTCCTTATCTGAAGCCTCTTTCTCCAATGGTGAGAAACCTGGCTCTTATTATCTACAATACATTGGCTTGTTTAACCCGAGTATGCAGATAAAATCGTTTCAGAATTGTTGATCCCTGCCCCTATAAGGAAAAAAAAAACACTAAGTACAATGTTTGGTTTGGGTTCTTTTGTTATTATTCTTACAATAGCTTACTGCCTTAAGCTTTCCTCATTTCTCTGTGGCTAGCCTGCTGGAACTAGAATTCCTAGTGAGTTTTTCCTATCTCTGATTCATTCTTCACATGGCAGTCAGAATTGATTCAGCCAAAATAAAAATCAGATTATCTTACTCTGCTGCTTACAATTTTCCAATATCTCCCTTTAGCCCATAAGATAAAGGCTCAAGTTTTTGGTATTGCTTATAAATCCCTTCCCAATATGGCTCTTATCTCATCATTTGGTTATTAGCTCTCTAGCTCCTTGCACTGAACCTGATTCAAAACTCCCTGTATGTTCATTGACAAAAAAAAAAAAAAAAAGTATACAGTCTTTGATTGATAAAAGTGCTCTGAGAGCATTAAGTCCATGACAGTTTTCCTGAAAGGTAAAATAGAAAAAGGGAACTTGAAAATAGGAGAAGAGAGAAATAAGATGGTGGACCTAGTACTTTAGAAAGGTCATCTCCTTCAGCCTCTTGGTCACTCTGAATGTGGCACAGTTAATGGTGCAGCTCCTGGGAGCAAAACAGACCTGAGTTCAATCCATTTGCCACTTGCTAACCACACCTGGGACCAAAGCTGGTGTTATTGTCCTGACACCATGCTCTTTCCCTTGGAAGTAGTTAAGATGGAGGCTCAGAGGAGACACCATCTGACCTGAGTCAGGGAGGAAAGCAAAGCATTCAACCTAGACATGTGAGCGACCAAAAGAAATGCTCAGGAAAGGGCAAAGGGATTACCTAAAACAACAAACTATCCATTTCAGTCTTCTCCATGGCTGCTCTTTTATGTATGTATTATATACATGTACACAGTGTGGAAAGAGACTTTGCAATATAACATAGAAGAAAGGATATAGAAATCAAAATTGGAAGTTTCATTTCCAGTCTTGGCTGTATCCCTGACTAGCTGTGTAATCTCAGTCATGCCATTTCATCTCCTTGAATCTCAAATTATTCCTATTTGAAACCCTGGAAGCTGAATTTATGACCTCTCACATCCCTTCCTTCTCTTTGCTTTTAGGATATTACTCATTTCCCTAGCCTTAACTACCTCTGCTCATCCCACTTTGCTCTCCCTGACACTCATGTAACTTTACTTGCAAAATGGACTTATAAATGCTGTGGGAGGCTGTGTCTATGACTTTGAAAGAGGGAGGAGGTGAAGGACGATGGCATAAGATAGGGGAGAGCAAAGCAGTGGCCACTAGGTGACCATGACCAACTGACCCCAGCTTTAAGTCTGTATCATTACCAAGCTACCAAGTGTTCTTATAGATTCCCCAGTGTATCCACTGTATAGGTGATGCAGGGTTAACCGACTACAAAAATACTGCCCCAAAGTTGACTAGACAATTTTGAATCACAGAATATATCCTATTATGTGGCCAGTTGTATGTGTCTCTGTTAAGGATAAAACAATAAGAAATGGAATCAAATTGTGGCACAAAAAATGTTATGCTAGCCGTGAGGAGAAATCTGATGTCAGGCAAATAACTCACCGGCATCTAGTTTGTAGAATATCTTTCCCTTTTATCCCTTTCACATTTAACTGAACTGCCAAGAGGTAGGATAGACCACTAAGGGTAGATCACTCCCTTAACGCCTGTCACCTCATTTATAAAAATACCAGATTTTTCTACATTTATGTAACGTTTGGATTTTTGCCATTGTATGTTATTAAAATCTCTTACCAACTTTCACAGAATATGGGGACTACAGGTCACATGTATACACTACTACTTCTGGTAAGCTGTCCTGTATGTCCAAAACATTTCATAGCAATTATGTGAAAAGAAATTGTCCCTTGTAAATTGAAGTCAAAGTCGACTTTGGACTAACTGAATCACATTATCATTAAAACTTAAATCATCATCACCGTTTTCTTAAAATAATTATGTACAGTTATGCACTTGTCATTGTTTTTGGTATTTTGCATTGCTTCTATTTTATTTAGATCATGAAACTTCTGAATTATTTCACTGTGGTATTTAGAGCTTTCCTAGTGTACTCAGACATACAGATACCCATTTTATTGACTTGTAATACAGCCTGCATATAAACACACAGACATGATTTTAGCACCAAGAGGAGTCGGCCTCTGGATCGTTCCACTGTTACATGCCAATTAAGGCTCTGAACAGCTACATTATTGTGTCACCAATTCAGTCAGGTTGCAATATTTAAGAGGGTGGAAAAATACTACTAATGGTTATATACTTTTAAGCACCTTTTTAGCTCTAAAAGGCTCTTCAGGCAATGCACTGATGCTTTTTCAGTTGAAATAAAGATGTGAAGGTCCTTATTATTTAAGACTTTTAAATAAGCCAGATTTACCAATGTCAAATTACTGGTGAGTCGTTTGACCCCATATTTATTTCTAATTTCCACAAGCTGTTGGTAAGAGCTGCTGTAAATCAGGTGGCCATTGATCTTGGCTCCCGCTCATGTAATTCTAAGATGAACTGCTTATGATGAACAGTCTTTTTCTAAAGACTGTCGCTCTGAAGAGAACACCTGCAGAAGGAGTCCCCAGGACACCCTGGGACATGCATGGGTGCCAGCCATTCAGAGAATAGAGGAGGCAGCCACCTGTGCACTTATGTGGGGTGGAGGGGGACTATGAAGTGAACCTATACATCAGGACATCTGAGTGTGGAAAGCAGTGAAATTTGGCCTTAGAGGAGGCATTAGGGAAAATGATAAGCATGACTATAATACACCATCACTTAAAACTATCGATTTAATTAAAAGTAACTGCATATGCAGGGCACTTAAATGATTCTCACTATCAGACCTCCTATACGTCATGGTGTTTTTATTTGAGTACTCTGCTTTCCTAGCCAGAGGGAAGGCTCTTCGATCTCCCACAGGCTTTGCCTATTTCCACATGCAATGGAAATTGTCTAAGCCAATCATCCTTTTCCAATGTTGGCATCCTCGGGTTGCTGTGGCCATCCTTGGAGGGGAGTGCGGGGGAGCCATTGTCCGAAGAATAATGTAATAATGAGCTTTCCTTAAGTCCTTCTAAGACTGTCATTGTGCTCCTTGCTTCATGGCTTTTATTGAAGCCTTACAGCATCTCTGTGAGATACGTATGAAGAGAAGGTGGGCTTTTCTCTCTAGTTGGGAACAGGAGAGAGAATGATTTGTGATAAGGGAGAAGAGTTAGGAATCATGCTCTGCTTATTACTCTCTGCGTAAAAAAAAAAAAAAAAAAAAACTATGGGGGAAGAAGGGGCAGGTTGCTTACTCCTTCTGAGCCACAGTGTCTTGAGGCAGTGACTGCTTGGCAATTTGGAGCCCATATCTTGGTGCAGGTGGGTCTCCTTACACATAAGAGAGAGCTCAGGAAATTCAGCTGGAAAGCAAATTACCATAAATGAATCCTATTTTCTACTAACTCCCATTACATAATTTGAGATTTGTTTTGACTAGAAAAAACTCTTCAAAGGTATTTTTGGTGAGGAAGAAGTTAGGTGGTGGTAAGATATCTGCTTCAGGATATCCGTTGTTCCCTTTCCATGGCAACATGGGTGGCCCTTAATTCTACTGTTGGGTTCAGGAATTTTAGACTGCCTTTCCTTATCTCAACCCAAATGCTTGGGGAACCCCATGATTTCACACTTCTGCTTTCAAGAAAGCCTTGGCTAAGTGAATGGTTGTGGA
Organism: Acinonyx jubatus; assembly: GCF_027475565.1. NCBI lineage: Eukaryota > Metazoa > Chordata > Mammalia > Carnivora > Felidae > Acinonyx > Acinonyx jubatus. The sequence continues at coordinate 83,758,693 of NC_069390.1, forward strand.
ATCCAAGTACAAGCTGGGGAGCTTGAGTTGTATATGCTCTCTGGACATTGTCTCTGCATCTAGAAAATAGAAACCACACCAGTTTGCAGTCCACGATCCTTGTAAAGTGCTGAGTCCAGTGTTTTCTGTTTGCTGAGTTTATTCTGTTAATTTTGTGGTCTGTCAGGTATTTGCTATTCTTCCAAGGAAAGGGGCCAGAAAACAGATTTCCATAAATTTCACCTGTTATTATTCAGGTGCTCTGTTTCCATCCTCTTGTTATCTTACTGATGACGGGGTTGGATTGTAGTGAATAGAAGTTCTACTTCACAATAGGTGTTTGCTGTGTTCCTGAGTCTAGATGTGGCATAGCTGTGATCTACAGAATCATACCTCACTTGTGGATTCAGCCATCTAGCACACTCTGCTTCTTTGTGTGAACACCTGTCATTTTCAAAGAGTTTGTAAACTAGAACAACAAATGTATCACAAATATCAGTGAAAAAATTTTACACATAAACCTTACTAAGACAGAATGGTTTTCACGCTAAGTTTTTCTGGTACTTATTAAAGTTTTAATCTACAATCAAGAACATGGGATGAGAGCAATAAAGTTTTCAGCTTCCCATTGTTCACAATGGATACAAAGGATAGCACAAAGAAACTTGCTACAAGCATTATTTTCTTGCGTGACTCTATGTGGAACTTTTCTTCATCTCAGCAGTGTTCTTTCTCTCTCTTTGGTTTCTGCATACTTTTTAGAGTTCTCTTCTGTGTATTTCAATCTACTATCTGACAAATAATGTATGCTAAATTGTAGATGACTGATGTCAGTTTATTGATAACATGCCATCAATAACAGATCAAGGTCAATCCTGGAACACAATGGTAGCACATTTCCTAAAAGCCTCATTCAATACCATACAGGATTCAAATATCCTATTAATAGGATCCAGGTGTTCATTGTTTTCTTGCTAGACTTTCTAGTTCTATTATTTAGTGAAAACTAAAGAACCAACAGGCTAACTGCAATGAATAGCAGACTCAGCAATCAGCAGTCATGAAACCATCCAGCTTACCATTTGCATGCTGTTATGCAGTAGGTAGTTGAAGGTGGAGACCGTGTGATAAGGCACATTTTTGTTAGATTTTTCTCTTCTCGTGCCATATGTATGATTGCCTCCTGGTAACGAAATTGGTTCTACATGCTTAAATACTTTCCAAGTGCTGCTTTCCCCTTATGCCAATTTCCATTTCTGTGTCTTAATTGTCTTTCCTGTGCACCGGAGAGCCTCGCATTTTCCCTCTTTTGCTCCAACTTCATTATCCAAAAACAGACGTCAGTGTATTTACTTTTGGGTTGCATATTCTTGTTTCTTTCTTTCTTTCTTTCTTTCTTTCTTTCTTTCTTTCTTTCTTTCTTTTTTTCCTTTCTTTTGTTAACTTCCATTTATTTGTGAATAGTTCATAGTCAAAATCAGACCAGGTCATCCAATGTTTAGGTACCTTGAACAGTAATCAATATCTAAACATACTCCTTTGATGAGAGGTGTTATTCATGGGAGAGCTGGAAATTCTAGTCAGTTGGCAAATTAATCATTTCTAAGCTGCTTATGGTTCAGTAGTACTAGAGATGGAAACTGTTTTGGGTAATCTTTCCTAATTAAATTTATTTAAGTTAATTTTTTTTTTTGCTCCATCCCAATGTATAACATTGCATACCTTCAACTTGTGAGAATATAATCTAATTGGCTCAATTCACAAGAATTTAGTTTCAGAGAATAGGTTGAAAGTTTCATATTAGTCCAAGGACTAGAGAGTAAGGAGCTCTAAGTTCCGTGGAATTTAGAAATACTGTAACGTATATAACATATATTTTAAAGCAAATTTATCAGTTCATATTGAGTAAGACAAAGGTGACATGTGATGTTCTTTTCATATGACATGTGAAATTCCTACCATACACTATTTTCCCAGAATGGCCTTGCACATTCTTCCCTCTGCCCCTATTAATACCAATGTGAATCCCATGCTATGTATTCAAACTCCAGCACAAAGCTAAACTCTTTATGAAGCTGTTCATAATTATCTTAGCACACAGTGGACTGTCCCTTCTCTTAATGTTTCTAGTACCTGCAGTTAATGCCATATAATTTAGCACAATAAAGCCTTGCATTGGCTTTTGATTGGTTAAAGTCTTCCATGTCTCTCCGAAACTTCCATGTCCCCAGTGAAATTGTAAGTAGACCAGAAATTGTAGAATATATTTTATGCTGTTTGCTTCATTCCAGTGTTTAGTATATAGTGATTTACACTCATACATACTTGTTACTTGATTCATGTAACTGCTGGCTCTGGATCCTAAGGATTTTATTGGTTGGAATTATGTTAACTTATTATTTTTTACATGCATACTCATGCTATTTCATATATACTCAGTTAAATTGCTTCCTGATTGCCACCCCCCCCAACCTGGACACACACACACACACACACACACACACACACACACACATAAATATGCACAAACAAGCAGATATTTACTTTGACAGGGTCCGTGTACATCATCTTAGCAGTGTGTCAGTAGTCATTTCAAATGGACCTTCCAACTTCCCTCTTCCATTCTCATCAAATATGTTTATGTAGATATTTCCTCTGACATAACCCCACAAAAGACATAAAACTGTATTTACTTAAACATATAGAACAGGCCCCTTATTTGTATCAAAAGTGTTATCAATTTTGAAAATCTAGTCTGAGATTAAGATCTTTATTCATTTTCAGGACAAACCTCAGGTTTTGAGTGAAGCCAACTTGAAAAACCTCACCTTTGAGCAACAAATATCTCTGAGCATGTTCTCTACTTCAGTCAAACAAAATATTTCCTTATTTCTAAAATTCATATTTAAAAAAGATTGTGAGCAAATCATTTCTAAAATGACTGGGAATTTTCTTCTTTACTTCAGAAACTGTACACTGCTTGCCTACAGTAGGCATGACATTGTGTTAAGTGTACTGTGGATAACACAACAAAGATTAAAATATTGTCTGCATCTAGGCTTATCATATAATTTTTCTCTAAACTAGAACAGTTAGGGAGTGAAAGGGGAGCTATTATAATTACACCAAGAGGATACGCATACAGCGGGGCTGTCCAGGGAGATTCTGCTCCTATAGTCACTTGATATATTCTGTATTAGTTTCTTAGGGCTGGTATAACAAATTACCATACACCTGATAGGTTGAAACAATAGAAATTTATTGTCTTACTTTCCAGAGAAGAGCAGTCCAAGATTAGTAATGCTGAGCTGAGATCTTCGTGTTGGCAGGGCTATGCTCTCCACAGACTATAGGGGAGGGTCTGTGTGTTGCCTCTTCCAGTTTCTGGTGACTGCCAGCATCCCAGGGCTTGTGATTGCATTGCTCCACTCTCCATCTTTGTGGTCACACAGCTTCCTTCTCTTCCATCTTGATGAAATATCCCTGTGCCTCCCTGTTATGAGGAAACTTGGGAGGGAATTTAGAGCCCACCAGGATAATGAAAACTAATCACTCAATCTCAAAATCCTTAACTTAATCAGAGCTGCAAAAACCCTTTTTCCTTATATAAAGAGATGTTTATAAATTGAGGAATTAGGACGTGACATCTTTGGAAGCCATTGAATAATGGCTTCCACACCATCCCTACCCTTAATGTATTCCTGGTGTCACCAAGGGACAAAATACACAGTTAAGGAATTAGAAATCATATCAGAGAGTATTCATGACTCAGTTCCACATGAATGGTGTGGACCATATTATGCTGTAGTAGAAGTAGAAATGAGGTAGACTTATCATTAAAGAATGACAGAATTTGGAAGGATGTGGGAGAACAATTGAAGGCACACACAGCCTGAGCAAGGTTTGAGCAGAGAGCAGAGAGGTTTGGGAGACATGCCTTAAAAGCAGAGGTCATGTTAGGAGCAATGGAATTAAGTTTGAGAGTGAGCCTGACATCCTACACCAAGCAAGTCCTTCACATCCTCCTACCTTATTTATTCTAGCACTCCTTCCTTTCAGCCTCCCAGTCAGCTCATCCTCTTTAAATCTCCATGATTCATCTGTTCTTTTCCCTTTCACAATTTTTGTAACTTTGCTTCCACATCCTGAGTCCCACTCACCCTGTTCTGCCTGCCAGGATGATTTCTACACCTCAGTCCCACTGTTCTTTTTTTTTCCTTTTTTTTTTTTTTAATTTAGTTTTGAGAGGGAGAGAGAGAGAGAGAGAGAGAGAGAGAGTGGGAGAGAGAGAGAGATGAGCATGAGTAGGGAAGGAGCAGAGAGAGAGGGAGACATGGAATCTGAAGTAGTCTCCAGGCTCTGAGCTGTCAGCACAGCTGTTGAACATGGGACTCGAACTCACAACTGCAAGAACATGACCTGAGCCGAAGTAGGACACTTAACTGATTGAGCCACCCAGGCACCTGACCCACGTCCTTACTACTTTGCTTTGCAAACCTGTTGTACAAGACTATGAACTCTTTGAGAGAAAGGGCCATGCCATGTGCATCTTGGTATCTCCAGTGCTTTATTAGCACAGGCTAATAAACGGATATATAGATTTATACCAAGGACACTGAGACTCCTTTGAATGTCTTCAATTAATAAGAATGATAAAAGTGGTGGTGGTATTTTTTTTTAAGGTAGTGATCCCTTCTCTTCCACCAAAAATGAATCTGGAACTCCTTAGACATCATCTGGGTCACCCTCAGTCTACTTAGAGGTAATAGCAAATTATCTTTGTTAGAAGCTATGTTCAGTATGTTCTTTCTAAAGATATTTGGAAGTGATACAGATGATTTTCTTCTATCAATTTCAAGCACGTTTTATCTCACTTCCTCCTTCATGTTACCCACTTTCATAATCTACACATTTTCTCTTGTTCTGCCTTCAGGCAGTTAGGAAATAAGTAATTAGCTACCTGTTCTTGATAGCCCACAAATGATATTGGTTTCTGGTCACTGTAATTAAAGGTGACTTAAGTAAAAGAAATTGGGTATCTGCTCATTAATAAGCAAGGTTATGTTCATAAGCTGCTTTGCCACTCTCAGGCTCCTAAATCCAACCCCAACAGCTTTCCATTAAAACAGGGGATTAACTATCGGTGCAGCACAATGGAAGGGACAAGAAGAACAGCTCCTTGGGTCCCAACAACAAATTACTTCTGAACCAAACCTCTGATTAATAGCTCCAGAGTTGCCTCTCTGCTTTGCATAATTAAGTTTCATGGAGTGTTACAATTAACAGCCTTGCCATCACCTAGGTAGACACAGCCACCATTTATTTGGCCAGCAGTGTCAAAAAGTGCTGGGTGGTGAATAAGAGGCATTTATAAGGGGATTAGGTGCATTCTGGTCATAAATTGAATAAGGCTATAATAATCTTCCAACAAAAAGCTACAAATATGATGATCCCATGATACCAACCCAAAGTCTCCTTTCACTTTTTTTTTCTACTGATGTGGGTGTGAGAACTCCCATCCCTAGTCAAATACTAGCTATGGTGCTGTGAAACTTGTAGATATACATGCAGTTTGACAGCTTCCTCTCTCTAATATGTCATGGCCTCTCTGAACCTCCAATGAATAACTTGTTTTATACCATTTATTATGGTGGCATTTGTTATCACACAGGTAGTCAGACATGCACTGCAGAAGTCGGGTAAGCTTCAGACTCTTGGAATTATCTGGGAAGAAAGCCAAGATGTCATTAGAAGTACCAGGATACAACAAAATGCTGAGTGCTTTGTTGGTTGTGAGCAGGCCAGGAATTAACCATTCATCAATGCCTGGGATTAAAACATGACCAGAAAATATCCTTTTTAGAGAAATGTCCTTTCTCTGACACAGTTACTACCTTGACCAATGTTATTTTTTTATTTTTAAATGTTTTTATTTATTTTTGAGAGAGAGAGAGAGAGAGAGAGAGAGAGAGAGAGAAACAGGAAACTAGTGAGGGATGGGCAGAGAGAAAGGAAGACACAGAATCGGAAGCAGGCTCCATGCTCTGAGTTCTCAGAACAGAGCCTGATGTGGGGCTCGAACTCACAAATTGTGAGATCATGACCTGAGCCGAAGTCGGACACTTAACTGACTGAGCCACCCAGGCGCCCCAATGACCAATGTTATTTAGACATTTCAGGCAGATAGATCAACAACAGCCATGATATGAATGATAGCCTCTGTATAGTCAAGTTCTTCTTAAGTCAGTAGACATGAAGGAATGGATGATAACAACTAGTTTTATGGGGTTTCTTACTGTCAAGTGTTTTTCCATTCTTTTTACTTGCACAAATGTGTTCAATAAAGAACTTGTAGCATATTTGATTAGCTTTAAATCTTTCTGCCTTTCCTACTTCCTTACCCCTTCCTTCCTTTACTACCCTCCTCTTCCTCAATTTGCTCATTCCCCCTTCTTCTTTCTCTTTCTATCCTTCTCCATGTTTCTTCTTAGCTACCTTTATACAATGTCTGAGATTTGATCAAGAGTGAATAATGGGAAACCAGGAAAGCCAAATTCAAGTCCTGGAACTGTCATTCTTTCTGAGTCTCATTTTAGGAAAGCTGGTTAATTAAACTAAAGTCCCAGGTTGCTTACTTCCAAAAAAAGGGGGGAATAAGGAGAAGAAAGAATGGGGGATAAAGAAGAGGAGGAGGAGGGGCAGAGATAAAAAAAAAAAAACAACCTGTTGTACCTACAATAAAATGTTGCCATGAAAACCAAAAGAGATGGTGTCTGTGAAAGCCCTATGTAAATTGTATAAATTCTACAAATTTCACTTGTTTTTGCTAACCACCTAATAAATATTTTCAGGAATTTTACTAGGTTTTAGAGCCAGGCATATTTGAAAAAAAAAAAAAAAAAGACAGACCATGCTCTAGACAAATTGGGTGCCTCGTTACACACTTACCAGGAGGAAAATGCTGCCATTGCTTGCTAAAATCCCATTTGTCTTGCAAATTTCTATAATGAACAGATTTTGGAATAAATACCATGTAATCTGTGATGACAGTTCTCTCATTTCTTTTTTATTAGTTCAATCTTCTCAGCATCTGAACCACATAGCTACAGAACCTCCATAATCATTAAGGCAGCTGGGTTTTATGCATTTTTCCCCTTTTTTTGGCACATAACTGAGTCCCCAGCCAGTCTCTTGTTACTAGGCCCATGTTCTGGTTGCTAAATGCACCTGTATAAGAACACCAAATCGGAAAAGAAAAACAGTGAGCTGTGTGGCCTTTGCAACAATATGCCATTTCCCCACTGACCTTTACCTGGGTATATTTAAAACTTGAATTTTACTTGGAGCTTGTGGAGAACTTGAATTGCATTAAACAATAGATTATCTTAAAATAGATCATCTCTATGGAACATAATGTGGTTGTGGTAAACGCTAATCCTTCTTTTTCTCTATGCTTTTTCTCTTTTGTCTTTCCCTAGGTAAGTGATTTTTTATTATTGTTTCGAGCTTCTTCAAGAGACAGCTCAAAGGCCTGCTCAGTTCTCAGTCCCTTTGGAAGGAAGTCTTTGGCCAGTTACTATTTATTCTGCTCAGTGGTTCCATTTCATCTCTTGGATTCTACAGCATGACAAGGCACGTGGAGGTATGGCAGTTTACCATTAATGGGTCTCCATCTGTTCATGGTAAAAGGAATGTGAGTGTTGGATCAGTGTCAATGATACAGTTAAAAGAAATTGCTAAGGATTGAATGCCAGAAGACAGTCATTTTACCTCTGCCTATCAACTCATTTTATAGGTTCTCATGAATTCTATGTGAATCTAATAGTAAAAATAAACTTGGTGAAACATCTAAGTGAATTATAATAATTTCATTTCTACTAAGTAAAAACTTTATAAATAATTTTTACCTCTTTTTAAAAAGGAGAAAACAGGTTTAAATATATTATTTTGTTTATAGACCAATTGGGTACATATCGGAGTGTGAGTATTCTCAGATGATGGCATTCAGTATGCTTGGACATATAATTGAAAACATTAGGAAAATACAAGTATAGAGTGTCAGTGGATAATTCACTTCAAGGACTAAAATTATTCATATTCCTTGTGTTTTTGACTTTTAGCACATTAAGTCCTTGCCCCATAAAATTTACTGTAGAACTGTTCTATCAACTCTGAAATCAGAATATTTAATGGAATTGCCAAGAGGACATTCAGAGTCATGAATCTCACCCCACAGCACCTGAAGAGGGTCTTCTAATTCAGATGGTTGTGGAAGTCAAAGCTGGGCTAAGTGATAATGACAGAATCTGTAGCAAGAGCAAATGGTGATGACATAATAAACAGTTAACTGCAGACTTTAATCTAGATGAAACACAGGTATGATTTCATTGTAGTATTTCTACTAGAAATCTCCTCTGTCTGCTAAGTCGATAGAAACTTTAACCAGGTGTGGCTAAAGGAGATTTCTTACTCTGATTCAAGTGGAAGACATACTCTTCCTTCATCACCCTGGTTCTATGTCATTCACTGACACGTTCCATGATAGTCTATGTCATTTCCTTTATTATACTAAATACATGGAGCATCCCTGTCTACTTTACTTGTTAACAGATAATTCTCAGAAAAGGTAAAATGATAAAAGCAATAATTTTTATGATAAAACATGAACAATATATTGTTTAAATCATTATGAATGAAGAAATGGGGAAGATGGTATATATGTTCCAAAAGAGAAGTCACAGAAGTGCAAATGTGTGTACAATAAAGGAATATGGAAATCAATTTGAAATGAACAGGAGACTGGATTTTTCCAAGGTAGAGAAGGAAGTTGATTGAAACTGCATGAGACTGAATTTATTTCCACGTCTGTAGATGGAATTGTGTTTGCAATGCTATCAGTTATCTACAATTTACAGAGTTGTAAAATATCACAGAGGTTAGAATGAGGTAGCCCAGTAGGGTGTGCTCTAAACAACACACCATTTTCCATTAGACACTCTGTAATCTCATTTGCTTGTTTCAAATTCTCTTACATACTCAAAAGTGTCAATTTTAAAACAGGAAGTCACCATCTACCATATTTTCAGATTCTGATAATCTATGCTCCTATTTATTAAAGTTCAGATCTCTGCCAAGTCTGGAACTTCAGGTAGTACAAGGCTTCCTTTGATTTTGTGAACAATTCTGCCTTACTTTTTTTTGTGTGTGTGAGTTTTCTGGAATGCTTAGTTTTACCACTGCTATTAAAGAAATTCTTAGTATTTTACTAAAAAAAAGTACACATTCATAAGAAATGTTTGCTCAATCAATGAGACCTTTAAAGCTATGCATTAGCTAGAAGCTCTTTATTTTTTGGTTATTTATTAAATGGTATTATTAAAGTATTCCTCCAGTGGAAAAGGTTGGATTTGAAACCTTATGCTTGCAGTACCTTTGCCCTTGAACACATTTTGTCCCTGTAATTCATCTTCCTAAGTAGTGTGGTGTTTCGCAGATCTCATATTTGTTTCATATCAATGAGATTGTGATGTAGCTATAGCATATTATCTAGTTTTGTTGGCTGTTTTTCCAATGTGGATGTGCATCAAGGCATCTCATTCACCAATTTGGGAACACTTCCTCAAATGGGTAGGAACCAGAGGGAAAAGAGGTGGCCCAAGCTGAAGGGGAGAGAAAGGCAAGCATCACAGAGGCATGGGAGGCTGTCTTCATAGAGGAGCACTGTGATTTCAGCTCCCAGTCTCATGCAGCAGGGGAGTCTGTGGGTGTGATTGCCTCCCAGCAGACGTGCAAGAGTTGTTGCTATGCAAGCCCATTTGCCTCTGCAGAATTCTGCTTCACGCTGTTGTCACTGATGAAAATCCCTCTCAGTGGGCTAAGGCTGTGGTGCCACCAGGACCCACAGTGATGACTTTTTCAGGAGAGACAGTGCTTCTTTCCAACACTTCCCAGAAAATCATATCATTTTCACTGTTAGCAGCTCTCCCTGAGATTTCCCTAACTCCTTTCACATAGAAGATCCAGCTGTGCTGCTGGGAGAAGTTTGAAAGTGAAAGACCTGTTCCAGTATTTTTCTTCCTCATAAACCATCTGGATTTTTTTTTCCTTTCTGAGATTGTTTTCTTTTTAGGGTGCAAAGAGGAAGCTCCCAAAGAGAACAGACTCCTCAGCCAAGACTTCCCACTGATTCGATCAAACTCTGATGGGAACCTATGTGCTACTGGATTTACTGTGTAGATTCCTCTTAGAGTGTACAAGGTCACTGCCATGACATGGTTCATCTTTGAACTTTTCTTTTTTGGAGTAAATTGGAACCAGAAGGTTTGACTTGATTAAGGCAATAAAGATGGCCATTGGTGCGACCGAGTCCAGAACACCAATCTGTTTACTCTTTGTTATTTCTTTGTTTGATTCTCTATGGCATATGCAATGTGAAGTGTAGATTCTAAACATTTAGTGTTTTATTGTTTCATAGCTGATTTTACTTCCAGTTTCGTGAAGGGGCCCTAGATCTCTACACATTACCTGTCAGACATATCCTTGGGATGAGGATACCCATCAGCCTGAAATCTATTCACTTTTTGTGAAGTGATTTACTAACAGCTCATGGAGTTCTGAGATAATCCATTTTCTGGCTTTAAATTCTAAAAACCAAATGTGTGGGGTGCCTGGGTGGCTCAGTCAGTTGAGTGTCCAACTTCAGCTCAGGTCATAATCTCACATCTCGTGAGTTCGATCACTGCAGATGACAGCTCAGAGCCCGGAGCCTGCTTCAGATTCTGTGTCTTCCTCTCTCTCTCTCTCTCTGCCCCTCCCCTGATTGCTTTCTCTCTCTCTCTCTCCCAAAAATAAATATACACTTTTAAATTTTTAAAAAAAATTAAAAATATTCAAAAATCAAATGTGTTTTGTAAATAAATAAAAAATATGATTTCTCTCCCATGCACCCACTGAAGTCACAGACGGTGTATGTCTCCAGGATGATAGGAAGGAAGGCCTGAGGCATGTGGTGCCTGTCATTCGTGCAGGGCTGCTTGGCCGTCTCAGTCCCTGCTCTGTCCTCCTACCTCATTCCCATTCACAAACTCTACCCAGCTCTGAAAAATACTGAGATTTCCAAGGGGCCATCTCCCGTACTGAGAGAGACAGGATTACCAGGTGGCTGTGGCTTATTAAGCTGTGCATATCTGTGTTCTCGGACTTCTTTACAGAGCAGGCAGTCATTGGAGCACAAGGCTGAGTGACCATCCCTTCCTCCCCCCATAGCTTCTCTTCCTTTCTTTTTAATTCTCTCAGTATCATATCATACCCCTCCTGCCTGAGCCTGCAGTCCAGAGAAGAGCAGCCCCATGTGCAAATTTTAGCTGCAGATTGATTTCTAGAATCATGATGTGAAGCCACAAGCAATATGCCAGGTGGAGGAGAGTGTGATCTAGCTTCCTTATATAACCCTCTGTAGCTCAGTCACTGAATGTCACTATTTCTCAAGTCCATATATTATCTCACTATAGCAGATGCAATAAGGCAGAAATACAGGGTACTTGGAATGCAGTTTATTAAGACATGTTTTGGAGCCAGTTGGAAGGGCACTGGCTAGAAATGTTAATCACAGTAACCACCAGGGTATTGACCTGCTTGCTGTTCTCCTCTGCCTTGGGGGACTGGAACAGGGCACCCAGCCCCTATCACTCGAATTCTGGTTGATTATGATTATGACTTCCTTCTGGCATGTGTATCAAACTGTATCTTTTTACTTATTTGGCAAACAACAAAATAATAGTGTGGAGGTCACAGCATACTCACTGTACTAGAGTAGGAAAGAAAGAGATTCCTGCAGGGAGGAAAGGGGCAATTTTTTGAACCTCTAGGAAATTTTCTGGATGTTGGAAAGAATCTGAAAAGCCACAATGAAAAAAGCAATATTGCATCTATATCGCAATGAGCTTTTCTAGGTGCTGAAAATGGCATTATTACTCCTGGAGAAAAGAGTGCTTTTTTCCCCCTCCCTTTTGATTTAGACTTCTGTGAGTTAAAGTGTTCTGGTGTTTTAATGGTCTGTTTTAAAGATGGAAAGGGCCCTTATGTGTCAGAACACAAGCCTGTCCCAGTCAGCACGGGGCTTTGTTTGATTATGAAGCTTGTTTGGGATAGATGATATTTTTATAGCTTCTGCTTTGCTTCACCGATGGCCATATTGATGTAGCTCTCCAGGACGGGCCTAATAAATAGTTTATAAAACTGTAAGGCCATTCTCTTGGGTAATCTACCACTGTGCCTTCCCAGACTGCAAAATTGCATGTCCAGAGTGAGCTGGCTTCTCACACACACAGCTGGCCTCAGGCCTTGGGTAGGAGATTTCATGGTGTGTGTATGTATATGTGTGTACCTTCAAAAGAACTGCCTGAACTTTCTTGTGAACATTTTAGAAGAGCAGTGGAGAGTGAAATGCTGAGATGGAGTGTTTCATTAATGTTGCTCAATCTGTGCTCAGATGTTGTGGCTGCTGGGAAAGCTGGGGCCCAGGAAAACTGTGGAAAACCCTTCCAAAATGTTTTAAGCCTCTGTGATCTCATTATTTGCCAGAAAACTAAGAAGGAGCTGGGAGACAGTAGAAAGATGGTGAATTGGACCTGCTGGCACATCAGGTAGAAGTGGTAAGAGGTGATCAAGCACACAGCCTGCTCAGGACTCAGGTGAGACCTGCGATTCCTTTAAGGAGGATGGCAGAAGCTAGCTCCCCCTGGGCAAGGATAGGGACTGTGCCCATAGGGGACACTTTTACAGTAGCATGCTGACAACCAGGGGAGTGGGGGTGGGGCAGAGCTCACTGAGGCCATGGATGCTTGCATACTAGGACAGAGGAGGCTCTGTGTTGACATTAGTAAGTATCTGCAGATATCTGTGCCAGCAATTCTGCGTTCATCATCTATCTCAATAAATTATCACAGTGTCACAATGTTGAAGATGAGGAAATTGCTTCAGAGAGGGTTACAGAACAGACAAAGCAAACTTACCAAAACAAAACAAAACAACAGCAACAACAACAACACCTGAAAACTTGCCTCACAGTGGTTCAGCTAACTGGCAGAGTCAGAATTTGAACCTGTATTTTTGTCTGACCACACAGCCTTGCACAGTGAACTATACATGACATGAGCAATGTTGGTGTTCTGTGTAAGCTATGTAGGCAACTATTTATGAGATATGACTTTAAAAACTTGGGGAAATGCCCTTGCCCAGAAATCCCCGCTGCTCCAAATACCTGAGCATTTCAGGCTGATCTGTCTGAAAACATACCTCTAGTTTGAGGACTTCAGACTTATTAAAATTCAAGTGTCCCTGGGAGAGATAAAAGCTTATGCTGGTATTTATTCTTGAAACTCCATTCCGTTGGCTTCACCAGAGCAGGGTTTAATGGAGTCACAATAATAGTCCCAACAAGTCTTTCTCAAGCTCTGCCCCCACCCACCCAGTGGGAATGGAGGCTCTTCTAAAGGCCCTTCCAGCTAGTTCTGGGAATCCAAGGCACGTTGCAAATGAATCCCTGGAGGAGCTTCTTGGTTTCTTGGGATTGTTTATTGTTTCCTGTTCTCGTCTCTTTGTTCTGGTCACATCTCCTGGTACTCCTAATCCTCTGCTAGCTGCAGGTTCTCACCCAGAGATGTGCTGGCAGGGGCAGCTGCCTCTGACAGCCCAATGTGGATGGCAGCTGTTTGCCCCTATTCTGCATGTGCCAATACCTCCCATTCATTTACACAGCATCCAGTCACCCACTGTAACTGCTAAGCTGCTAGCCCCTTCCTTTTGGGTGGTCCATACAGGATGGAGTGAACTAGCTCATTTAGTTTTTAGTTGTTCGTATATTGAAGTCAAAATCACCCTAAGGCTCAAGCACAGGCCATCAGGCTATCTGAATCACAGGTAACATTTTCTGTTGAGGATTGCCACCCTAATCCAGCATTCACCCACTCTTGTTGAACTCAGCTGTGTGACTCACGATCCCTCATTCAATGCTTGACCCTCTGGGTCTCCAGAGAGTCCCAGATATGTCTGAATACCAGTGTGAATACAGGACAGCTGGAGAGGTAGAACTTTGAGATGCTGTAGGCAACAGGTTTTCCCGAGGGCTCTTTATGTGAGGTCCCACTTTCTAGATATAGCCTTTGTCACTGGAATGAATTAATAGAAATGCTGAGAGTGAATTGTCTCAGTGGGTTAGAAAGGGAAGTCTCTGGAAGCTGGAGTATTGGGGAAGGGGCTTTGTGTTTGTCTCAGGTCACGTCTTCCTCCCAGGTACCTTGCCCACCTCCACACCACTGGTGGTCTTATCAGGGTAGCATAGGCAATGAGTGGCTGGTGACCCCCCCGGGGTCTGCAAAGACCCAGTATTCTTCACAGGGAGTACTTCACAGGCTTCTGTGGACCCTAGAATTTTGTAGTGCCCAAGGAAAAGGAAATAAGAATGTAAACCCTTGTCCAGGCTTGCACATTAACTAACTGTGTGACCCCAGCCAAGTCAGTTTAGCGTGACTAACACCAGCTTATCTCCTTACCTGTGACTAACGAACAGGAATACTGACCCTACTTGCCAAAATTCAACTAATGGTAAAGATATGCAAATAAATATCACCAATTAAAATGGAATTAAATTGCCATCCAAATATAAAGCAGAAGAAAACTAGAACATAAATATTTGTCTCATCTCTCATGTGAAAGTTTCCTAAATCAGTGTTTATCATCCAAAGCAAACAAACAAGTAGTATCAACTTAATCCATTATTCATTATACCCTGATTTCAACAAAGCAAACACCATCTAGGATAAATCTGGGCCTTGTTATTTCTTTTTTTTTAAAGTTTATTTATTTATTTATTTTGAGAGAGAGAGAGAGAGAGAGAGAGAGCATGAGTGGGTGGAGGAGCAGAGAGAGAATTCCAGGTAGGTTCTGCACTATCTGCACCAAGCCTGACACAGGGTTCAAGCCCACAAACTGTGAGATCAGACCTGAGCCAAAGTCAAGAGTTAAACACCTAACTGACTGAGCCACCCAGGCACCCTTGGGCCTTGTAATTTCTTATCCAAGTTACTGCTATGATATTTTAGCTCATTCCTAGTGCCTTTAATATATTTCCCACACGTCTGCGATAATGCTCTTTTTAAGGGTTCATCAAAAGCAAAGTAAGCCATGATGGATCTGGCACTGTGTTAGGCCCAGTTGTGGGATGATATCGAGTTGAATTTTCTATATTCAGGACAACTAAAGGCTATGCATGTCTCCCCTTTTACCACTCCCTTCAAACTTCCAAGAGAAACAGCCAAGAGGCAAGGCCAGGCAAATGTAAAGTACTGACTTCCATGAGTCTGCAGCCTAAACCTCAACACATTTGGTCTGCTGCAAGCTAGCCTGATGGTCAAGAGCAGAGTCTCTGCTCTGGCTGTTCATGAGAATCACCTGGGAGATCTGAAAATAAAAAAAACAAAAACAGTGGTTCTCAGGCTTTTTCTCACAGGATTCCAATTTAATTGGTCAGGGCTAAAGCTTGGGCATCAATGTTCTAAAAGTGCCCAGATGATTTTGATGTGCTGCCTGCATTGAGAGCTATGGATTTGGGGAACTTTTGCACAGGCTATGGCCTGGTTTGGACCCCAGACAGTCTATTTTCTATTTCTTCCAAGCCCAAAGCAGAGTCTGGCCCCTCTCTTTTAAAGCACTTGAAAGGAAATAAGCACTTTGGTTAAATGGAGACTGAGGAGCTATAAACCTGACAGCCTGTGGAATTTGTCCAGTGTCTAGGAGCTGCTTATAGGTGCTTGACTTCTGGGTCTCTCAGGTTGGGATAACTCCCAGCAGGACTATTTCTAGGTCTTCATAACATCTCCAGGCTCTAGGAAGCAAGAGTCCAGAGAGAGACAGAACAAGGAGGCCAGGAGCCTTCTGGTACCTTCCTAGAGCTCTTCTTCTTATGCCAAACTTAGCCTTGAAAGAATGGAGTTTAAAGAGAGAGTCCCTCACAGAAGTCCAGGAAGTTTCACTCTTATCACTGATGCCCAGAACTTACCCACAAGAGGAACTCCATTTGGAAACAGCATGTAGCTTCCTTTATCCAGAAGTCAGCCAGACAAAAAACATGTAAGCCTGTCTTTGAGGGGACTGTAAGCCGGGACAAAAAGACTACAATCTATAAGCCTGTCCTTGAGGAGACTGTAACCTAATGATGGGGGCCAGAAGTCAGCTGCAACCCTGGCCTCCCCTCTGCTTTTGCAGGATGCAATCTGAATTCCAAAGTCTGACAGAATTGGTGATCTGATGGTTTCCTTCTTGTGAGTTTTCTCTCTCTGGCCATCCCCCATACACACCTAAGTAGTTCGCTGCATGATTATTTCCTACCAGTATCTCATGCAGATCCTCTGCCTTCTCCTGCTTTTCCCCATGGCTACGTCCTACTGGCCTGGAAATGTCTACCTCAGCTGTTTCTTCCTCTAGAAAGCCCTCCCTGGCACCTCTAGTCAGTGGAAAGCTCCTCTCCTGTGCTCCAATAACATAGTATGTACACTTCTTCCCCAGAAAATTCCATATCCAATTTTGTTTGTTTCTTTGTTGGTATTTTTTAATTCAACTTTCTGATGGAAGAAACCAGTCAGTAGCTATAGATGTTCTGCCCAGTGTGGTGGTCACTAGCCTTATGTGATTTTTGAAGTGTGGCTAGTACGTACCCATGTTGAAAAGATAATATTTTTAATATATTAAGTTAAAAAATATGTTAGAATAATTTAACTGTATATTTTTAATTTTTTTATTTAAATTTATTTTTCTTAAATAATCTCTATGTCCAACATGGGGCTTGAACTCACAACCCTGAGATCAAGAGTTGCATGCTCTACCCACTGAGCCAGCCAGGCGTCCCTCACTATGTATATATATATATATATATGTGTGTGTGTGTACATACACATATATATATATAACTTTTTACTATGTGGCTACTAGAATATTTTAAATTATTTTTATGGCAAAAATTATATGTGTGGCTCATATTATATTTTTATTGGATTGCTTTGGTTTATAATGTGAAATAAAGAGTCAGCCACTGCCCTTCACATTGTTCCTGTATATATATATATATATTTTTTTTTTTAATTCTTTTTTTATTTTAGAGAGAGAGAGAGAGCAAGAAGGGTAGAAGGGCAGAGGGGGAAAGAGAGAGAATCTCAAGCATGTTCCATGCTCAGCACAGAGCATGACTTGGGGCTTGATCCCACAACACTGGGATCGTGACCTGAGCCAAAATCAAGAGTTGGACACTCAACTGACTGAGCCACCCAGGTGTTCCTATTCCTGTTTATATCTTATCTTTTCTTTCTGTCCTCACCCTCTAACCTTTTCCTTCCAGATAGAGAGCTGGTGATAAAAGGATGAATAAGATATTGCCCTTGATCTTTTTAGTTTTTATGGAGACATATTTTACTTTTGCAAATCTTCTAAACTTCCTTTCCATGGTGCCTACAGTAGAGTCACTGCTCCACAAGTAATTATTGGTCAATTCATTCGTGCAATTATTATTTATCCAGAATTATAAAGCATGGTTTTATGTAGCTCTTTTAAAATTTAAATGGTCCCTTTTTTCATGGAGTTTAGAGTCCCTCACCTTTATTTCATTTATAAATGCATTTATCTCCTTAACATACTCGAGGTTAGCAAAAGGGTGTGCAGTCAGGTTCTGATTTTATTGGTGGGCAAGTGAATCATACTGAGAATAAATTAGCAACGAGGAAGGGATCAGCCACAGATCCTCACATTATAACACACTGCTAATTCAGTTTATGGACAAAAGAGCCAATATTTGGAAACTAATCAGTGAAAAATCAAATGAAATTGAGGTTGTCTTGAATACGGTATCTGCTCCTAAGTACTTTTTCAGGTGTAATGCTTCCTCAAGTGCCTTTGAGGGAAGGATTTAGAAACTAAGTGCCCCACTAAGGTGGGGCAGAGGGAGGGTCCTCTCTTGAAGCAGATTAATGTACCTGCTTTTACAGTTCCACTCATGTCTCCCTCTCAGGGAAACCTACCCTTCCCAGCCCCTCTCAATCCTTTCTCTACCTCAGAGTTCTGTAATACATTTATTTTGCAAATACATATTTTGTGTGCTATTTATGCTATTATTTTGAGTGGTCAATGATCTTTTGAACTGCCCCATACACATGGTGTGTGTTTGTGTCTCCCCAGTGTGGCAGTCAACTCATACAGGATGGGACTGTATGGTATGCTGCCCACATCCCTGCATACAGACTTACACAGTGTGCAGGCCTATGGGGAGTGAGAAAGTAGCATGGTAATACACTTAAGAGAGGTTTAGGAAGGGGTACAATTTCATATACCTTTTTAAAGGAGTCAAATCATTAGCCAAATCCATGGAAGTTTCTCAAAGTTTATAAATTGTTTAAAATTAATTAGGCAAACAAAGTTCAGTTCATGAAAAGTGGTATCATAAATAGATCTGACTGAAGCAGAAATAGCACTCTCTCCTCTAGCGGACTCCCTTTAGCAGCTGAAGATTGTTTCGTTGATATGACGCTTCCTCTCCGCTGTCACTGTCATTGTCCCTTCCTTAATTCCAAAGCTATTCCAAATGAATCATAGCATTGTAACAGCAACTAAAGCACACCCTATGACAAAGATCTCATGCCTACAAGTCTCCCAAGGCCTCATAGCCAGCATTCATTCAGATTGATCTTCAAACCACCTGCTGAGTGATATTTCTAAACTCACTCCAAGGTTGAGAATGACTTAAAAGGGTCCTCATTTCCTGTCTGTGTGAGGGAACATCCAGACAACGTAAATCAGAGTACATGACACTGTGTCTGTCTTGCTGCCTGTTTATCCTCCCCGCACACCCTCTGCTTGGCCATAAACATCTCAGTTGGACAAACACATCTTGCTTGACTTGTCTTTCTGACATCAAACTTACTCTTCCATTTCCTGGATCCTCATCTGGAACTCCCTCTTATTTCACTTATTACTCATTACTTATTTATGATTACTTTATGCAGAATTAGTTACTCCACTCCTTGTATTCTAACTCATTCATTTATGTATCTTCTAGCATATGAAATTGCAAGTAACTGTGGTTCTCCCCTGCCTCCCCAGAGACTCCAACCTCCCAGAGCAGGAACCTTGTCTACCAGCTCTTGTTTGGTGAGTGCCTGCCATGTGGCAGGCATTTTACTTGTAATATCTCATGTAAATCTTTAAACTGTTTTACTGGGTCATGTTATTTTCCTTGGTTGAGATCAAACTGAAGCTCTGGGATTTTTTTGTCATTTACCTAAATCATAAGTAAAGCCAAGATTTGAATCCAGGTATGTCTATTCTAAAGCCAATGACTTTTACCAGGCAACGTGTGTTACCTTTCCTAATTGAAATTTATCTGTCTGTGCCTAACATGCAGAGTTGGTAGCAAATGAACTGACAGCTCAGTGAACGAGGCCAGATTTCCAGCGCCCATGGCCCTTGAAGGGAGGTGTGACACTGGACCTTTTCTAGTTTTCTCTTCCTGTTCTTCTTTTCCTCCTCCTCCCCCCCACACCCAACCCTGTCTCCATCTTGCTAACCATGTGGGTCATTTTCTAGTTGACTGTTTGTTGTTTGTTCTGCAGACATTACAACTGCTCCCCAGCCTTCAATGACATCTCCCATACACTCCCTTTGCTTTCTGACATTTTCAGTGTCTGCTGCCAAGACCTGCTGTGATCCCTGTGACAGTAGCTTTGTGTGTGAGCTTGAGGCAGTCAGAAGGGCCTCTGACAGGACAGGTCATCTCTAAGCCTGTCAGGATGCTGGTGCATAATGAGCTTGCCATTTGAAAGACCCGAATCCCAGGTTTTGTTTGGTTCCTCCTCCCTCTTTTCCTCCCCTTGCTACTTGATGTGGATTGGCACAGACCAGGTTTTTCTCAGTGTAAGAACATAAAGACATGAAATATTTTCAGAACAGGAAAAGGCCACACAACTCAATATATTGACCTCTCCTGTTAATATTTCCACTGATTCTTCACTTTGGTAAAAGAGTTTTGCTGATTACTAATGGCACGAAGCAAAGGAGTGAGAAGTTTCTTTTGAGTTTGACGTTTGGGTATTAGAAGATAGGAGGGGTCTGCACGAGTGTCAGGCCCAACTCCTCACTTTAGAGATGAGCATAAGTGGCTCTTGAAGGAGGTGAGATTCTCAAGGAACACAGGTATTTAGAGCTGAGCTCAGATCCAAATGGAATTCATAAGTCAGGAGGCAGTATTCATAGCACAATCCCAAACCTCTGCCCACAACAAAATGAACCACAGCCATGGAAGGTTTATTCTCTCAGTTTGCATTTTAGAATTTATTGGGCAGAGCCACTTGAAGACTGGGATTCAGCACTCTTCTTTGATCTATACTAAGTTCAAAATAATCTGGTCCCACAAAGATCTAGGATGCAGGCTGTGGGTGATGACCTTATTTTTCCACAGAGGGCTTCCCCATTGCAATTTTTCTGCAAGGTGTCTCTAGAGCTAGGAGTGAGCTCCAGTAAGGGACACAGTCTATAGGATAAATCAGCCCACAGTAGACATTTTCTTGTTCTGACAATTGCTGTACTGCCTCTGTAGAAATTCTTTAGCTACCAGGCTAGAATAATCTTCCCTAATGGATTAGAAAAATTCCCAAGATGTTTAGGATAGTGAGTGGAATTTACGAAGGGCAGGACCTGACCACTGCTCTCTCCTTGCTCTTGGTGAGAACTCCTGCTTTCTCACCAACTGCCATTCTGATTAGCAGTGGGTCCCAAGTCATAGGGATTCCTTACTCTCTTGAAATACTTGACACTCTCAGCACCACATCATCATAGATAAAGTGGTTCACGAAAGATCTCAAAGGTCTTATTATTTTCATGCAGCTAGGGTAACAATTTATGTCAACAAATCAGTCCCCCATGTGCACTGCATCCTTCCTCCTTCCTGAAATACATATCTGTCACTTACTACATGCAAGGGACAAAGAGTGCCATTATTCAAACATGGATCCTCAAGCACGTGTTGGTCAACAGAGCAACTGTTAAGTGTTATTCTAGAGATATGCATAAACATTAGGGGATCTAATTTTGTCTTGCATGTAGTGGGAGGAGGGAGCAGAGTAGACTTCCCGAATGAAGTGCTCCTCCAAAGCCATCTGGTAATTCATATTTTAGCTGAGGCAACAGAAGATCTGTTAGTTCATTGAAACCACTTTCTCCCTTACTACAGGTGAAGAATGTTAGACCAGTTTCTGCTCAATTTTTTTCTTACTGCAACATCAGATGAAATTTGTATTCTTAAATCACTTCCCTGGACACTTCTAAGATTATGCAAAGTTCTGAACATGAGAAAAGGAGGGACAGGAAAAAGATGAAATTTATTTGCAAGGCTTAAGTAAATGGAAGCTACAATGAGACATATAGAATGGTTTCATATGCAAATGTAGGAGGGTGAAGCTATTTTGTCTGATAAGTATAAATTCATTGAAAACAGAGGCCATATCTGTCTTTGCCATGCATTCCCAATTCAACTTCTGAGGCTCAAGAAATACCCTACCACAACTCAATTCTTGTTCTGGCGTCTCCCTTTTTGTCCTGCTTTTTTATTGTTATCTGGGTAGAGGGATGGTGACAGTGTCTGGAGGAGAGGCCACAGATAACACCTGCCTGACTATTTCCTCCAAAAAAAGAAATTAACTAATTGTGTACCGGTATTCACACAAATACCTTCAGCTTCTCTAAGTTCGAGAGGAAATTTAATTCAAAAAAACTTGGATTTCTTTTTTTTATTCTTTATGAGCCAAGCTGTTTTTCACTTCTTTGCTTGAGAAGGGGAAATAATTGAAATAGGGGAACATTTCATTCCCCTGCCTGCTGTGGAAAGACATTTTTCAATCATGGTTGAGGTTCTCTGAAGTGGTATATGGCCAGGCTGGCAGAGACACCAGCAGAAAGCAGTGGAAGCTGGGGCCTGGACTGGGGGTGAAGGGGAGGAAGGGGGGGCTTGTCTGAAAATGACTGCAGCCATCATCCTAAGACCTGGGCAGCAGCAGTTGGAGAGAGGAACTCTGGCAGGGAGGAACAAAGTAGCAGGCTTGCTAGGATGGGAACCTGCTTTTCCTTCCCCTCCTTAGCCAGACAACTGCTTATCAGGAGCCCTCAGACTGGAAGACAGGAAATTAATGCTGGATTGTAGGGTCGTTTGTGCTAAACTGCCCATGGTTGCTTAGGAGAGCTCATAGGCACTGAGCCCTGGCCACACCTCTGTGCCTGCAGAGAGCAGCACCAGGCATTTCATAGCAAGAATTTAGACCTGAAAAAGAAGTGACCTGTTCTGAGTGGGTCATAACATGATGCCTACTTTAAACATTGAGAGATTCATGGCATGCAAAATGCTCTAAGTGAACAGATTTAAGGAGGGAGACTGTTGTTTATTTATTTATTGCCATATGACTGGGGGCCCAGGTTTGGAATTGCTGAGGCTCTCGCTTCAGTTCCTTCTATCAACCTTGGGCTACCAGTGGCAAAGTCAGAAGAATAAGACCTTGGTTCTGTGAAATCACCCAGGGTTAAGCGCCAGCACTATAATTCAGTGGGTGAATGCACAGGCGTTGCAGTTGAACAGACCTGGGTTTTAATGTTCAATCTGCTGTTGACTAGGCGAGTGAAAGTAAGTTAGAGTCTGTAAGTCCCAGTTTTCTCATCTGTGAAATGAAGATAATATAGACCTCAGGGAATTTCTATGAGTGTTGAGTTTGGGACCTTAGAGTTAACATACTCCTTTATTCTTCACTGCTGAATTTGGAATCAATCAAGCAGATGATAGACAGATTTGTTGCTGTTGTTGTTAAGAAACAAACAAAAAGATTAGGTTTATTACTACTAGTGTTATATTAGAGAACAAGCTTGAATCCACAGATAAAATTTGGGCTTTTTAATATTCTCAGAAGGAAACTCACATGTCCGGAAAGGCAGACTTCTGTCTCTATCCTCTCTTTTGTGTGCACATGCACACACACACACACACACACACACACACACACACA
The DNA here is from genome assembly GCF_027475565.1 of Acinonyx jubatus. Classification (NCBI taxonomy): domain Eukaryota; kingdom Metazoa; phylum Chordata; class Mammalia; order Carnivora; family Felidae; genus Acinonyx; species Acinonyx jubatus. The sequence goes on from NC_069390.1 coordinate 83,781,756, forward strand.
CGGGGTGGAGATTTCTTTCAGGAAGCAGAAATTCCCCATGGGAACATAAAGACAGGGGACTATGAGTCCAAGCTGACAGTGAGAAAGGTGAGTCAAATAATTACTAGCACCCTATTATTATTTTATTGATAGAGCTTCTCACTCATCTCTAAATAAACAGGTTCATGAAACACTTTAAAAAAAACCAAAACAGTAACACAACAGAAAACCACATATATGTATCTTTTCTTCATTTCCTGCTGTCTTTGTGTTGGTTCTCATAGGGACCTGAAGGCAGATACTGATATTCATGGTTTCATTCTTCTCAGTCATGGCACGTGGGTGATTTCTATGCAAGAGTTCCAAGCCTGACATCCAAACAGGCTTTGAAAAGCTAGTCGTGGTGTGGGCTGGGTATACACTACCATGGGACAATGGATATTACAGCCAATATATTCCAGATTTACTCTCAGAGTTCCATGGCCCATTGAATCACACTTCTAGAAAGAACTACAACATTTAAAAGTGGCTTCTCTGGCATTCCAGAGAGAACTATAAAGCTGGAGTTGAGATACATGCTTGAATCCTACCTCCGCCATGTACTAAGTGAACTTAGACATTTCTTATCTTCCTCTCTCTTTACTTCATTCTCCCTACCTATAAAATACAGACAATAGGGTTGCCTGGATGGCTCAGGCAGTGGAGTCTGCAACTCTTGATCTTGGGGTTTGAAATCAAGATCTTGTGAGTTTGAGTACTATGTTGGGTATGGAGATTACTTAAAAAATAAAAAGTCTTTAAAAAATATAGACAATAATACCCATATCACAGGGTTCTTGACAGGATCAAATAAAGTAATCCTTGGTAACAGTCAGTTTCATATGCATATATGTCATATCTGGAAGGAATACATATAGAAAGGAATCACCCAGTTTACTCCCCTCACCCCCACCCCCAAAACCCCACATGACTTGAAGGGGAGGGATTTGAGGGCAATATAAAACAGTTATTTTGCAAGCTCATATGGCTAGTCAGCAACATTTGTTTTTCATTACCGTTTCTGCATGATGGTATAATGTTATCTAGAAGTGACCCAAATGCCTAAATGAATACAAAAATTAATGAACATATAAAAATGTTTGTCTTTTTGTATCAGAAAAAATAACATTCCTTTGGCTATAAAAAATGTATGACAGTCAACTCCTCATGTTGATCTATCTGCACATTTTATTTAATTTAAGATAAGTATGAAAACAGGACTTTTGGACAGGGGAGCAAATTGATTGCAACTGTGCAGGCCTGGTTAGGGAATTGGTAGTGAGTTAAAGCTGATGGCTGAGATTGACAAGAATTTGAAGATGAGAAGTCAGCCAAGCATAGAGAGGAGTTGAAGATGACTAGTAAGTTTTCAGTCTGTGTAACTTGCCCTAGGGAGTGAGAAAAGTGTTCTGGAGAGTGTTGCAATGAAGAAATTAAGGATGCCAGGAAATAGAATTTGTTTCTGACTAAAGTAAAGGAGTGGATGAATTTAAGATACCTGTAGGAGATAATAGATGATAAATAAATAGATGATAGATGATAGAGTTTGAAATATGTCTGAAATTTGAGATTTGCAAATACTAAGGAAGTAAGTGAAGCCATTGAAGTGGATGGGGTCATTCAAAAATCTGGAGTAATGGCTAAAATTACTGACAGGGGTGAGAAGTGGATGGAGAGATTTGTTTAAATTAAAAAAGATGGAAAAAATAAATAATCTGGGTGGTCCAATGGCCTCAGTGTCATGGGAGAAGAGCATTTCAGGAAAGGAATGATCAGGGTCAGGCCCTATAGAGATTAAGAGAAATAGAATATAAGAAAAAGGTCTCTCAATTTGGTATTTGGAAGTTGCCATGGATTTAGAATATTTCCACATGCCAGGGTGCTAGGGATTAAGGAGTGGATAAACGTAGGGGTAAAGGCATTAATATTCTTTTAAGAAGACTAGGGTAACAAATGAAGGAAAGAATCAGTTTCCTGAGTTTTTTGTTTGTTTCTCCTTTCTTTGTAAAGAAGAAATTGGACATGAGCATGTTTATAGGTAGAAATAAAGATGAGTGGAAGAGACTGAAGGTCTACAAGTGGGAAAGGACCAAGATCCTATAGGATCTGGAAGGATGGGCCAAGAGCAAGGGAGAAGTGGAGGAGGAGCTAAGGGGGACAGACATGAAATAAGCTCACCTCAAATGAATATACTCTTAGTTATAAGAAGTGGGATACTCTCTGAGATGGCAGGATAGATAAGGATGAGGTTTGCAACAGCCATCAGGGGAATGAGGTAGGAATTTCTTGAGAATCATGAAGGGAACTCCAACAGTGAGCACTCAGCTGATGCTGGAAACACAGTGAACATCACAGTCAAGTTCTTATTTTGCTCATCACTTCATTTTATTTGTATAATATGTTAGATTTGCCAAGGTCAGAATTTATTTTTCAGTGCTGCACTTTGGGATGCATAAGGAGCCACCTATATTTTTTTAATAAGTACCCTCCTAATCATGTTGACATTTCTGGGTGAGTTTTCTAATATAATTGTCATTTATAAAACATTGACTGTAACAGATAGATACTTGATTCCAAGTTGTGTATTTTCCCAAAGATGATTTCCCATTATTAGTACTCATTCTTTATTCTGAATCTTGAGATTAATCTTAACTTTGAGACTTTGGCCACTATTCACCCTCTAACCATCTCTCTTTCGTTTTGTTTTGTTTGGTCATACTTTAGTGGGGATGTGGACATCCTAAACATCCGAGAATGACCAAAATGACCAAAGGGTTACAGAAAGGTAATAGTTTGGGTAGTTTAGTGACATTGATGCCAAGAGAGGAGATGAGAACAGCATCAACAGTTATTCCTACAATTCCTTTATTCTGTTTATCAACAGATACATATTTAACACCCACGTACTGGGCACTTTGTTTGATGCAAGTAATACTTGGTGGATGAGCAGATCTTCAGCTTCCAACATGCTTAGTGTCCAGCAGAGAGAGGGAATGTTTTCAACTGTGGTATATTAATCTCAAATTGTCATTCTCCTGGTGGGGCTGGAGCTCATATCAGTGTTTGTGGAGCCAAAGCAAGATGGATAGTGGTAACATTCTTGAGGTCAGTGGTTTCTAAATGCCAAGCCAGGGACTGATGCTCATCCATAATGGAACCCCAATCTGTGGAGGAATAAGAAAAAATAAGGAGATCAATGTCAGTGTGAACAACTGTCCTTTAAACTGAGATTTTATCCCCCCCCCATTTGTGTGATGTAAAAATGCTCGCTTTGTTTTTAAGAATTAGTGGTAAGAGAGAGTAGATATTTACTTGGCAAAATAAAATATTTGCCACATAATTCTGTCTTTTTTTTTTTACCTTTTAAATTTTATTGGCTTCTACAACTCTGAATTCTAAGAGTGTCTGCTCAAAATGATCCCTGTTATGCAAGCAATACATCTTTTTTTGAGGAAAGAAAAACTCCTCAGTTGGGAAAATCCAGGCTGAGTTGAGAGTTGGTCCAATTTCCCTGTTTCTCTTTGCCTGGATAGAGTGCACATTCTGCCAAGGAAACCCACTATGAAGCGGAGGGGTGGTTTGTCAGTAAATCAACTTAATTGTTAACGGGGGCCCGACCCAGAAATGTTCTTGGGACAACTAAAATCATAGCTGCCTCTCTGACCATAAGGACAGGAGACATAAGTTTCAAAGACAAAATCTAAGTCAAGTGTCCCAAGGCAAATTAAAACAAATGATACCCACCCAGAGTTTCTGACAAAGAGAAGGTGTTAAGCTTTCCAGCTGAATTGAGTTTTCCTTTTTATCTGACTGCCTGTGTAGGATTTAAGGTGGGAATTCTGAGAGAAACTTTAAAGTTGGGATTCAACTTGATTAATTCTTTTCAAAACCTCTGTGACTCAGTAGCAGTGTGGGGGGCTACTGTTGGGTGGACTCTAAGCTTCTGGAAACTGGGAGCTAATCATGTTAATCAAACCTAGCATTTCAGTGTTGGGTCAGTTTCCTAGGGCTATTATAACAAAGTGCCAATAGCTGGGTGTCTTAAAACCACAGATTTTTATTGCCTCACAGTTTTGGAAGCTAGAAGTTCAAAATCATGGTATTGGCAGGACCATGGTGCCTCTGAAACCTATAGGGAAGAGTCTTTCCTTGTCTTTTCCTAGCTTCTGGTATTTTATCAAAGATTCTTGGTGTCCCTTGGCTCCCTTCAATCTCTGTGACTCTGCCTCTGTGTCTCTTCTTATAACGGAGCCAGGCATGTTGTAGTAGGGGCCCACCCTACTCCAATGTGACCTCATCTTAACTAATTATATCTGCCTTGACCATTTAGCAAAATAAGGTAATATTCACAGATACTGGGGGCTAAGGCTTTAACGTATCTTTTTGGAAGACACAATTCAACCCATAAAAAGTACTCAGTAATGGAGTATGAATAAACAATTCTTGGAACTCCTACCAGTTAGGACTTTGTCTGTGAGCATGACAGATAGTGAACAGAGAAGTGTATACTTTCTCTAGATCTGAATGTAGCTATGAGCATGTGTTTGCATGTGGCTAAAAATATTTTGTTGTATTTGGATATTACCTATGTAGCATTTAAGATTATATTAAAAATTTGAGTTTGTGTTTTTGAAAGATCTAATACATGGATTTCGAAGTAGTAATAATTGAACTTGCACATATTGTCGATCTTGCCCATGGCCTTACAATTTCACACTCATGAGGTTTTACCTTATTGAAAGACTCCATTTGTACTGAGGGAAATCAGCTTGCAATGGGACTGACCATTTTCTCTGAGAACAATTAAGTACTCCTGAGGTTGAGAGGGCCTCCAGAAAAGGTAAATGGTTCTTACCTGTTTTTTAAGAAAACAGGACTCGTTCTTCCTCTAGAAGGAAGAAGACCATCTCTCTTTGGCTTCTGGCTTAACAGTTCCCATGAGGAACTATTTAAAGCCCAAGAATAATTTTTAGTAATTAATTTTTTTTAGGTTTCTGGAAAAAAAAACACTTCTGTCTCTCTGTAAGAGAAAGAACACAAGGTCCTCACATTATCACAAAAATGACCTTTCATGGATAGGCATAATGAGACAGAGGAAACAGTTTGAGGGGTGTGTGTGAGGACCAGTTCTCAGCTCCTCAGGCCTCTGAAGGACTTGAAAGTAGGGTTTGGTGTGTGGCAGGAAGAGCTGATCCTCAGGTCTCCAGCCTTTTGCACTTGCTCTTGGGTTTTCCACTTGCTCACGTGTATCATTTATATCGACATCCATGTTCCTCCAAAGCTCAGAGGCCTGCTAGTGTTTCTAGCTTGTTCTTAGGGCATTTTCTTCCCTTTTCACACCTCCCCATTTTTCCTGTTCACTTCCTTGCTTGAGAGAACGTGATGATTTATGTCTGCTCTGTGATGCTAGCTAGAATAAAATAAAAGGAATGGTTTCACAAGTCAAGAAGCTTTTAATTTCCTTGCATGGTGACACCCACTTCCATTGGTCCACTGCTGCCTCTTGCTCTGTCCATATGTACTCAAGACTCCTGGCAGCCATCTGAGATTAAATGCAGAGCTCTTGAATAATCCAAACCCAGCAAGAAGCCACTATCTCAGCAGCAGGCTGAGTGTTCTAGACTGTCATCATAGTAAGAGCAAAAGGGAAATTTTTGACTTAGAGGAAGGCCCTTAATTTTCCAACAAGGAGTGGAAGTGATAACATTTCTTCCACCCCCTGCCAACTTACCACTTTATAGAAACTTGGCTTCTCCATGTCCCACTCATTCTATTGTGCTTGGATATTTTGTCAAAGGCTTTCACAAAGAGATGTTCTTTAACAAGAAATGCATTGAACCTGTGGAAGGGAACAAACTGATGTATATTTGTGAGTTTGGCAAAATAAAAAAAGATGTGTTCATCTGGAGACTATAGATGCTGGAGAGGATGTGGAGAAACGGGAACCCTCTTGCACTGTTGGTGGGAATGCAAATTTGTGCAGCCACTCTGGAAAACAGTGTGGAAGTTCCTCAAAAAATTAAAAATAGACCTACCCTATGACCCAGCAATAGCACTGCTAGGAATTTACCCAAGGGATACAGGAGTACTGATGCATAGGGGCACTTGTACCCCAATGTTTATAGCAGCACTCTCAACAATAGCCAAATTATGGAAAGAGCCTAAATGTCCATCAACTGATGAATGGATAAAGAAATTGTGGTTTCTATACACAATGGAGTACTACGTGGCAATGAGAAAGAATAAAATATGGCCCTTTGTAGCAACATGGATGGAACTGGAGAGTGTGATGCTAAGTGAAATAAGCCATACAGGGAAAGGCAGATACCATATGGTTTCACTCTTATGTGGATCCTGAGAAACTTAACAGCAACCCATGGGGGAGGGGAAGGAAAAAAAAAAGAGGTTAGAGTAGGAGAGAGCCAAAGCATAAGAGACTCTTAAAAACTGAGAACAAACTGAGGGTTGATGGGTGGTGGGAGGGAGGGGAGGGTGGGTAATGGGTATTGAGGAGGGCACCTTTTGGGATGAGCACTGGGTGTTGAGCACCCATTGGATGAGCACCAATTTGACAATAAACTTCATATATTGAAAAAAAAAAAGAAAGAAAGATGTGTTCTCAGCATGTGATCCTACATGTTCAGACCTAGCTCACCTGTAACTCCTCCAAGCTACCCCCGCCTCCTGGCTCCCTTTCTCTTGACTCACACTCTGTACCATGGCATCACCCTCCTTGGCTGAAAGGGAATGGCCATGCCTTTTATGTGACCACAGGGGCTGAGTCAGAAACATAAATATGATTCCATGACAAGGAATACTGTTTAAAAGTAGTGTTGTGTACATGGAAATCTACATCCTGATATATGCCCCATAAATAGACTGCCTTGTGGGTCTAGTTGCAACAAATTTTAGTTAGTCAATAATCCTATACAATATTGTCTGATAAGAAGTAACTGTAATTTGCATGATGTTCTGGGCTGTTATATCTTTTCTTGTTACTCTACTAGCAAAATTCATTTCTTTCATTTTGTTTTCAGTTCAAATGTCCTGCAACTGCTTTATAGAGCACTTCAACTTGCCATTTATCACTAATCTGAAATATGCCAGAAAGCAGTATAAGGGCTAAGAGAAAACTGTCTCTAATAAGAGGTGAAGCAATAGTTTGGGGACTGTTAATACAGATAGTGACTAGATAGTAAGCAGCCGTCTCCCCTTGGGAATGGTCTCCAATCTCCGATGAACATCACAGTGAGACACACAGATGGGGATGTGAGTGGGGGTCTAACCCAAACATGTCACCTTGTTTTACTAGGTTTGTTTGAACAATTTAGGTTCAGGGACTGTATGTTTTCATCTTTATAACCCTTGCCTTTAGCATATGCCTGGCACATAGTGAGCACTCACCTAATTTTGTAGAATGAATCAGTACACAAATGAATGAGGAAGTCATTCTAGATTCTGTACAGTATATCAGTGTATAACTGACTCAGGTATAAGGCATGATTCTGGTGGCAATTTTATATTTGTACTAGTTTCTGGAGTATTGCCATTGTGTAGTAATACTGCACAAGGTTAAGAATGTTAGTTGGAGCAATTACAGCTTCTAAGGTTCAGTTTCTTCTTCTGTAAAATGGGAGCCACAATGCTAGCTCCTTCATAGTGTTGTATGTGCATGTGGTCAGTGAAGTAATGCATATATTTAGCATGGCACCTCACAGACAGTAAGGGCTGCTCCAGTGGTGGCTAAAGTGGTATCATGATTATTATTGAGACTATGATCATATCCTCCCCTCTTCCTACCATTTAATCTGACTAAATTTTTTTTTATCTCCAATATATTTAAGACCCACGTGCCTTCATGTTTTCAATTTACATTCAGGCTACATCCATCAACATCAAAGATCCAGATGTTAAGAACTGAAGAGTCTGCTCTCTGTGTATGTGCATGTGTGTGTGTGTTAGTCTTCAAAACCTTACCAATGGCTCAAGAGGACTACTATTTACTGGGTGTTGAGACTCTGTGCGAGGCTCTGGAACAGCAAGATACTTTATAAATGCTATTCTCTTTAATCTCTATAATTTTTTTTTTTTTTTTTTTTTTTTACAAATTAGGGAATTTCAGCACAGAAAGCAATATACAACTCACTCAAATTCTTATGTTAAGAAAATGGCAGGTTCGGGCTTTCTTGGCTACAATAGCCATTCTCTTTCTGCCATGTTAGATCAGCGTGCCCTTCCTTTTAGACTCAGAGTGAATGCCAAATTGGTGAGCCTATTTCAAGAAGTAGCTCAGAATCAAACATACAGATCTTAACCAGGATACAGCAGACCTGATACTTAGTCAACCACTTCCTCAAGCTGAAGCTTCTGGAGATCTCTCTGAGCCTCCTAGGCAAAGATGGTAGCACAATGGGGACCATGGCAAGTAAACTCAGGATGTCCTTTACACAACCTCATACCTATGACTTCAGACTTGGAATGCGTAAACCTTGCGACAAGATTAGGATAAATGTGAATCATTTAATTGGAAAGGAATTTTCTCTTTCCTTGTCTTGGCTGTCTGAAATTCTGTGAACCCTTGCATTCTTTAAGTGTAAGTTGCTAAAACTAGCTGCTTATATTGTTCTCAACCTCTCAACCAGTAAAATTCCATTTTGAATTACACAAGAAATTGTTATGGAAATGCACACATCTGAAAGAATAAACAAATACCAGATATCTATGTTAAATGGAAGCCAAAAATATGTCATTGGTATTTCATATTTCTCTACTTAAATGCTCCTAAAATACGTCTCCAGGAACCAGAGAAGCAGAATTTCAGACCCTGGAGGGACCTGAGATAAGATTTGTCTAGGCTTCTCATTTTCCAGATAAAGAAAGAGGTTCTTTTCCCAACTGTATAATATTTTTAAGTTCTCCAGTGGCCCAATTCCCCATCTTGCTAGTGTTCACTGGTGTGAGGCCACATGGAGAAAGTATTGAGAAAGTCATACATTCCACAAAATGCCAAATGGATCATTGCTCTGTATTTTCTGTCAATCAATCAGTCAAGCCAACCAAAAGATCTCATCAATATAAAACCTGAAATTAAACACAAAAATTACAAAGTAACAAGAAGTCTGTTCTTGCTATCTTTTCTGTAATTGTTAGCACCTCTACATTGAAAGAGCCATGAACTATAATGTGAGAATTAGATTCAAATGTCTGCATTCAAGAGCTCCCAAGTATCATCTTTTACTTAAGATTTCCTGTATTTTTAAGTTATACCTTGGAGTTATCCAGCTACAAAAATAAAATATATAAAGTCACACCTCTTGGAGGTATTTTCCTTTTGTTCATTCCTTTCATTATCATGAAGAACTTTCCTGCAGGGATGCTGAGGTTTGCCAGAACTCTTGTATACTGCTCTCTTCCTTGGTAAATGATAGGGTATTCTTCTTCCTCTTACAAAAAAGTAATCTTATCCACAATGCTTCCCTAGTTAGAGAGATGGTTTGCTGCATATGGATGATATTGTCTACTTCTGATATGGAGTTCAGCCCCCACATGCTCCCATGTTTAGCCTGTTAATGTGAGTTTTTGCCACTGCCTAAAATGGATAGTACGTGGGCTTAAATGAAATTCAGTGTTATTCATTCTTTTTTTTTTTCAAACTATTATTAAAAAAAAAAAAAAGCAGTAGAGAGAATCCAGTCCATAGCAATGTGATAAACTAGATTGGCTTTTGGGAAATAGAATGTTAGCACATCAGTGAGCAAGAAGGCCATGGAGTTCCCAAACCAACTATGCTATCTTCCTCTGGGGGAAAACACTGATTGCTCTGAGGTCTTTTGAAAAGCATCTTTCCTCCCTGTTGAGAGTCACATACAACTACTCTCTGCAAAATGTATGTGTCCAAGTTTATTTGCCACTTCCCCAATATCCCCCCCACCAAGGGAATTGCAGTTTGGAATTGGATCAATTCTAATGTTTGACGCTATCACTGAAAAAGCCATGAACATAAAGTGTTGTTGTTCAGAGATGTCTTCCCAAATAAGTGAACCATCACTCCTAGACATAAAGTGAAGTCTCCAAACTAAAGAACTAATAGGTCTTTGGTGATCTCACACTTGCATCTGAGCCTGTGGATCTCACTGTCTCTGGGAAAAGGAAGGTTCTGGAGCCACCAGCTGCCACAGAGCACTCTTGTCAAGTATATGTCATTTACATATACTACAGTGTAAATAAATGGTGCCCTCTATATTGCAAAAACACAATACCAATTGACTGTGCACTTTGCATTCAATGCAAACCCTTGGGACCAACATTTTCTACTCTAAGACTTAAACATCATGGTGGCAAAATCTACCTTTAGAGAAATGCATGCACTACTTAGCCATTTTCATTTCATTTCATGTTAAAGGAGAGATTATCTACCCATATCATACTCAAAGCTCTTCTGTCTCTATTCATGCTAAGTTATTATATTTGGAACCTATAAAGTCTCTTTTATAGAGGTGGTGAATTTAACCTGCTCAACACTAATCATAATTTTGGAAACATTTTTTAATATGTGTGGTACCTAAAATTTGTTAATCTACAGTCTTGCACTTTTTCCTGTCAATCTATAATTAAATCATCTGAAAACACACTGATTTTACATCATTATAATAAAGGTGTATTCTGATATCTCTGATGACTGTGGCTCCCTCACATTCATTATTTAATTGCTAGACATTTTACTATCAGCTCACACGGTGTTATCTAAATTAATTGTGAACTTTAATATACTTGGATCTAAAAAGGAAATCAGCTGTCTCCTCTGTAAAGAAGTCTCAAAAGCTGAATAGACCAATTTTACGTTAACAACCTAATATCCTCTTATGGTTAGGAACAAAATCTAAATGTTTGGGGAAATGCCCACTTTATAGAAGGTTCTAAATTGTGACACTATACTATCGGTTTATTGGATATCAGTTTTATTGAACTGTTTGGTGAGTATATTTCTAAATCAATTTCAAGACAGCAAAATCCATTTAAGAAGGTCCCTTAAGTGCACACGCACCCCAATGTGTATAGCAGCACTGTCAGCAATAGCCAAAGTATGGATAGAACCCAAATGTTTATCAACTGATGAATGGATAAAGAAAAAGTGGTGTATATATAAAAGGAATATTATTGGTGATCAAAAAGAATGGAATCTTACCATTTGCAATAACATGGATGGAACTAGAGTGTATTATGCTAAGTGAAATAAGTCAGAGAAACACAAATATCATATGACTTCAGTCCTATGTGGAATTTAAGAAACAAAACAGATGAATTTGGGGAAAGGAAACAAAAATAAGATAAAAACAGAGAGGGAGACAAACTATAAGAGACTCTTAAATACAGAGAACAAATTGAGGGCTGTTGGAGGGGTGTTGGGTGGGGGGATGGGATAAATGGGTGATGGGCATTAAGGAGGGCACTTGGTAGGATGAGCACTGGGTATCATAGATAAGTGATGAATCACTGAATTCTATTACTGAAATTATTATTACACTATGTGTTAACCTGGACTTAAATAATAATAAAAAGGTTCCCCTAAATATGGTCTGAATATCCAGACCTCTCTACTTGGGCCTGGAGAGTTTGCTGTAAATTCTTCGCTGGGCTAGGAAAGAGACACAGGAAGGAACATAATCAAGGGAAACACCAGTGATACTCATTATCAAATCCATGAATATAGAAGCTGCAGATCATACAAAAAGAAATATATCTATTGGATGGACTAGAGAGGGAAATAAAAGGCACGAACAGTTACATTTTATCATGGATCGGGACCAAAAATATTTGAAAAAATTTATTATCAATATAATAAATGAATGGTGAAAAATTCTGTTTGTCCTCTGTTATGATTCAGACACTCAATTAAGAACTTTAGTATGTATCTCCTTTAATCCTTACATTGTGTATGTAAGGAGATTTGATTGTTCCATTTTACAGATGACAAAACTGAAGCTCAGAGTGATCAGAAAACTTTCTTAGTAGCACACTGCTAGAAAGGGGTAGAGACAGGATATGGAATCCTTTTTTTTTTTAATCTGCCATTGATAATAATTATTGAAACTCAAGTCTGTAATATAATATTAATTTGTATAACTATATAGCAGTGCTAAAAGTTGGGCTGAGAGTGACTGTAACTTGGTCCAAATCACACTGCTAGTAAATTGCAGAGCTGGGATAGGAGCCAAGGTCATTTTAATTCCAAAAGTTATGCTCTTTCCAGCATACTGCCTTCTACCATCTACAAAAGTCCTCTCTGTTATACTAAACAGTCTCTCTAGGGAAACAAACAATTATTTATCTTCCCAAGGTACAGATTCATAGTTCTGCCTTTAAGATAGACAACACAGTAGATATATCCTGCAGGTCTTTATCTGTCCAAAGTTGGACAAGGAAGTTTCTGAGATCACATTTAAAAAGGGGCTCCCCCTTTAGACATCTCACCCACCCTGAAACCTGGGGAAACTCTCCAGCATAAAATAATCTATTAGGCTGGGATTCTAATCTAAAGCAATAGCATATACCTTGGCACGAACCATAATGTTCTGGTTTGGAATGTTAAAGCTTGCTAGTTCTATTCTTACTTTATGCTCAACACTTACTCATTCCCTTGGACCACATGTCTGTGTTACCCACTAAATTGAAAGCTTCCTCAAGGCAAGGAGTGTGTCTCCAGTTAGTCATGCAATATATATTTATTGAGATCCTGATATGTGCCAGGCATTGTTCTAAATCCTGAGGATAAACTGTTAAGCTGGACAGACATGGGTTCCTGCTTGCACATTTTAGGAAGAGATAACAACAGACAATGAGAGCAACATCTTGTGACAGAGTGTGATGAGAAAGAGTAGTATATTGTAGGAGCACATATAACCCAGATTTAGAGGCCAGAGGAAGATTCTTGAGGGAACATCTAAGAGAAGCCCAAAAGGATAAGCCAAAATCAGTCATGAAAATTTAGGGTCATGGAGGCTGGTGAGGGCTCATAGTGGAAGGAACAGTCTGTTTGAAGGAGTGCAATGAGCAAGAGAATGGGGTATTCAAATAGTTGAAAGGTCAGTTTAGGTGCATGTGGTCAGGGAGGGCTAGAGGCAGGGGAACACTGGGAGCCCACTGCTACCCTCCTCAAGTCCTGTGGGGCTTGCATAAAAGATTCATATATCTGTTTGCATGTTTGTTTGGTTGGTTTGTTTTGAGATGCTTTGGATTGGTTACTTCAATTTGGGATTTGATGTCTACGTTCTTGGCTTTTTCTTCCAGTGCTGCTATCAAATTGCTATTTTGATCTTTGGCCAGGTTGCCTCATGTTGCTCCAATCCCTACCCGTTTTGTAAATGGAGGTCTATTAATACTTTATTCACAGTGAACTTGTCAGGACTAATTATCTGATGCCTGCAAAGCCTTGTGAGCCGATTGGCTGAGAGATGTGCCACCAAGTCTCATTGCTTCTCAAAAGCCCTGATTGCTTCCGGCACATTCTCCCCCTTCTGTTTTTGTGGTCTGCAGCAGCAGTTTATCCCAGTGCCTGTTATTCCAGAGTCTGTTACTCATGAATCATCTGACACCTGGGAGGGGTGCTGGCAGCATCTCTGATGTGCAGCCTGATTCCTTCAGACAGATCTTCACCCACAAACAGAGAAGGGATGCTGATGCCCCTGAGACGGAGACACAGCCCCATGTTTGAATTCTTGTGCAAGAGCAGAATCAACTTCCCTACTCCCCAACCCTCATTTCCCTGTCTTGTTTCAAAGTAATCAAATCCTGCTTTCTCCTGCTCTCTGGGATATTACATCCTTCAATACTTGTCAGAAACAATTAATGGTGAGTTTTTTCCCCTACTTTTTTTCCAGAGGAGAAATTAATAGTAATTATTCAGACCTCTCCCCTGATGTTGAAGTTTCTAGAAGACAGAAAAGAGAAAGTGGCAGCATCAGAGGTAGAAAATGCCTATCAGACTGTCAAGACACATTTCACTCAGTGATGAGGGATAGGAAGTGCCAATGCAAATAGCCCAGAGATCAGATACTTGAGGAACTTGGCTGAGGAGGACAGATGCTCACTTTACTCCATTTCAGGCTCATTCTCTCCCCCCCTCTCTACTGGCTGGTTTCAGGATCACACTGTGTTGCTCATCTCTTCCAGAGAGTTCTTTAAAGTAAGGTCATTTGCCATTGCATTCCCATAGTGCGCTTTTTCCAGTGGATGGATGGCAAAGAACAGACCTGGGCTCAATCCTCAGATCTCCTGGGGGCTCTTTGTGGGGCCCTGTGCAGGTTAAAATCTCTGAGATTTTCTTCCCTCCCATGTAAAATGAAGAGGCGCACTAAATCTACAAAGGTGGCAAAAAAAATTCTAACGCATAATTAAAGGGTCTATTACTTGAAGCAAATATTAGAATCCTATCTCCTTAAAGTATTTAGTTTACTGAATTTTTATGCACTGTTTATAATTAATTATGATATATTGGTGACAGTTGTAAAGCCGTGTACTTTTTTATAAAGAGCTACTGCATGCATTTTTTTTTCTGTTGATTTGCAAAAAGCCCTGTGAATTGGATAAAGGAGGTATTCCTATCATCTTGATTTCAAAGTTGGGAAATCTGAGGCTTGCACTTGTTTCTGAGTGCTGTTATAGGCTTGCCATCTGTGCCTTAGTTAATGGTTAACTCCAGCATGCGAGTTCACCCACAGAGCCCAGCAGTTTGGCTATGCAGTGGTCATGGTGGGAGGGAGTGCCCTCTTGGTTAGATCAGACACTGACCAAGAGAAAGACCTCCATTCCAGGGCCCCACACATTTGTATTGAGTACACAAGGATAGATAGAAGTTCTCAGGTACTTGGTTATAAGAGGAAAGGCTTCTGAACATTTCCCTCTTGAGAATTCACTGAGAATGCTTTTGATTGTGTTTGTCAGCTTCATCAAATTTGGGAGATGAGAGCATGCTTTTGTTCGTGAAATGATAGCATCCTGTCCCACATGTAATAATTTCCAATATGGTGTTGTCATCACTTGGAAGAAGTTATTTTTTTCTCAGCATCAGTGCTTACTTTGGGGATTCTTTTACTTCAGGTATTAATTGGTCTTGGTCTTTACATTTATTCTTATTCCTCTTATATCTCTAAATAAAACCTTCCGGTTTTCCCCACCTTCCATTCTCAACAAATCCAGCGGTGGATTTTTCTTTCTATTTTTCAGTATCAAAATATTAATTTTCAGTGGAATTTTTTATTGTTGCCTTTCAATTCTAGGAGAGAAAACAATGTAAGATGGTATCTTTTCTCTGTTCTGTTTTAAACATGATATTGAGAGTCTTGAGGACAGGTGTGTAATGGAATTGTTGCCATGCTCTCCCAAACTGAATCATGTAGAACTTTTACAAAATGACTGCAAATGCAGTTTGGAAAGCACCAGGTCTAAAATATAAGTCATATTTCGGTATCCGCATGAGAAATAAAAGGAAGTATATGCTATTATGTATTTCTGGTATCTGATTTCTCTTCCCGGGTAGATCTTTCTCGTGTGTCTCAAGAAGACCTAAAAGCCCATATTCTGTCATCAAAGCCATGTCCTTGGCTAGTTGTCCATGAGCAATGGGAATTTCATAGATGAGTAAACATAGGCCACCCACCCCTGCCTCCTCACAGAAATACAAGTCATGATCCAGTGCAGCAGTTAACTACTGGAGTGTCTTTTGCTTTATACATTTTTTTTTAATCTCTGAAAAAACCTGTATCAGATATGTAATGTTATCTTCTATCATTTACATTTCAAAGAAGTCACTTTTTTGTGTGGTGTCACATCATGGGAAGTGTCTGAGCTAAGATCCAACAAGGTACACTTCCTTTCAGATTCCATGCTTTTTATACTACATGACCACTTCCCCAATTGGCTTGGGATAACATTAAGTTGGGCATCCCTTCTTTATATCCCGAGAAGTCTCAAGGTATCCTCCCCAGTTCCATCCTGGGGCATTTCTCCTAGACATCATTGAACTATGGATGCTGGGTCAGTGTAGGATATCTACCAGCCATTTGCTGCTGCTAGACACTCCCTTTTGGGGCAAATCCACCTTCAGGCCTGAAATCCTCTTCTCAGGGACTTCACAGGCAGTATCCCTTGGCTGGAATGGCCCTGCTGCTACTCTCTAGTCAGATATCCTAATATAATTCTCGACTAGAAGTACATCAAGGGAGCATGTTGGTAAGAACTGGATGGGAATCCCCAGAACATTGCTAAAGTTATTCAAGCATTGAAAAATGAGGCAGTGCCTGTAGTGTAAGTGTTTCCAGATGTACATTTCTATCCTCTCTGTTCCTTGTACCAGTAAAGATGCCTCACTCTGCAAACTATTTGAGAATGATTGCTAATGCTTCTTGAACACATCCTATGTTCAAGAATGTTTCTTAACATTTATAATGCATTATCTCATTTAGACACGAGAACCTGTTTTTAACAGGTGGATCCTATTATTAGATTTTACAGAAAATTGAGGCAAGGAGGAGTGAAGTAGCTGTGCCCCATGTCAAGAAGCTGAGTGAGTGCTATAGCCATCCCACATACAGGAAGGCTAGGAGAAAGGGGCAAATATGTGATCAGGAAAACCAGGATGCTAGGAAGCAAAGCAGAGGCAAGGAAGAGAGAGTCTGACAGTAAGAGGAGAGGCTCCACAGCCCTTGCTCCTGTGCATGGCATTCCACTACAGCTCCTCCACAGCCAGAAGCCAAGACTTCATGTGGCCACTGAGGGTGTATGATGATTGAAAAAGAATAGGCCCAGAAAAACTTATTCTCTCCTTCTCTTCCTCCCTTCCTCTTTCCATCCCTCCCTTCTCCCATCATCCCCTTCCATGTATTGTGCATCTATTACATGCTGGTCTCTAGACATTGAAGACACAACAGTGAACAAGAACAGTGAGAATCCACCCATCCCAGAGGTCATCTGGGGAGGCAGTGCTAATGCCTAGATGCTTCCAAACAGGTAGAGATTGATGTGGCCCATGCTGTAGCTTCCAGGACTCTTTCCTGGAATGCTCTTTCCAGGGATGCTAGCCTGAGCATAGATAGAGATACCACAGTTCCATTTGATATTCAGCTGCTGAAATGTTTCCAACAAGAAAACAAGACTGAAGAGACAGGACAGGGTCAGTTCTCCTAGGCTCTAAAGAAAAAGAGAGCTATAGGAAGAATCAATCACCTATTGGCCCAGAGAGGGCAGTTCAGGAATGAGAAAGGACACTCCTTTCTTATTCAGAGGGCCAAGGAGTGGTCAGATCTGGACTATAATTCACCCCAGTCCTGGATCGCACATCCTGAGGCTTTCTTCACATTTAGCAATAGCTCCAATCCGAGACTGTCAGCAGTGACTTGGAGCACTTGCCTCTGCACCTACAGCAGGTCAGACTGGCCAAAGAACTGAGTTCATAAGTCAAATGCACCAAGCAGCCAGGAGACCTGTGGTGTGTAACAATAAGAAGTTAGTGTTGTAGGGAGTACTCTGTCCTCTGTGTTCCATTTTTCTGTTTCTCCTCTTTCCTTCTTAGTCTGATTTGGAAAAGACCATGTTGTAAAACATGGAGGAATAAAGTAAATTTTCCTGTGTGTAAATCACGGGAGCTCAGGGGAGCAGAGTATCTACAATCCAGAGGCAGTTGTGGCAACCGAGATCTGGGCTGGGGCCATCTACTCTGTCTCAAGTTTTAGTCATCTTGACTCCTCACTCCATCTCTAAGACAACCTCCCCCCGCTTCCTCACCCCCACAATCTTGAAGCAAATCCAAGTGGCTCTACCTTCAAAGCCTTTTTAGAGTATGATACCTCAACACTGCTTATACTGTTACCACTCTGGCCCAAGTCTCCTGGGCCTTGGCTGCCCTGCCTGGTCCCTATCATCAGCCCAGTCCCCCACAGCAACCAGAGGGAGTTCTTCCAGATGGAAAGCAGACCATCTAAGTCTTCTGCTCACATGCTCCATGTATGCTCCAGTGAAAGCCAAAATCTTCAAAACTCCCTCCAGGACAGCACTTGATCTACATCCCACAAGCTTTCTGGCTTGGCTTCTTTCTCCCTTCACCTCATTCACGTGGCACTAGCCCCACTGGCCTCCTGCTTTCTTTGAAGTTGTCACATATGCTTCCACTTCTGGTCCTTTGCAAATTCCCCTTTCCCTGGGGCTCTCTGCTGTTGCTAGGTATGGGCTGACCCCATATTCGCTTAGGGTCTTCACTGACGCACCTCGATAAAATGGGACCCTCCCCTGCCTCCTCTCCTCTTCTCTGAATTATCATTAGCCAACATATTACATATTCTGATATATTTATTTTTTGTTTATTGGCTGTCATATTTTTGATTAAAATATAAGCTCTATGAAGATGGGGGCTTTGTTATGTTCACAACTGTCTAGAACTAAGAAGGTAATAAATAATAATAAATTGATTTAATGATTAATAACTAAGTAGTTAATATTCATTCAGTGAAAGTTCCTAGGGCCTAAAGAATTGATTTGGCCTTCTTGTTGCTAACTGACCTTATATTATGGTTTCTTCTCAGGCAAGATAAGTTTGGCTTAATAATTAACATTCTAGTTTTTTAATGTAATTCTCATTTTTTAATTTTTTTATATATTTTCATTTATTTAATTTACATCCAAGTTAGTTAGCTTATAGTGCAACAATGATTTCAGGGGTAGATTCCTTAATGCCCCTTACCCATTTAGCCCATCGCCCCTCCCACAACTCCTCCAGTAACCCTCTGTTCTCCATATTTAAGAGTCGCTTATGTTTTGTCCCCCTCCCTGTTTTTATATTATTTTTGCTTCCCTTTCCTTGTGTTGATTTCCTTTTTGTTTCCTTTCTCACACTACTGCATCAAAGATTGAGAAGAATCAGCTTATTTCTACCAAATACAATTGACCTTTGAACAACACGTTTGAACTGTGGGTCCACTTATACATGGATTTTTTCTTTTAAAAATACAGTGCATTTGGGGCACCTGGGTGGCTCAGTTGGTTAAACTTCTGACTTCAGCTTAGGTCATGATCCCACGGTTCGTGGGTTCGAGCCCTGTGTCGGCCTCTGTGCTGACATCTCAGAGCCTGGAGCCTGCTTCAGATTCTGTGTCTCCCTCTCTCTCTGCCCCTATGCTGTTCATGCTTTGTGTGTGTGTGTGTGTGTCTCTCTCTCTCAAAAATGAATAAGCATTAAAAAAAATACAGTGCATTTATAAACATATTTTCTCTTCCTTATGGTTTTCTTAATAACATTTTATTTTTTATGATTTATTGTAAGAATGTAGTATATAATACTCATAATACACAAAATAGATGTTAACCAACTATTTATGTTATTAGTAAGGCTTCTGATCAACATTAGGCTGTCAGTACTTAAGTTTTGTGGGGAGCCAAAATCATACACAGACTCTGACAGTGCCGGGGGTGCTGGTATCCCAATGCCTGTGTCCTTCAGGGCTCAACTGTAGATAGAGATACGTGTGCTTATATGGAAATGCATGGGCTTTTATTACATTAAGTGTTCTCACATCTCAGACTTCACAAACTAGCCTTCCTTTGAATGGCAGAGTATTATAGGAAGAAATACACTGTTCTGGGTTGCAGCCTGGTAGTGGTGAAAAACACTGACTTCATAACCTCACTACTGAAGTTCAAATATCAGCCTGTTTCAGTCACATACTCTGTGACCTTGAGGAAATTACTAAATCTCACTGTGCCCCAGTTTCTACTTTTGGAACCTAGAGAAGCTAATGATGGTATTAGTTATACAATTCCACAAATTTGAATTGAGAATTAAATGCGGGAATACTTGAAACGTATTTTGAGCCAAGCCTAGCATAAAAAAAATGTTTGTTTGAGAAACAAAAATGGGTGCCTGGGTGGCTCAATTGTTTAAGCGTCCAAATTTGGCTCAGGTCATGATCTCATGGTTCAGGAGTTCGAGTTCGAGCCCCACATCAGGCTCTGCACTGATGGTTCAGAGACTGGAGCCTGCTTTGGATTTTGTGTTTCCCTCTCTCTCTGCCCTTCCCCGCTCATTCTCTCTCTCTCTCTCTCTCTCTCTCTCTCTCTCTCTCCCCCTCTCTCAAAAATAAAAACATTAAAAAAATTAAAAACAAAAACATAACAAGGCACTTCCTTTTCCTATATCTGGGATCATGAACAAGTATTTCCCATCACACTGGGCCTCAGGTTCCCTATTGATAAAGAGGGATAGGAAAAATTGGATTATTTCTAATTGTGATTTTATCCACTCTAACGTTAGAAGTCTAAGGTGAGGTTGTCTAAGAGCCAGGAAGACAGATTTTGTGCTTCTATTTTAATTTAATTTTTACATTACTTCTGCCCAGACCTTGAGGTTTCCAATGGATTATCCTGATTTCAAATCCAAACTCTGGCAGGCCCTTCTGCTTCTCTTGAAGTTTCTTCCTGAAATACAGAGGGGATGCATTTACAGAAGCTGCTGAGGAGCTGGGCTGGGTGGGGTGAGGCCATAGGGTCTCATCGCGTCCAGGACCCCTTAGCTGTTGGGACTCCTGGGGAGCATCAGGGGACATTGGATCACGAGAACTATGTGTATTAGTGGGGTGGGCCAACGGTGAGAGGGTACCATGTGTGTCAGAAGAAGTTGGCAGAAGTCTTTCCAGAAGTCCCCAGTGACACTGCCCAGCAAATCTCCAGGTTTGTGACTAGCAATGTTAACCTCTGCAGGAGGTTTTCCTGAGAAGGTAAAAAAAAGCCCAATGAGCACAGAACTTTGGGTGCAGAGGCTGAATAATTGTAACATCTGGTGGGTCTTCTCACTCAAAGTGACAAGGAGTTCATTGTCACTGCCTGCATGATGAAAGGGGAGTTGAGCCTATAACTCCTATGCCCATAGGCAAGAACCTAACTTCCTACTCTCGCTGACCAGAGCCCACTAATTCTCAAAGCCTTGAACAAGATGCCTAACTGTAAGGCTCGCCTTATAGAGCCAGTTTTTTTTTTTTTTCTACTCAGATCATTTGTTTGTTCATTTCCTCCATGCCCCATTCACAGAAATAAAAGGATCTTTGTCATTCTATACTGACTGTGACGTGTATGGCCTTCCAAATCTGGATGTTGTTCAAATGGCAGGGACTGAGGCCAGCAGGATGTGCCAGCCTCTCTTTGTCTTTACCCTTGGTGCCAATGTCCCAGCCTGTGTGAGCTAAGGCACGAGGACCCTGGGGAGACGCTCCAGAATACATTGCTGTTTGTGGCTGTCATGCCACCATGAGGACAGAGGGATTTGGGGCCAGTGTTGAACCACCTGAAATTCTCAACAGCTTAGTACTATAGAGTTTTTTAAATCACCCCCAGATACAACCCTAGAGCAAATCTAAAGGCCAATAAGCTTTTCCAGTAATCAATGGATTTAGTAGTCCTGACCTTGTCCCAAAGGTGTTCAGCTACACTGATCTTCCTGAAGAAAGAAAAGAAGGGAAAAGTGAGATAGGTAGGAAAAGAAAAGAGAAAAAGGAAAATAAAGAGCACCTGGCATACAATAGGGTCTCAGTGAATTTTTGTTGGACAGGTCAATGAATGGATGGCGTGAGTCATAACAAGATTGTTGTAACAATGGAGAAAAGAACACTGAGAGTAGACACCTATGTTCTTAATCTGCTGCTGCTATGCTGCTGTCTAGTGGGGTGTGACCTCTGGAAAAATCCTTCACTGCAGCAGAATTCAGGTTTCCCATCTGTCCTTGTAGGGAATCAATCAACAGAATACCTTAAATTCTGCTGGCTCTAAAAGCTGTTTGTTTATTCACCCATTCCACAAACATTTGTGGAGTGTATGCATCTTCTAGACTCCGAGAATAAAAAAGGAAGACATTAAGGAGTTGAAGGAGTTCCCTACCATGTGGGTAGGGTGGGGTGGCCCTGGGTGAATGGCTCCTGCAGCAGAAGTCCAGAGACCATGGTAGAGAGGACTTGCATCTGGCACAAATCACAAGTACAAAACAAGTGACTGGAATGCATTCCATCCTTCTTATTGAAGAGGTATTCCTCAGACACCATGGCTCTGTTTCAAAACACAGTGAAATGAGAGTCATCCCACAGGCTACCTGTTCTCTACCTGAATATTGCCCTTTAATTTAGGAACCCTCGCTTATTCCTAAACACTTGGACCCCTATTCAGAACTAACCATCTCTTGCGTATTTTTGAAATTGTAGATCATTGAGATAGAAATACAACCTACGGAGACAGAATGTTGAATGCTATTTTTATACCTGGTTTTGTCCACTTCGGTTCCCAAAATCTTTACTTTAATAGTTAAGTAGGACAGTTGTGTTTCAGAGCCATCACAGATCAGTGTGTGAGGAGCTGATTGTTAAATATTCAGGGATTTTGTAGCCCAGTTTAAATTGTTGGCAACTTCAAATTGGCCCTAGTGGGAGTATTTACCTCACAGAAATCAGCAAACAGTACAAATCAGAGCTTTCTTTTCTTTTTCTTTCTTCTTCTTCTTCTTCTTCTTCTTCTTCTTCTTCTTCTTCTTCTTTTTTTTTTCCAGAGAGCTGGTTTACCGGCCTGAGTAGAACCCACTTTGTGTAGGTACCAGTTAATGAAGTCACCCAGAGGACTATTTCAAAACAAACATATGCAAAAGAATTGAAGCAGTGCGTGATAATAATACAGAATACGAATCATTCCAAAACTTCAGGCATTTCCAGATTTTGCATTCTTTGCCATATTTGTACTAACCTATATCAATATGTTTACTATTTTCTAATTTAAAGCTAATAATTTTTATATATATTTTAAAGGAATTTTTCTTATTGCTATAAGTGAAAAAAAGTATCTCTGTTCTTTTTTTTTTTAACATTTATTTATTTTTGAGAGAGAGAGACAGAGACAGAGTGTGAGCCAAGAAGGGGCAGAGAGAGAGAGGGAGACATAGAATACGAAGCAGGCTCCAGACTCTCTGAACTGTCAGCACAGAACCTAACATGGGGCTCGAACCCACGAACTGTGAGATCATGACCTGAGCTGAAGTCCGGCGCTTAACCAACTGAGCCACCCAGGAGCCCCAAAAGTATCTCTGTTCTAATTGTAATAAATGAATAACATTAAAATAATCTCATATAAAAATGAAATAAATTTAAATAATCTCATATATATATAACCATGCGTATATAGATATATAACTATATATAGATAGATATACAACTATATATAGTATAGTTATATATCTATGTATATAACCACTTAAAATCATCTCACATACCATCAGAGGTGAGGAAAATGAAAAATAAGATTATAAAATGAGTTCTTATCATAGTCTTCAGTGTCTTTTCTCTAAGGAATGATCATTGCAAGGGTTATGATACATATATTAATGTATATCACATATAGTTATATATACATCAATACAAGTGCATTAGTTACAGATATGAACTCATTTAATTACTGTAAAAAATTCTTTGAGGGAGATATTATCATACTCCAGTGTTAGAGATAAGGAAACTGAGCATGGAAAGTTGAAATAATTTGCCCAAAGTTTGCGGCAAAGCCAAAATGGAGCCCAGGCAGCTGAGCTCTTAAGCTTGTGCTCTTTACTTCATGGGTGGGTCAGTCCATGTGGTGTGCCTGACTCTTGATTTCAGCCCAGGTCATGATCCCAGGGTCCTGGGATTAAGACCCACATCAGACTTTCCACAGAACATGGAGCCTGTTTAAGATTATTTCTCTCCCTCTGTCCCTTCTCCCCTGCTCATGTGCTCATTTTCTCCCTCTCTCTTACTTTAAAATAAATAATAATAATAATAATAATAATAAATAAACTAAAAATACATATAATACTAGGATTTCGTTAGTAATCCTAAATCTTAGAAGACCTGGAAAACTATCCCATAAAAATAAAAGCAATATAATTAAAAGTACGTATTTTTGACTTGTGCTATTATAGTTTTGGTAGCAAAATAAATAAATAAATGTCCACTAGTAGGTATGTTACCAAGAGTGAGATGGAAAAGGAAAGAGGCCTTGGTTCTTTTTGCTGCCACAGTGAAGAATTGTAGGGCTGTGAAATGAAAGTAAAGCAGAGCAAAGTTTTATTAAAGTGTGTTCCAAGGAAGGAGCAGGGCAGTCAAAAGAGACAAGGGCCTTGAAAAGTCTGGAGTGTGAGGTTACGTCATTTTTTTTTCTTTTGGGTGTGTCCTAGGGTGGCAACTTTGAGTGATAGGCCTGTATTGCACAATAATTAGCTAATTAGGCATGTGCTTTCCCAAGGTGAATTCAAAATACTGTATCTGCAAGAGGTAGAAAACTGCAACGTTGTTTCTGTTTAGAGACAGAAGTCAAATCAGAACAAGCAGCTGCTTTCTGCACAGCTCAACACTCTTAACTCTTCCTCTGCTCGGGTGCTCCTCTGACTGGTAGATGGGTGGAATGGGTGGTCCCTGGGTGATCTCTGGGTGGGCATCTCCATCAGGACGTCTAAGGTCGTCCTCCGGTCACTCAAGCCTCGCTTCCTGCCAAACAGGTAAATGGTAGAGTGAATGAGGTTTTACTTACAGCGAGGAATTTATGCAGCTTCTAAAAGGATAAATTCAAACTAGGCCAGATAATTTGGAGGGATTTCCATGGGGTACCACTGGAGTAAGAAAAGGAAGATAGAGGCAAACATGTACAGTCCTCCCGGTTTTATAACATCACACTGAAAAAAGTATTATTTCCCTGCCAGCGGTAGGTAGTCTCAGCCTTGAAAGCATCTGCCCAGTCGTGAGTGTGGAGCAGCAGGCTGTGTGATTTGTGTTTCCCAAACTACTGCAGAGATGCACACAAGTTCACGTCACCTTTCCATTTGTACTTGTTCTGTGAATAATCCGTTTGTTGCACATTTTAATTTGTTTATCAATCATTTCTTTTTAATTTGCAAGAGTTCTTTTTTTTTTTTTTTTTTACTTTCTTCTTTATTTTAATGTATGGCCTCTTCTTTGTAAATCTCTGTCTCTCTTTTTAAATAGATCTCTTATTTGTCTTTTGACTTTGTCACAAAGTTTCAGGTTTTCATGTAGTCCCATATGTGTATCTTCTTTTTAAAAAGCACTTGTTTGTTTTCAGTCTCAGGTTAAAAGTAGAGAAAAGGAAAATAAAATAGAGACAAATAAAATCTTGGTTGGAGGGATCCTCTCCTTCCTAATAAGACTATGAACCTAAAAGGAATCAATCTCTGTGCCATACTCTGACCCTCCCGTAAAACAGCATTAAATCCCTTTCTCAGGCAGCAGGGGAGAAGACGTTACTATTTAAGCATTCTGGGGCCCAGTTGTGTGCTGTATACCTCCATTCCTGTCTACCAACCAGCTCGTGTCATCACTGGACAAGTTTCCAATAGGGGTGTGAGAAAAGAAGGTGGCAGGTTGAGTTACATTAGCATATCGATGGCACAGCACTCCTTATATTTTATTATCCTAATTAGATGGGTATTAGGTTATATTTAAAGCTTAATTCTTCATTATATCCTATTACTTTTGTGGATTTTTAAAAATCCAACACGACTTTGAATCAAGGCAGATTCTTAATTTGGCTTCCCTGTCTATTATTTTGTCTGTTTGCCAGATTCTTCCCACTTTTTGAACTCAGTGCTATATTTAATGGGCTCATCAAACATATATATAATTTAGTGTTCCTTATGAAGAGTCTCTGGGGCCTCATGAAGCAAGGTAAAGATTACCAATTCCGTGGCTCCCCTCTGCTTGTGTCACTTCCAGTATACTCCCATGAAAATTTGTCTCCCTCCAGCTACCCCCGGACAAACAAATGCCCCAGCTTGAAACTATGGATTCACCAGACTCCTCTATCCCTTCACCCCAACCATTTAGGAGTCAAGTACAGTCTAAGGAGACCTGTCTTCTAGCTGGCCCCTCTCCTCTCTTCTCTCCTCAGGCTTATCCTCAGCTTCCTTGGCCCTGGACTGTCATTATAGCATCAGGCGCCCACCCAATTCTCCATCCTAGCCTCCATTTGTTCCAGAGCTGTCCTTCTGGACAACACATATTTTACCATTCCTCTTTGAAGAACCTTTCGTGCATGGAGGATAAAATCCACGTTCCTTGGTGTGGCCCCCAAATGCTACCCTTATCTGACCCCAAAGTTACCCTCATTGACTGTTCCATAGACAAGTAGAAATACCCTGGTAAGATGAGTGTGGGATGAAGTGTGAAATGGAGCAAACTCCTGCTAATCATGATTTCTTAAGGGGGCTGCTCTTGCTTTCGAGGCTGCCTGGAATGTCCTTTTCTTTTTCCCTGAGGGATTAAACACTAGTTGTTATTTAAAGCCCCATTCAAGTGTCACCTCCTCTCTAAAGCTTTCCTAATAACCCTAGTGAAAATGAATCCCCCCTCCTTTGACGTTCCTTGAAAATTTCTAATACCAGTTTTGTTGTCGCTCAGCTGATTGCATACCTTTGAAAGTAGAACCAACATCATGGTCATCTTTGTAGATTTTGCCCATAGCACACTTGAGTGTGGTTGTTCATCACTGTAAGTATGTGGAAGGAAGGGGGAAAGGAGTGGGGAAAAGGGGAGGAAAGGGGAGAGAGAAGAAAAGGAAGGAAGGAAATATGTGGTAACCTTAAACAAATACCTCCCTGGACTCCACATATCTTGTTTATTTCTTGCTTGCTTGCTTTGTTTTACTTCTTTGTTTATTTTCTTATTTTTTTAAAATGATAAAATAAGCACTACCACTTAACTGTGGAGCTTCAAGTTTTGCTTGTAGTGAAGATTTAAAAAGTGACTTGCACTGTATAAGACATATAGTAGTCATTCCAAAAGATCACTTATCATTATTTTCATCATTAATCACATGAGCATTCCTATTTTTATTAATTCCAGTTCTGATTCTAATGCATTCTAAGCATAAGAGAAAATAAGGACACTTGCACAGAATCTAGGGTCAACATAGTTTGCCTATATTTTGCTGTACCTCATTAAGATATTGATCCCTATCCCTTCTACCCAATCCCCTACTCAGCAAACAAGGAAAGAAGAAAAGGCCATGATGCTGGCATTTTTGACTAGAAGCACAGGGGAATGGGCAGAAGCCAGATGGGAGGTTCTGTGGAGCAAAGCCCAGCAGCTAGTAGTAATGAGATTCCTAGAGAAGATAGTCAGAATTAAAAACATTTAGGGCAATGCCGAGAACCATCTGAACTAAGAGAGTTAATCAGAAATGGGGCCTCCAGAGGTTTGCCCATCCCCAGCTAAGCATTACAGCACCTGATCAGGTGACTTCAGTTGCTGATGGGTGACAGCTTAATTTACAAGAATGTAGAGCAACAGCAAATTTGAAAATAAACCAAATATACACTTTATAAGGAAAGGGAAATGTGATTCTGAACTCCATTGCATAGTTTCCCTGAAGCTTCACCAACCTTATAATTAGATGATACCTAAACTGGATAAAACATTCATATTAAATATTATGAGAAATCTATTGGAGATTGTGCTATACCTTCTATTTATATTTCTGGTCTAGTTTGTCTGTCTTATATTAGTAGAGAATATGTATGCATGTATGTGTATATGTACTTTAGAAATTTCCATTAGGAATTATTTCTGATGTCTTAAAAAAGATTAACCTTGCTGGTACCTAATATAATTTATTTTAAGAAATGAAATTTCTACCACTGCAGAGGTTTTAATGGGTAGGCTTTCTTGGTATCCCTCGAGAAATCTCCCTGCCTAAGGCTGCAGTTTTCCTAAAAGATTCACTCCCTGCAGATTCTGGTGGGAAGCTTGCCTGCACAGCAGCTGTGAAATCAAACCTTACTTCTCAATAGAATCCCACTCTCAGACAAAAAATGGGACTCACATCTACCTAAGTATTTTGCGCAGTCTGAAATAACTATTTATTAATAGCACGAGCCTCTGTGCACCTTTCCAGCCTTCCCTCTCTGGGTAACCAAGAGGCATTTGACTATTCTAGAAAGACAGACAAGCATTAGGCTCCACATTAAGGGTGGCTCAAAGGACGAGAACTTAGCTCCTCTTAAAGCCTAGTGCATTTTGATTCTCTGAGATATGACGTTAGCAAACTCTTTGATACTGACTTTTCTGAGAAATTGTGATTGCAGCAATCGTATGTGTTCCTTTACACAAACCTAAGAAAACTCTTCCAG
Source organism: Acinonyx jubatus (assembly GCF_027475565.1). Classification (NCBI taxonomy): domain Eukaryota; kingdom Metazoa; phylum Chordata; class Mammalia; order Carnivora; family Felidae; genus Acinonyx; species Acinonyx jubatus. The sequence continues at coordinate 83,809,960 of NC_069390.1, forward strand.
GGCTTCCAAAATTACACAACGAGGTCTGGTTCGTGTGGGCACTTGAAGAGTAGAGGATGAAGGAACAAGGTTGGGAGTTCCTCATCTTAATCTGTCACTTTCTGTCTCACAGAAAAGGTACATGGTTCTTTTTGCCTCATCAGGACCATCCTGCTGTTTTCTAACAGATTCAGAAAGGCTTTGCTTTTCTGTGTTCTCCTAATACGTGCCAGGACAGCACTGTTGACTAGAATTCCACACCATCTAACATTGAGAATGCACAATTGGCTCTGTTTCTGTCCCTATAGATATTTGTCTGTTTGGGACACTAAACCTTCTGCTTTGTCTCCAATTCTGCCTTATACTTCTCTTTTTCTGCCCTGTAAAATGGTCCATGTTCAAATCCAGAGTGTCTTAAAAGATTTCTACATAGTCTTCAGCTCTCTAAAAACATGTTTACTGAGCATCCTTGAGGTTTCCTGTGTTTGCTGAGAAATTTCCTTCTCCAATAATCTTTTAGCAATCCATGTGAATACGGAATTTTTCATATAAACCAGGTAGGGTCACTAACGTGTCCATGGGTTCATACTACTCAAAGGACAAAGGTTTCTCTTATTCCCAGTGGACATCTTTTCCCCAAAGACACACTAGGGCCACTCTAGGCCCTTTTCCCCTAGGGCCACACTAGGACATGTTGCAGAAATCCAGTCCTCCTCCTGCTCAGTACAGTATTGTGTTGGCAGGTGCAGCAGAGATGAGAAGTGGAAAGGGACTGCAAGGGTGGCAAGCGTTTTGAATCCTAGAGGTCCATTGCTAATGATAGTCATAGTAATTAAATTAAAGAAGAGCTGCCAATTACAGTTCTTTCTTTGCTCTTTAAAAAATGTTTTCTTTCCTTTCAGGTGCCCTTTTTATGAGCTTGAAAAAAACTCTAATTAAGGAAATCTCTCCTGATTTGGTCCTTAGTAAACACTGTAGTCTTTCAGTCCAATAGAGGAAATAATAGGATGATATTTCCGCTTACTTTCTTAATTTACTGTCACAATGAACTATGTTAAAAATCTTCCATGTTGAAGAGATTTTTGTTTTATCTCTTTGTACTCTTCTTCTTTCTTTCCTTCTTTTCTCCCTTCTTCCTCCATCCTTCCTTTTCTTTCTTTTCCTTTCTTCTTTCCTACTTTATTGATGGAAAATTTATTTCATACAAAACCTGGATTGCTAGTTTGGCTGATATAGAATTATAGGTTATTGTTCAAAAAACATGGAAAGATTCACTCTTGTGTAAACCTCTTCCTTTTTAAAGTAAATGGCTCAATGAATTATATCATAAATATAGTGGACACAAATGATAAATGTTAAGCTTAAAGAAAAAATTATTTTTTAAAACTCTTTTTTAATGTTTATTTATTTTTGAATGATAGAGTCCAAGAAGCAGAGGGGAAGAGAGAGAGGGAGACACAGAATCCGAAGGAGGCTCCAGGCTCTGAGTTGTCAGCATAGAGCCCAACGCAGGGCTCGAACTCACGAACCATGAGATCATGACCTGAGCCATCATTGAAGTCAGATGCTCAACTGACTGAGCCACCTAGATGCCCCCAAGCTTAAAGAAAAATTTAAAAGAGAGACATACCCATGTTATTACCTAAGAGGGACCTGGGGTCACATGGATGTGTTTACTTTGTTACATTCTGAGCATCTATGATGTGTGGAACAAACTTGTGCTACATGAGGATACTCTTTAAGCTGAATTCGGCTCTTTGGTTGATTCCTTCATTGCCTCCAACCAGGGAAGTTGGGTAACTGGGGGTTATTAAATGGTATCTCCCAAGCTCAGAGTTGGTAATCTGAACTGTGTTGTTTCTTCTTGGCTAAGTCCTGACCTAACTTCTTCCCATAGTCCATTTTCTTTTCATCACGCTTCTGACAAGTCTTGCTCAGACTGTTGGACTGCCTTCTGGCATTGTTATGTGAAAAAAAAAAAATTAATAAGAAGAGTCATAAAGTGCTTTGACATTCTAAAGTGCTATAGAACTGTTTAATGATGATAGAATTACCATGGAGCTGTCTGGTTCCAATCACATCTTCAGAGGGAGTCTAGATTGAATTGACAGCTCTGGTAGGTGAAGTTTAAAATATGAACTGTCAAAAAGATCAGAAATGGGTGGTGACATTGTCAGCTTTCCTTCTATTGCCTTTGTCTGGGTTGCCTCAATCCTGTTATAAAGTATCTCTTCTAGAGCAAGAGATACATCAAAAAAAAAGTCTGTTTGTTCAAGAGTCAAATGGGATGGGCCAGTAGCTCTTCTTGTTGTGGGTTTTGCTGCATGGGCTCCAGGTGGTTTCAAAAGAGGGGCTAGAAGAAATAACTGATTTTGTATGCCCAAAGAACTCTACAGTGGTAGGTAATGAAATCCTGCCATTTTTCCCAAACGTGGTCGCGTCCAAGTAGATGACACATATAGCACTTTAATCCCATAACTTCTCTTGTATTCTGAAGACCTTCACCTTCGCTCCCTTTCAGCAGTCCACTCTCCTGACCACACACTGAAATTGGAAGTTACTTGAAACTTCTGTGACCTTAAACTCTACTGTTTGATACTATCATTTCCTCTGTCTATGGACCCTGATCTTCTATCATATCCTCAACTCTACCATTTCTAAAAGTCTTCAGATTATTTCCTTTTGTCCAGGTCTGCTAGTTTCTTCTTGGCTCCACCTAACTTCTGTATCCATTTTAGAACACACTCAACTTACCTACCACCTTTTATTTTTGCCACAGATGCCTTGAACCACCTCACTGCTGACCCTCCACATCATCATATCTTCTTTATATCCAGGATTCCAAGCACTGCTGCAGGGAAATTATTTAGCTGTGTAGACTGGTATCCTTATAAAGTTATGACTGGGAGCTAAATCTGTGCCCTTTGCATTTCTTGGTACATCTCTACCTTGACTATTTCAAATCTACCACTCCCTTCAGGCTTCCTACACATTTTTTTTTTTTTGCCTTTTTCAACAGATGACCTTGCCCCAAGTTCATCAATGAAGTAATCATGTATAACTTCCCTCAAATTATTTACCTGCCTCCCATTTACAAATTTATCTGCATTCATATCCCCCTTGCCTTCTTCCATTCCATATTAGTCAAAGAAGTGGCTCTCATCCTGGTTATAGGTAAGCCCACTTCATATGAAGTCAACTCCATTAGTGAACCAATATGCTCTACTTATTTTCAAAATTATCTATTTAGTCATTTTCTTCAAGCGAAACAATATGTTCAAGTCGCTCCCATCTTTTCAAAAACCTCCCTCAACTTTCTTGCTCTTTCACTGGGTGAAAGCATAATCTATACTCATTATTTGTTTCCTCACTTTCTGAGCACTCATCAAGCTACAGGAGTTTAACTTCTTTATGTCCTTGTCTGCTCACGTTCCTTTCACTAAAACCAGAATGGTCTTCCAATGCCAGTCTTGTATTCATCTGATTTTACATTTCTCTGGCATTGATGCAATCAACTGCTCTTCCCCTTTCTCTTTAAAACTCAAAGTCTCCTTCCTAACACTGTTTGCAAAAAAAAAAAAAAAAAAAAAAAAGAAAGAAAAAGAAAAAGAAAAAGAAAAAAAATTCCTTTCTGTGATTATTGAATAAATATTCATCTCCCCAATTGTACTGTAACTACATAGAGGGGGAAATCATGTCTTTATTGATACACATTTTAAACCTACTGCCTAGCACACATATTAGATTTATGATTTATGTTTAATTGAATGGGTGGATGCTTTCATGGAAGATGTAGCACCATTCTTTCTCCTAGTGTTTCTCTTACTTTTCTGGGCTCTCCATTTCAATTTTATACCTAGCACACCCTTTACATGTTGGTGTTTCTCAAGGTATCATTTAGCATCTTTATTCTCATTCTTGAGAGCATGCTTATAAATCAATCTACTCTGTGTCCATATTTTCAAGTGTTCACTCTCTCCTGAGCTACAGCCTTATATAGCTGTCTTCCTATTGGATGTTTCATTTGAATTTCCATAGATACATTAACTTCATCTCCATCAAACTTGATGTCTTCATCTCCTACTTTCATTCTTGTCTTATATTATAGTCCATATCATGGCTGTTGACATAATGTGCAATGTCACAGCCCAAGAGGCTGGCAATGTTGGTTCATGCACATCATCACCTCAGGAAAGACTTTTCTGAACTAGAATGTATTAAAACACTCCTTTGTACTTCCATAGATTCTTGCCTCTCCTTCTATTTTGTGATTATCACATTGTTTTCTATGTAAACTATTTTTGTTTCTCTATCCTTCTACTAAATTGAGAACAATTTGAAGGCAGAGACTACATATCCCCAATGCCTAACAAACATGGTATCCATAATATAAGAGTTTAATAAATCTACATTGAATGGATTTTGAACTCTTCATATTTGTGTGCCTATTATGAAATAATTGGACCATTTTCCCATCAAGCCTCTTAATTCTGGGAAAGAGAACCCTGCAGTTGTTTGAGGTAAAAGAAAGAATGCATACTCAGCCACTGTGGAGCTGTAGGAAGGATGTGTTGAAAATTCCAATACATTGGCATCAAGGAGGTTTTAACTCAGAGACTCCAAGACTCATTATTTCCTGGGACCAACAAGCTGCATTGGGTGTGCATGTAGTCCTCCACATCAATGGCCAAAGTAATGGGAAGCCCAGATGGCTTCCCTTACCATTCAGGCAGCTTTGACCTGCCTTCTCCAACAGCCAGCTGGTGTGTGCTTAGGGAATAGAGACCCATTTTAATACTTCTCTAAGAAAATTTGCTGTGCCTAAGTGTACCTAAAAGATAACTGTAAAAAAAAAATTGAATTATCCAAAGGTTTGTGCGTTCCTACCTTTAATCTTTCCCAATAGTGCAGACAGTTGAGAATTGACTATGATTAAAGTGACACATTGTTCTGTACAGCCACATACTCCAGATAACTAGGTGAGAGGTGTGTCCTTAAGATCTGATCACAAATTTTCAGTAAGTCATTTTTTATACAATGGTAGACTTACTTTAACATCTGCTAAGTAAAACCTTGAAGAAGATATCCTTAAGGGGAGGTTGCTCACATCCTTGTGAATTACTGCAAGAGCACAGAGATTGCCTATTTCCTGACAGGCTGTAGGGTCTCTGGGAAGCATTCTCCTCCGTGACAACTTCACAGTCTATATTTACTCCAGAACTTACCTGTTCTAGGCCTCATGCATTCAGGAACACACTCTTCGCTAATTTGGTAGGTTAACACATTGGTCGTGATCATATTGGTGGTTAACAATAAAAATAACTAACATTACTGAGTGCTTAGCAAATACTCAGAGCATTGCCTAAATAAATTCACTTCATCCTACCTCAGCCCTTTCAGGCACGTCCATGCATTACTATTTCTGCTTTTTCAAATGGAGAAATTGAGATATAAATGATTAAGTAACTTGGCTAAGGGCACTCTACTACTAAATGGCAAACTAGAACTCCAAGCCATGCTGTCTGATTCCAAAGCCTGTCTTTACCCTCCAGATGTTGTGTGTACCCCACCTGTGTCCTCTGAATTCCTACTGTTAGTACCTGGGTTTCTCCACCTAAATATGGAGCCCACCCAGTTACTGCTGGAGCCCACTCTGTGTCCAGGAGACAGGGCAGAAGGGCTGGGAGGTGATGTACCCCCATCCACCTCCCAGAGTAGCCATCTGCCTGTGACTGCAGCAGTTGGTGTGTGCACATTGCTGTGGCTCTTGCCTGCCTCCAGTGGGATAACTGAGGTGTGGGTTTTACGCTGGCCCTTGAGTTACCAGATGGGATGAAGGTTGCCCTTCTTTCCTTGTCTCAAGACCCTGCTCCCCCACAGGTGTTTTCCTTTACCTCCTAAATAAACAAACTGTCCTTATACCCTTATCTCAGCAGCTGCTTCTAAGAGAATCCAAATCAAAGCGAATGACTTGCTGTGTTAACCACTCCCAGATCCCCTGCAAGGACTTTCAATGCCCTAAATAGAGCAAAGCAGAGACTGACATGGGGACTTTGAAGCCTGTGGAAGTGTCTGGCTTCTCTGTCTATCCAGGGCCCTGGCTCTGCCTTTCCCTGCCTCTCAACATTACCTGCTTTTCTCCCTTTCTAAAAGCAGATGTCTGGTCCCTCTACAGGGCCTCCTCACCTTGCTGTGAGCACATTTGCAATAAGCCACTGTACCTCGCTCCATTGCACCTGGAAGGATAAATGGTTCTCACCTCTTGTCCCCTGGATAAAGTTATTTGGCGGCTGGTTATTGCAACAAAAATAACTACAGGTGAAAGTGGCAAATCACCCCCACTCTTCTTTGTGTGGCTCGCCTGGAAGCCCAACCCACACATTTCCAAGAATGGCTCTCTCCATCCCCACAGCAGAAACCCCACTCACCTCACCTCATTTAGCATACTGACTACCTCTGGGTTTTTGGTACCGTACTAGACACTCTCTCAGGCTTACACCTAGTATTAGAAAATAGTTATTCTCAAGGATACCTTGTTTGCCCTGAGCCCTGGGCTCCTGAGTTTTTACCAGATTCTGGAATTTCACAAGAATCTCCCTGCTCCAAGTGATTGCCTGCAGCAAACACAAGATGTGCTCCCCATTTCCCCGGCACAAAGAGTCTGGGGACAAATAAAGACCAAGAAAAAAGAAAGCAGAGGCAACAGAGCGAAACTTGTTTTGATTGTACTGCTGGGTTTTGTTGGACGTTTTTCTTTCACCTTAAAAAAAAGAAATGTATCCTTACTTCTTTTGAACCTGGAACTTGGGAAAAGTTCAAATGTCTCTTGTCACTTTAAGTTGGAAAACAAAGACAAACACAAACAAAGGAACAAAAAAATAGAACAATCACAATATTCCCTCTCCAAAATTAATAGGTCAGTTTCTCAGTTACACTTAGTATTTAGTGTATATATAGCAATTATGTGCAAAGTGCAGTAAGAATACTGTTATAAGCAGACTGTGTCCCCTCCAAAAGCCAGACATATATTGAAGCCCTAAGTACCAGTTCCTGAGAATGTGACCAAATTTGGATATAGGGCCTTTAAGGAGGTAAGTTAAAATTAGATGGTTATGGCAGGCTTCATCTAACTGACTGATGTCCTTATGTAAAGAGGGAGAAACACTGGGGACACACACAGAGAAAATGTGAGGCCACAGGGGGAAGGCAGCCATCCTCAGGCCAACGAGAGAGGCTTCAGATGAGAACAAACCTGCCGACATCTTTATTTTGAGCTTCTAGGCTCCAGAACTGTGAGGGAATAAATCTTTGTTGTTTGAGTCAGTCAGTCTATGTCATTTTATCATAGCAGCCTTAACAAAATAATATAAATCCTCTAGTGTGAATCGGGGCACCTGGAATAGAACCAGAGCTGTGACCTCTAATTCACTCTTTGATCTTGAGAATATCGCTTGTCTCTCATAGGCTCAGCTTTTCTAAGTGATAATGTAATTATATGATTCTCTAAACCTTGGTGAAATGACATATTTATAAAATGTGCATGAAGGTACCTACCCAGCACACAGGGTTCTCACATGCATGCTTAACACATATTGGTGATTTGTTTTCTGGGTGTCAGAAGAGGAGACAGGATCCAAATTTTTTTACAACTTAGCTACCATGTAAGTCACAAACATTTATGAAGGCTAACTAAAATATACGACTTATGTGTGAATGTGGTGATAAATACATCTTAAAAGATTGCAAGAAGGGATGCTGGTGTATGATGTTCTCTGGGTGGGTACCAGGGAAAGATTTTCTGAAGATGCACCCTGATCTAGACCCCATATGATAGGTAGTATTGGAGAATAGTATGGAGAGAACAGACTGTGCAATGTGTCGCTGGAGTCATGTAAGCTGGTGGCAGCAAGGAGTTCTGCAGGTCAAAGTGTGCCCTTTGTTGGTGTCCCATAAGAGATGGCCTACAGGCCAGTGGGCAGTGCCATGCTCTTCTCTTTGGATTTTGGGAAAAGGGCACCCCAGAAGAGAGTCTGACTTTGGGAAGGAAGTAGTTCTTACATGGTCTATGACCTCCTTTGACTCTAAAATTCCCTAATATGACATGAAAGTTAGTAGGGGCTAGTTTGATACATGGATAGACTTTACCATTGGGTAATTGGAAGCAAATAATTTTTTTTTCTTATAGGACATGATCGGTGATGTTAAAATGTGCTCTAACAATTCATCCAACAGTGCACTGGATGTATCTGCCAAGGGGACTAGTCTGCAATGCAGCAGAATGAAGAGCTAGATCTTGCCTCTGGCTCTACCATTCACTAGCTGTGTGACCTTTGGAATATGATGTCACTCATTTACTTCCATGCACATATTTCACTCATTGGGGAATAATTTAGTTTGTGCTTTCCATGTCACAGGCACACTGCTGAACAATGAGGAAGTGGTGGTAAATAGTTACTGATCACATGTAACCAATACCTAGTGTTCATGGCAGAGAAAGTGTTGAATGATATAGGGGTTAAAAGAAGCACAAAACTACTCTTCAGGGATCAAGGAAGTGATATTGAGGCTTCCCAGGAAAAGTATGTGAAATGAGCCCCCTTTTCCCTACCTACTGAAAACAAAAAGGAGGGAGGATATTTTGCCTGCCTATTTCATCCGTTTCCTAAGAGCACAAATAAGAGGAATGTATGAGAAGTGTTTAGAAGCTCTAATTGCTAAATAAATATAGGGTATTATGCTTCAAAGAAAGAATTGGCAGATCTTCACAGCTGATTGGATATAGAGGAATGATAAAGCCATAAGGAAAAGTAGGCTATAGTTTTCAACCTGGAGAAGGGAAAGATGTGGGATATTTTTAAATTCCAAACTAAGTGGAATGGTTTAAGAACAGACACTTGTTGGCTGAGGAGAAGGGGCAGCAATGAGAACGATGTTGACTTTTGAGGTGATCTATGACTATATGATGAATGTATCTGAGACAGGTAGGGCTCAGCTAGAGGGGAAAAAAAAGGATTACCAATATAAAGGTGATGTCTGGGAGCTAGGTCAGTGGTCAAATAAAGAAATGCAGAAGATCTTTCCTTATCTTGATTTTAAAAAGAATGTTAGAACATTGGAATTATATATCCCCCACACAAAGCCGAAGCCTGGTGTGCTGTCTGCTGGCTACTTTGCTCTGTAGTGGGTACTTCTGGCTGCAGAATGCAGGCCTGCAGGGGTGGGGGGAGGGGAGGCTGGAGGGAGGACAGAGAGACCATAGCTCTGATGACTGGTTTAATGGACCCACAGATAAGGATTTGTAATCTACTAGCTGAAGAATTGTGGGTGAGAAGAAAGCAATTGATTGAGCCCTGGGGAAAGCCCACACTTGGTGGGCAGGAATTAAAAATAGTTGGGGAATGATGAATAAAACATTATGGATAGATTTCCTTAGCATGAGATAGGGTGCATGCAAGTCGGTTTTCTGCTCCGCTCTATGACAAAGGGTGAGGGGTATTCAGTCCATTCCACACAAGACTCTTGTACAGGAAGGAAGCAGCACATAAGACAGAGCATTTGCCGGGAACGGTAGGGCTTCTGGGGAGGCCTGTGCACTGTGCACATCTAATGTTTTTGTTGGAGCCATTTCCCATTATTTAATGTTTGAATCTAATCATTTCCTTGATTTAGCAAATCAAAGATTTTTTTTCTTCATTTTATTTTCTTCTCTATAATTAAGTAATTTCTTAATTAGTAATGTTCAATTTATCCAATCTGAAATGACACATTTTATTTTATTTTTTTATAAAAGCTTGCATTCACACACAGCCCCCACCTGATGGCGGAGTGCTTGTCACTCCTGTGCTCTTTTGTGTCCCTGAGCTCTGCCCCCACCCCCCTCATTCTCTTTCTCACTTGGTGAGAGATTAGGCATCTCCAGCAGTTCTTCCTGAGCAGTGGGGAATCCAGCTGTGTCATCTCACACTGTGACTTCCTGGTGGCTTTAATTAGCATAAAGGAATTTCTCCTCAGAGGGGATGTCACACTGTGGCTTTGCGCCTGGTGGGCAACCCTACTTTTTGGTCTTTCACACTTGGCAGGCAGGGGGTAGTGTGTCTTCTGGAGAGCTGACCCAGTGGCCTTAGTTGTGGCATTCCTCAAGTACTTCACACCTGAGGCTGGGCTCAGGTCAGGCTGCAGGGAGCTTGCATGGAGTATGCCCCCTTTCTATTTTTGCAGGCTTTGTCCCTTTGCTTGATTAAGCACAGCTTCAGATGTCACTTCCCTCATGTCAACCTGCTGTAGGCTCCAGGAGATGGTAGGGGTCCAAGCAAAGGCTGGTCTGATTGGACTGAACACCATATTTAAGTGCTATGTCCTGTGTCAGGCTGTCTTGTCTGCCACCAAGGTTAACAATTCTTGACAGATAACCTTCTCCACCAAACAGCTCAGTCAACCAGCGAGCACCTGAGTGCTTGTTAGGTGTCAGCTCTATGAAAAATTCACAGGGAATGCAGAGAGAGCACTGAGGAAGGAATTATTTGGTGCAAGTTCTCAGGATCCCCCTCTGTATATGTGTGAGTCCAGTTCTCCAAGATAACTTTACCTGAGACCCGGGCTGGATGCAAGGAGGGAAGCTCTCCCCAGCCTGTGTCTACTGCTCTTCCCTGACCACAGGCAACCTGTTACTTTCTCTCTCCCCAGCTACTCTCAAGCCTGGTAGCAAGGGAGATAATGATTCAGTGTTCCAATGAGGCACAATTAATGTTAAAGTAATAGAACAATAATGCCTGCCTGTGATAGGGACTTTGAAATCTCCAGATGAAAGGCCCACAGAAGTACAGAAGTATAGCTATTATTAGCATTTATGTAGCGCATTTCATCTTCAAAGCACTTCGCAAATATTAACTAATGAACACAGAATACTGTCTTTTTTCTCCCCTCCATGAGCCTCTGATGAGTTTCCGCTTAAATGGAAACACTACTCCATGACATAGAGGCTGAGGAAACTCCTCTCAGTGGCCATCTTCAGTCTGTTTAGGGACAGTCCATGGAAAGGAGATGCAAGCCTGCTGTTTCCCTATGGATGTCTAGGAAATCAGAGCACCAGCTCAGACCAGTGCTGTCCAATAGAAGTATAACGTGAGCCACACATGTGATTCCAATTTTCTAGGGCTAGTCTTTAAAAAAGTAAATAGGTGAAATTGGCCTTAGTAAGTTAGCTTACATGACTTATCCACAATATTATAATTTTAGCAACATAAATTTATTAATGAGATATTTTATGCTTTTTTTGTACCGTCTATGAAATAAGCATATATTTCATACTGAGAGCACATCTCAGTTTGCACTAACCGCATTTCTCATGCCTAATTGCCACATATGGACAGTGGCTACTGTATAGGATAGCACAGATCTAGACCCTTTTTGAGAAGGAAAGCCCAGAATGCCTGGTGGATTCATCCAGGGCTATAACTCAAATGGCAGAGTGGGACTGTGGTCAAGTGTGGGCCATAGTTGAACAAACCTAAAATCCCATCCTGATTCAGAAACCAACTAGCTGTGTGACACTGGACTTATTTAACACATTTGAAGTTCCCCATGTAGAACTATGAGTACTACTACATCCACTGTCACAGTTTGTATGAGGATTAGATGAGATTATTTTTGTAAAACATTTAGTGTAGTACTTAGCATGTAATGACAGTGCAATGAAAAGTAAATATTGACATCTGATCAGAGTGAGCTCCTATTTCAGGACCTTGACTCTATCTCATTCTCCACTAGCATCAAATGCATCCTAGTTCTGTCTCTGCATTTGGTTGGGTTTTGGCAATGGGGTGGATAGATGCAGTCTCTCAGCCTCAACCCACAGTGATCTGTGCTCTCCACATGAATATACACTCACAGCTTTGTATGGCCAGGACAAGGACCCCTTGTAGGGTCACATGATTTGAAAAGAGGAAAGCTAAAAGGGGGCTGGAATCTGAAAGTTATTTCTGCAAGTGTCTTGGAGTCTCCAATTACTTTCTGCTGTCTACTCCTTAACAAGAAACAATAGCCCTTCCATAACTCTCGCCCACCTTTAACCTGACCTTGCCCCTCCCATGATGCAGGCACTCCAATCCCTCTATCTAGAAAAGTTCTTCCAACTCAACCCACAGATCTTGTGTTAACTTTAATCCCAGCACTTGTAGCATATCATTGCATTTACTTCTTCAGGGCAGAGTTGGCATGTACTAGCTTCTCAATAAATGCTTACTGAATCTTTGCTAAGTTACAGGGAGGGTTGCTAGTGGTATGGGACACACCTGCCAGGGGCATGCAGGCCAGGCCTCCACACCCCCTCTGTGCATATTGTGGGTGCTCTGTGCTGTCTCAACCTGAAGCTCAGTGTTATTTACACAAACAATTCCTCCTGTTTAAATAATTTTAAAATAAGAAACAGCAATGGAATTATAACTTGTCCTGTTTTAAAATGTATCACTTCTAGAGACATCTTTTCAGCAAGAAGCTATCATATTCTAAAGCATTTCTTATGGCTTCTCAGCTCAGGAAGTGGACCTCTTACTCACAATCCTAGATATTCTAACACAGAATGTGCCCTAGCTCAAGCCCTCCCACTTACAAAGGAGGAGACCAGTGCTCAGCTACTTCCAGTCTGAGCTGGTAACTGATCCTAGACCTAGACCACCCACTGGTCATAGTTCTCTGACTCGATAAATCCAAAATGACCATAGCATCCAGTAGTCGACAAGGAAGTTCTCTGGTCCCCAATGGGTGTCTCTCTTTGTTTAGGACCATAAGGAGTAATCCAATGGGGGCTGTTGAGCCTCGGTTCGTTTTCATAACAGGATGATCTCTCCCAGCACTACAAGCAGCTGCGCGCAGTGTGCTCTGACGTTTGTTGCATCTTGTAAAGCAGCTTGGGTGCTGGTGCTGACACAAGCGTTGCTGCTCTGCCCTCCTGTCTGAGTTGAATATGTTTGATTCCTTCCTACTTGCTTTTTCCTTCCCCTCCTTTCTCTTCATTTCCCTTTCTTGCATTTTATTTCCCTACCTTTGTTCTCATTTCCCTCCCCCCATGTAAATGTCTGGTGCTAGGGTTACAGAAAAATCAACTACCTCTCAGGAAAGGGAGTGGGAAAAATAGGAATTGATTTTCATGAGATAAACTGGCCCAAGTTGGACTTGTACCAAGGGTTCCTTGCCTCCAGGAATTTCCTCTGTTGGGCTCTTCAGAGCAAAACACAAAAGCACAAGACACAACTGACCAATTGTACAGAACTATTTGTAGGGAAAGATAGTGTGGTCGGGTGGGGAAAGGAATTCTTTGTAATCCGCCCCCCCCCCCCCCCCCCCGCCCCGCCACCCCAGGTGGCCAGCCAAAGCTACTGAGCCCCTGAAGCATGAAATTTGATTACTCTTATCTTGGTGCACAGCTCCTGATAACTGCTGTCGGTCATTCAATTACCCAGCAACCTCAACAAATGTCTGCAACAGAAGGTAGCGCAGCATTAGAGTGGAACACTCCACCTTCCTCAGGTGGTACCTCTGAAATGGCAGCAGACCATGGGCAACATGGAAATGGCCTGGCCAGGGACGACTCAGGGCTTTGATTGTTACTCCTAGGCGCTTCTATCAAATGAATGCTTTCTTCTGCTTTGAAGATTTTGTTGACTCCCTCCTCAGATCAGATACATAACAATGGCTTGAAGAGATTCCAAGGTGATTAAGGAGTTTGGAGAATAAAAAGCTCCAAAGAAAGGCTAAAGAACTAGCATTATTTAATGTGGAGGAGAGAGGCTGAGGGTGATTTACTATCTTCAAACGTGCAGAAAGGCCCACAAGTTGGGAGATGATCAGCCACTCTGAATATATCCTGAAGCCAAAAGAAGAGGAATTGGGTCCCCATGGAGTGCAGGATACAAGTGCTGGTCTGGACAGTTGGGAGACCTATTCCCAATTGTGTCCCTTCCATTAGAAGTTCTCTGTGTGACTTTGGATATATCCCTTAGCTTTCTGGGCTTCATGCTAGGTGGCCTGCTTTATTTCCTGAATTTTTTATGATTCTATGAGTCATTAGGTTAAAATAGGGGGTAGCCTGAAAAATAGCAAGTTTTCAATGGCTGATAGAATACTGCCCAGAAGCAAAAGAACCTGCTAAATAATCCTTCAACTTTTTAAAGGCAGTTTCCAAAGATTTTTGTTAGTTATTTGAAAATGGAAATTGAGGTGTTTTTGAGGGAATTGAGGAACTGGACTCTTTCAAAGAAGAACTGGGTCTGAGGAACAACATCAGCTTCCACTAAGACAAAATCCCAACAATTCTGATCTCTGTCCCTATAACAGTATCCCCATTGTCTTGGAACCCGAGATGGTCTAGTTGGGAACTTTGTCCCTCTCCAGGTTAATGCTGGTGGCATTTCAGTTGTGCAACCATTTCAATTATCTAGCACATGACAGGAACTGGAGAGCAGGAGAGAACAGCTGTCCCGGTTGTTCTGAGTGTTGTTTAACATGACCCAGCCAATCGTCCAGGCAGGTGACATGCCCTGGGCAATCTGGGTTTTATCAGCAGGGGAGGAAAGACTTTTCCTTTACTCTTTCAAGTTCTATAATTAGGACCTATGACTTGAGTTGACAAGATACAGTTTCATTGGAGAAAAGCATATAAATTTTACTTAATGTTAATATTTTTTTCTTAATTTTTTTTAATATTTTATTTTATTTTTTGAGAGACTAAGATAGAGGGCAAGCAGGGAAGGGTCAGAGAGGGAGACAGAGAATCCAAAGCAGGCTCCAGGCTCCAAGCTGTCAGCTCAGAGCCCAATGCAGGGCCCAAACCCACAAATGCAAGATTATGACCTGACCTGAAGTCAGATGCTCAACCAACTGAGCCACCCAGGTGCCCCTTGATGTTAATAGTTTTTACATGACACTGGGGGTCTTCATAGAAAGAAGAGGTTAGACCCAGGGGCTTATCTACACTTTAATAAAGAGCAATATGTTGTGGACACTAGGCAAGACATACTAAAAAGGTGCTTGGGTGAGGGACAGTAAAATTTGGATAGTGACTAGAAAATACATGAAGGAAACTAGTGAAAAATCAGTGTTATTTTAGTACATCTGTTTGTACAGATCCATTTTGTTGCTCCCAGTCCTTGGTGAGAAGAATGTTCTTCTCTTCCTAGTACAGGGAAGTTTTCTAATGGGAAATTTCATGTCCTGCGTTTAGGTAGAAAAGGGTGGGGGGCAGAGACCCCTCTGTGCACCTGCTATTTCTCAAGTGCCTTCAGCCCAAAATAATCAATGTGACAATGTGGTATATTTTGGGGGAGCACATTCTGAACCCCCTCACATCCTTCCTACAAAGGCTAGTGCAGCAGCTGGGAAATGCAGCTGCATCCTCACCCTCCATGACCCTTCTCTCCAGTCCAAAAGGAAGTGCAACACCTATTTTGGCCCATAATTTATTTGGATATATTTCCACAAAAGTTGCTGTTGTTCTTTGTAAAAGAATCTATCTGCTACACAGTCCAATGTGGGATGGCCCCATCAGGCCACCAGGCTAAGAAGAGCCCCAAAGAATGGCCCAAGCTCCTAGGTGCCATGACAGTGGAAGCAGGTGTTATTTAGCAGAAGTCAACAATACCCCTGACACAATCCCAACTACAAAGGCAGTATATCCTAATTAACTGCAAATGTCTTGCTCATAAACCTGTCAGCACTGGGCTCTAATGTCTGTACTTTTAATGATGCATTTGATTAGTAGGTAATTTTATTCACTCGGTGGCAGTCAGACCTGTTTGGTGAGGGTATCTTTCCCCTGCTCTTTCTCCACCTTTCTTCTCCTGTTCAAAACATTTATAAAATTGTGATGCCCAAAACTATCTGATAAGTAAATAAATAAACCCACAAAGCAATGTCACAATGACTGCTCAACACCAGCCTGTGTGTGTGTGTGTGTGTTGTTGTTGTTGTTGTTGTTGTTGTAATGGGGTATAGTGAAGTGTGATTTTTCTAATTTCTCATAAGGGCCCACACCTGAAATCTCTTCTTTTCCAACCTAATACTCTTTTCACTCCAAGTCCAAATAATTAACATGGCTTCACAGAGCATCATATTTTTCACATTGATTCCATGTTCTTTTATTTCATTTACCTCTAGCAATATACCCATGAGATAGTTGTGCCTCTGACGTTGGAAAAGAAATTCAGAGATGATATCATCTGTCTTGGGGATCCAGTCAGTAAGTCAGGAATTCAAAACCAATCCCAGTTTAAATTCCAGGCTTTCTCTACTACACCACACATCTTTCCAAAGAATAGTTTTATCTTTTTTCATTGAAAAGGAAACATGAGGCTGACCTGTACTGGTAATTGTTGCTAGAGGACACCCAGGGAGAGGTGTGGCTGGGTCCAGTCAAGATTATGCACCTCCTAGATCCCATTTCTTGCTGTGGAAGCATAAGGTCATGTTTAAGGTAACTAAAAATACAGATTTTGGAGTACATCCAGAAGCCCACATGAACTGTGCTCTGCCTCTCTCCCTACCCCACCTCGTCCCCCCTGTTCTTCCTGAGGGTGCATGGTCTCTTCCATACAGGATCTGGGCCTCTTGCATCTCTGGATTCCATTCCCTTCTCCTTGCAAGGTTTCTT
Source organism: Acinonyx jubatus (assembly GCF_027475565.1). Classification (NCBI taxonomy): domain Eukaryota; kingdom Metazoa; phylum Chordata; class Mammalia; order Carnivora; family Felidae; genus Acinonyx; species Acinonyx jubatus. The sequence goes on from NC_069390.1 coordinate 83,826,581, forward strand.
CTCCTTGCATGGTTTTTACATATATCAGCTCCCTTACTCTACATATAACGTAGACACCGTATTATCCCCTGAAGGAAACTATGTTCCCAAGGTCATCTCACCCAAGGTTACAGAGAGGGTGAGTGGAGGGGCTGCCAGCATGACTCCATTGACTGAGGTCTCCATTGCTGCTTGTGTGAATAAGCATATTGCTAGCAGGTATCTGATGTGCTTTACACTGAGTTAGGTGCTATGAGAGGCACCACAGGAAAAATAAGAGATGATACATAATTTTTAACTTGGGATCCCAGAAGAAGAGCACTTCTCTAAATTACCATTTAACATCTGTATGTCAAGGCACACACACTCTCACCTAGGAATCTCCAAACACCACGGCCTGAGTATGGAGTGTACCGTGCTTCTAACTCTTTTACCTTGTTTTGTAATTGAAGGTCATAAAGGTTAAGTGGCTTTGATTTGTGTGTTGGTTGGTGGTTGGTGGCAGTGCAGGGATTCTATACCAGGTTTTGGGGCCCAAGAGCCAATCCTCTCTCCACTTTACTGTACCTCAGATGAATACTGTCTGTATTCATCAAGGGGCAAAACAGAAGAGTCTGCTGTGCCCATCTCCTCCGAGCTTAATTTTTATTCTGAAATGTTTCAAGCCTAGCTACTCTTTAGGTGGTTGATTATACTTCTATGAAATCTCCATTTGAAGGAAAATTGTATCATGTGTTAGAACAGCGAAGAGAAGAACTCATGACCTTGCATTGCTTTGTATTATGTCGCCTTCCCTGATATTCTCTAGTGCAGCTAGCAGGGAGTTTGACACATTGAGTCAGACAGCCCCTTATTATTAAATCTGTTTGCAAATGTGTGGAAAGTGCCCTGCACACCCACCCTCGTTATGAGTGGTGGCAGGTCGTGGATATGAATCATAGGCTCCTAGAAGCACTTGCCTTCTCCCTTTCTTTAAATCAGATTGTCAACATTTCAAAAACAGTAATGGTAATAATGTTGGGCCATCTGAGCCATTGAGCTGCATCCTGCAACATGAGGCACATCACTCTGAAGAAGTGGACCACTAGGTGAAAAAGGTTCATCTTTCAGTGAAATAGGTTCTACCTCACCCTGATTGCGCTAAGATGGGGGCATTGTGTGTGTGTGTATACCATCTACTTTTATGATGACCTTGATTGTATGGAATTAATTAACTGAGTTATGATTACCAAACATTCTAGAAATGTGAAATGCTGGATAAGACCTTGTTAAAATAATAATCTCATAAACTAAGCAGGTTTGAGTGCGGTGGGTGCCCAGGGGAAAGCCGCCTTGGGAAAGCCTTTGGCTCCAGTTCTGGTTCAAAGCCTGTGTTCTGTTCCTTAGGTCAGCATCCCTCCCTCCAAGTCTACAGGAGTAGACCCAGGGGCTTATCTACCACTTTAAGATAAGTACAAAGTATAGCAGCTGCTGGCTCTCCAGTGCCTCGCCCTGACCAATGGCCAGAGTGGAGTGTGAACGCCTTTCCATGATCTACATCTCAGGCAGGGCTGCCGCTTCGCAATCATCTGACTGCCACGCGATTCCCCCCACTCTTAGCCACCACTACACTACATCAAGATGAGACTTTTCATTTCCACTTAATTTGGAAAGTAGTGTTTCCATACTTCTGCTAAAATTCATTCAGTTCTTCATTCATTCAGCAAATCTCCAGACAGCTGACTGTGTGCTTAGCAATATGCAGAATTGCATGTCAGATGCATTGGGGCGCATTTTTCTAATCCTATGAATTGATCATTTTTTCCCACTCTGGATAAAAGTCAGCAAGGCATCTTATGAAATATCTAATATAATCAAGACACAGGCTGAGGCAGTCATGTAAGAATGCATGCATATAGTAGGGCTTCTTAGGTGAGGAAATTATATATTCACACATACACGCCATGAAACTGACAAGGCAATGTACGTTAACTGTACTCTGTAAAGGACTCTGGGGATTTATTAAAAGGATTGAGAGTCCTAGATGGGTTGTTCTGGGAAGGCTTCATGGAAGAGGTGAGAACAAGGTAGAGCCTTGAGAGGTGCTAAAATCTTATATTCAAGATCTCCTAGGCTTTGTCCTCCAATAATGAAATAAATTTTAAGTGAGTGCTGAGCATCCTGTCCTTGCCCCAGGCAACCTGATAACTGCAACTTTAACAAAAGAAAAGCAATTTAAACAGGCTTGGCTTCCTGGAGTGTCCTTTGCCCTCACTTTAATGCCCTGGACCTGCTTCTGCTCTGGCCTCCTCCAAGTCCAGCCCCTAGGTGAAGCCTCTTCCTAGTTTCTAGATTTTTTTTTCTCATAAGGAGAAATCTGGAGATGAAGTACAAAAACTTACTGAGAATTATGGGGTGCCATTGGGACACTTTGGTTTTAAATTGAGACCTCAGCACATAAAAAGTCTGCTGCAAACGCTGAGGTTTGGCTTCAGAAATTAAAGCCTGTCACTTTAAACTGATTTCCTCTTCCTGGGTCTGCTCTCCTGGCCCCAGACTAAGGCAGAGGAGAAGGGATATTTTAAAGTGACAGGTTTAAACAGCCTCCATGTGTGCGGTGCAATCATTTTTCACGTGTAGCCTCCTAGGCTCCTGCTGAGGGGCCCTGCAGGATCCAATCTCCCTCTATAAATTCCTGGGAAGCCCCATGCTGCCTGGAAGCAAGAACTGGCAGGAGGGGCTGCCTGAGGCAGAGTAAGGGAGCAAGGAGAAGGCTTGAAGAAAAAGAGTCTCCGGAGGGCACTGCGCCCTCAGGCCTCCATGCACACTTTGGCTGGCACTGCTGAGCACCAATGGGCACCTCACAGTTGGCCCATCAGAGGTGAGGAGTAGATTCTATGAATGCCTTTGAAAATTATGTCTGAGAGTCTATTTCCAGGAGGTATAGTAGAAAGAGAATAGAAATTAGAAGCAGAAAGCTTGATATCTAGCCCTATTTTGTCCAGTATTTGTGCCGTATTGACCTCCACCAAGTTCTACTTTTCCAAATCTCACACTCCAGATGCCCCTCGGGGCCTGTTTCAGCTTGTACACTGGAGGTGATGACACCTGCCATGCTCACCTCCCATGTTCCTCCAGTTCCTGGAAGGAACCCCTGAGCCCTGGATCTGAAAGAGTTTTGTACAGTGCAGTGTGGTACAAGGAAATGGCCTTTATTGTGTTGCCACAGTGACACCTGTAGAATTGGACGCCAGTGGCAGAGGTGTGCACCTAACTCGCTGTTCTCACAGCATAGTAGTGAAAGCCAGTCTCCTCTTAGCACTTACTCAGAACCATTACTGTAAATAATGAATGGGATACTCCCACCTCAAAGGCAAAGGTCTCCTAATAAAGATGAGATCCTCAGCTAAGAAGTGAAATAATCCCAGCCCCAGCACTCCAGGCAGAGTCCCCAGGATTCTGGCCTTGGCCATTGCCCTCTAGGCATGAATGGACACTGGGCATGTTGCCCTCTGGGTCAGAACCTGACCCAGCTTCCCTTTGCACATGGCCATAAGGCCCTGCTCCTGCCCTCAGGAAGTCTTAGATGCAGAGATTTAATCCAGTTCCTGTTTGCCTGGATCCCAATGAAGCTGTCCCCCCTTGTCCTGTAAGGAGAAGAAAGCTGTCTGGGAGAGGCAGGTGGCTCCTGGTCACTGTCTGGCTCTGCTCCACAGAAGCCCTTCGTGCAGGTGGGCTGCAGAATTTCCAGACAGAGCCACAGGGAACCTAGTCTAATGGGTGGGGGTGGAAGAACTGCCTTTTTTCCCTTCCCTTGCTTTAAAACCCTGTGATTTTTCTGAGCAATTCTTAGCTTGCCGGCTGAGCATCGCAGCCACTGATATATTTAAACTTTCGGTATTAAAGATCTCAGAAGCCTCTCCCAGGAAATTACCTCCCCAGTTCAAGTAAGCCAGGTGTCCTCTTGAGATGTGTGAGATTCGTGTCCCCAGCAAAAACCTCTCTCTTCAAACTGGTAGATGGCAGTGCATAGGCCTATTACTGGAAATAGATGCATTTATGAATTTCAACATCCTATTAGCAGTGATGATCTGACAAAATCACGAGAATGGAGATATTTGGGTGTAGTGCTGACAGATGATTTATGTGCTCAGATATCACGAGGATGTTGAGTGTGTCTCCAAAGAGGCCCTCCAGGAGACAGTGCGGGTGCAGCCTGGGGGGGTGTGCAGAGATCCCACCATTGTGACACAGGGGCTGCCTTGGAGTTCATGAGGCCCCTTTGGGACATTCTTAACGACCACGAAGCTCAGGCAGTGACACAGAGGGGTGTGCAGGTACTGGAAAGGAGGAGCAGCTTGTGAGGACAGCACTCCTCACTCACGCGCCAGTCTCCTTGAAACAGGTTTGAACTGACACAGGCAGATCAGCCAAGGTAAATTTCTTTTCCTCCGATGTAATAATTTAACTGGAATTGATAAAATGAAATATATTTTGGAATCACTATCTACCCCAAGTGAGATTGGATCATGACAAGAATATATTGAGTTATGCATATCTAAACGTGGCCGTTGAGGGACTCCCTCTCCCGATGTCCATTGGACATGGGCCCTGCTATTATTAATTGCCTGATTTGGGCTCCTATGGCTGTGTTGACTGTTTATCCAACTCATTCTCCCACACTTTTCCCCCAGAGCAGAGAGTTACCTAGATCTTTATTGGCTTTTATGCTTTCTCAAGCTCCATCCATAAGAGAAAAATTGAATTGGTCCCATTAGCTTGATTTTAGTAGTCATGGAGAAGGTAATGGATTCCAGGCTCGCTTGCCATTTAATTTAGATGTTAAAATATTGCATATGATTGACCTAGATACATCACTGCTGCTGCCATAGGGAGTTGGAAGTGCACAGGAGGGAGTACCAACAGCCCTTGTAGGTCATCAGTGACCCCATTTGTGAAATATTTAGTTAATTAAGTGAAGATGGTCACCAAATTGAATTCCTTCAGGTATAAAAGAGATTGGAAAAATAATTTGTTATAGCTCGCTTTCTTCATCTCAACCATCACCATCTGAAGAACATAAAAGGAAGGGAGCTTCGTCATCCTGGTGGGAACAGAGCAAATCACTCCTCTTATCCCACCAACTCACACACAAATTGCATTGTTTTAGAATCATGGACCACAACTCCCAAAGGACAAAAAACATGCCTGGCAGGTTCACTGCCATACCCATAGTGTCTCTCCCTGTACCTGAGTGGGGTGGGAGTGGGAATGGGCTGGAAAGAGAGCAAGGGTGTGGAGATTTGGGAAGTATTTGTTGAAGGTACCATAAGGTTGGTAGATAATTTGGACTTCATCCTCAGTTTAATCTCCTACTCAAAGAGGGCTCTGCAGCCAACTGGAAACTTTCAAATCCCAGCTTTGCACTTAATTGCTGTGCAAACTGCTGCAGGTCACCTAGCCTCTCTGTAGAGTTTCCTTATCTGTAAAATGTCAGTCCTAATGATACATACTGCATACAGATTTTTGTGGGCTAGAATACTTATTGCATGAAAAGCTCTGTGAAGACTAGTGTCCATTATAAACATGTTAGTGTCACTTGGTATTATTATTAAATGGTGCTTGCAATTTGCTTTTCACTCATTTGTCTATATGCCTATTTAAGATAGGAAATGCCAAATTGTAAGAATTTTCAATCTATTTTGTTATATGTTAAACCACCTTTCCTTATACCAAACTCATAAAGATAACACAAATCGACTATCAAAGCTACCTGGGTGATCATGGATAAGTCTCTGTTCTCTGTGGACCTCAGTTTTGCTTTGTTTTGTATAATGTGGAGGCCAAGCTACATCATCTCCAGAGGACTCTTTCAGCTCCACTATGGTTATTATGGGCCATAGAAGCAGCAGCTACACTTAAATTATTAGCTAAGCACTGTTGTCTTAACTTCTTTAATTCATACAATGATCCCACTGAGGAATTTCTTTTTTTTTTAATATTTTAATGTTTATTTATTTTTGAGAGAGAGAGGGGATGGGGAGGGGCAGAGAGAGACGGAGATACAGAATCTGAAGAAGGCTCTAGGCTCTGAGCTATCAGTACAGAGCCCACCGCGGGGCTCAAACCCATGAACCACGAGATCTTGACCTGAGCTGAAGTCAGATGCTTAACCAACTGCGCCACCCAGGCACCCCTACATTGAGGAATTTCAATGTATATCTTCATCCTGAAGATGAGGAAACTGAGGCACAGAGTTCAGGTAGCTTGTCACGGTTGCCCCAAACGTAAGTAGAGGAGCCAATATTTGGATCTAGGAGAGTCTGTGAGTATATGGAGTAGAATCACTGCTTCCATGGTTTTCTGTTACTATGGTTTTGTGAACCTTCCTGAACTCAGGGCAAATCTAGAAATCAGAATATTTCTACTCTATTGGCTTTATACAGGGACCTGACCTTGGCATCAAAGAATATTTTCCATCCATAAATAGCAAAACACATCATTGCCAAATAAATTAGAGAATATTTGCTACTGTGAAATGTCCCCAACAAGCTGAGTTATTACTACTGTGTCATGATTATAACAAGAATAATGTGCATTTATGGAACACTTTATGTCCTCCAAGTACTTCATGGCCGTCCTAATTAGGCAGCCTGTTGACACATTCCCAGGAGATGTCTGCAAATGTTTATTTCAATGCTTTGGTGCCAGAAAATGTAGAAGTCCCTCTCAGCTTGGGATGGAGAGCTGGGGAAGAGGTATAGGAAAGCCAACAAGGCTGAGTCCCAAACAATGACTGAATAAGATCAGACCTAATATGTTAGAAATGCAATTCTGGATCCAAATCTCTTTGGACTGTGTAAATCAAAAGTTAATTACTGGGAGGGCCCCATTTGTATTTTTATTGCTCTATTTACATTTTATGAAACCATCTGGTATCATTAATATGCTCAAAGTCAGTTTAGCTTTATTTGTAATTTTACAGCAAAAGAAAAAGTTCATTCTTCCTTAAGTGTGAGAAATCACAGGCCTGGGGGAGGAAGGTGGCTGGCATGGGTGTGGCCTTGGCTGGAACAATGACCAATGGAGTGGCTCCTGGGGTTCTCTCTGGATGAGATCTGGGCAGGTTTCCAGGGGTCCTGGCAGCTTTTTGGCTGGCTTAGTCTCGTGGAGGGAGGGAGGTGACCTGAGCTGAAGGATAATCTGCATCTCTGGGATTCGGACTTCTTAAGAGTTGTACAATGACAGGTTGAAGACCAGTAGAACAAGCCCACCAGCTGCCCTTTCTGGGCACCAGGCTACAGTGAACCAGTCCAAGATATCACTGTCTCCAACCAGGCCCATCTGCAGAGCATCCCAGGGGCCACACACATGGATGGCACCTACAAGCCCTCTTGTTCTTTTTCTCTTGTTCAGCTTCCCTAGGACACAGCTGAGTGGCCCCCTTGGAGGTGGCTTAGGGAGATGAGGAACCACCTCCAGCCACTCTTGGCTCAGGGATTAATGGCAAAATGCTGCCTCCCAATCTCAGCCCAAAGTGAGCAGCTGCTGGAGGATTACAAAGCACTGGACCTTCTCGTTTTCATTTTAAATGTTATCTCAGCTGGGCAGTTCTTGCAAATAAGCTCTTCACCCTCCCTTCCTTTCTAATTTCCACTCCCTCCACCCCACAATAATCAACGTACACTCTACCCAAATATGCTCCGGCCAAAACCAGGGCCTACAAGTGGTGCACATTAACTAAATTGCAGCTTACTGGCTATGTTGGTGATGTTCCCAGATTGAGTTCCTCTGGCTTAACACTTGGATGCTAATGACAGGAACTGGTGGGTCAGATGTGGCAGAGGGATAGCCTTCAAAACCTAAATGGGAAGAGTTAGCATCGCGGAGCTTCAGTTTTAAACTAGATCATGGATCCATAAGTAAGGTACAGTGGGGGTGTATTTCTTTTAAACAGTGAAAACATCTTTCTTTCTGCTACAGAAAAACTTGTACTTCATAACTGTCTGCAATCGTACCCTGCAGGTTTCAGAAACACAAAACAAAACCTTTTATTGATTCTGCTGAAAAATAACCGTAGTTTCTTTCTCTAAGTGATCCCCCGGTGCAGTTTCTTCCCTGTGACCCCTGTCTCCGTAGTTTTCCTGACTCTGCCTCCTCCTCCCATCCAGTTTTTTCTCTGCTACAAGATAGGAAGGGGAGGGTGGCAGTGGGGGGGTGGGGGGGAGGATCAAAGGCTTTGAACAGGAAAAAGAAATAAGAAAAACAGAACAACAACACAGTACGTGCTTGATCATTTCTATCAGATACTACAATTGCTTGGGACCCAGAAAGAATGTTTTGTCCGTCCTTCCCTATTCCCAGCTGGAGGCCATTTCCACAGCTGAAACCACAACAAGAGGCAGTGAACAAGGGCAATGGTTAAGGAACTGAACTCACTCACTGGGCACTGGAGAGTGGAGAAGGACTTCTGGAGTTAGGGCTTGGTCTGGTACTCCATGAGGAGCAGAGCAGAGACGATTTCTCTCCCTGCCTAGGGAGGCGCCATTGCCCCTGCCTGAACTGGTCAGAGTTCTGGCCCAGCTCTTGGCAGGATGCTGCCCTTTGCTCTGGTGTTTGTAGTTTCAAAGGAGGTGGAATATCTGGCATTCTCCACGTGAAATCCAAATGCCCAACATCCATGAGTCTGGGACCCGGGGAGGGTTGATCAGGTGCTCTTCTAATTCCAAGTGCTTTCCAACCTGCCCTTTTGTTTCCTCCTGTTACTGTGCAGCCCATGTTTGATTCATGATGGGGTCCTCGCTTCCTAATGCCATCCCTTCCTTCTTGCCCCCTTATGCCTCCACGCATGTCCATTTTAATCCTCTCCTCCTTCCTTTGGCATCTGGTTTATTTTGTATATAAACTGCTGATGCAAATGTCCAAAATAAATTATGCTGAATAATAGATGAAGACAGCTACATAATTTATAATGCTAGAGGCCAGTTAGAGCTGCATGGGCTGTGTTCAGGCCAGCGACCCCTCCTCAGGTGTTTACCACAGCCTACTGAGTGTTTACAGCCTTAATGTTAGGAAGCAAAAGGGCCCAGTGTCTGTGGCTCAGATGGTCTTCCTTGAGGTGTGTGTCTGCCCTCACGTGGACTCAGACTCTTCCACCCAAGCAGCAGCTGTGCACTCACAGAAGGACTGTGTGCCACATCTGCCCATCAGCCCAGACCCTGAACCTGGCTCTTCCAGCACCCCTGGCCTCCCAGCCTGCAAGCCCCACCTGATGCTCTAACCACCAACCCTCACCTGTGTCCACACTTCTGCGTCTTCTTCCTTGCTTTCTTGCTACACCTGGCCTGTGTACTGTTTCAGCTTCTCGTGTGCTCTTCCACTCACCCATACCTGGCAATGTAGTTGTTCATGGGCCTATAAATTCACATAGTCAACTTCCCTGTCAGGGCACCTCAGCCCTGATCACCCACAGCCCAGGAACTCGAGTGTGTGGGCCTGCTGGACCTGTACTGGCTGCAGGCCATATACCTGGGGACTGGCAAGTCTTGCCTGTTTTCCCTGACCTTGGGAAGCTACAGGTTGGAGCAAGTGCATAGAACTGGTGTTGAAAAGGGGAAGAGAAAGTATCCTTCAGCTTTGCAAACCCAGGCAGCTGTCTCTGCTCCTAGAAGACATCTTCAGAAGAGGGGGCCATCAGTTATTTTTCCCAGTCCTTGGTGTCATATGATAATTGAGAATTGTGGAATGGCTTAGATCACAGCACTACGTGATCAGCTAACAAGAAATCCTAGTTGTGTAATTATGACAGCAAATTCACACAGGTCAAAACTCATTAGCCGAAGTGTGAAAACAGCATCTTTTGCTGTTTTTTGGAGTATATTACAGCATTCACTGTGTAGCCATGTGCCTTCAACTTAATTCCCATCATGCCTCAGAATATCAGCAGATGACACCCTCCGCACATGTGCATCTGTCGCTCCCTGCCTTGTACCTTTGCAGATGTGGCAGGTTTCTAAATCCAGGAGCTGTGACCCAGGGGTATGGGCACCATGGTAAGAGATTCTGAATTTCCTCAATGCCCACTATGGTCGAGGAACTGTGCTGGCCCATGAATAAGTGTTATCTAATTCACGCCTTAAACTACCCAGGAACTGCTGTCTGCTCCATGTTCCAGAGAAGGAACCCAGGCTTTGAACTAAGCAACACTGTTCAGATCACACAGGTGGCATGTAGAGGAAAGGGGGATTTGGGATGCTATAGAAAGGGTCAGAGAGCAGGAGGCTGAGGTGTCTTCCGGGACACAGCTTTCTTCATAGGTACCAACCAATTCCAACCTGTTCATTCTGCAGAAGGGATTTATTTTCCTCACAAGAGCTAATCACCAGAGCCCTGTGCCATCATGCGCTGGTACCTTCTCTATCCTGAGCTGCTGAGAGAGCAGTGGATGGAGCATTACCAACCACAGGCTCAGAAGAGGCATCTTGTCAAACCCTTGCTATGTAATGTAGACAAGTGACCGGGACAGCAGCTGCATTTGAGAAGGCCTTCTGAGCATTGGAAAATAGTTTGGGGATCTAAAAAAGGAAAGCGCATTTGGGCCATGAGGATAGTTGTGGAATGATTTCAGATTCTCATTTCCGACAAAAAGATAGAAAGGCCATATAACTGTGAGATTAGTTCTGTCCACTTTCACATCTGTGACTCACCAGCAAGGCCTGGGGGATCTTGCACTGCTAAACAGAGAATCCAGAAAAAAACAGTTTTGTAAACAGACCCCAACAGGGGCAAAGGCCTCTGCATTTGGGGGCCTTTCATGCATTTAGAGGCTCCTCCAGCTCCCTTGGAGTTGTGGCTTACAAATGGAGTAGGGGATCTGTGAGTGGGACTTTGCTGTCTGAGATCTTGGGAGAGAATTTAGTGGTGGCACAGGTGGAATATCTGAGTGATTTTAAGACCTGAAATAAGAATAGCCTCAGGCAGGAAATATCCAGAGTTTGCTATTCTTAAGCAGGCTAAAAGTGACTTGCATGCCTGGAAAACCCATATGCTTGCTATGTGTCCAGAAGGCACAGTGACAGCCAAGGGGAGGCTTCCCTACTCTGGCCTCTGCCTCCTAGGGACTCCAGGTGCCTGTAGCCCCTCTCCTGGAGGTTCCTGTGTGACAGGAAAACCCTAGGAAGCCCTAGGAAAGCAAGGGCAACTGTGACGATCACCCACACAAAGCTGAAGAAACTCCTTCAGAAGAATAGCAGGAGCCCTGGCATTTCTGTGACCTTAACTCCTATTTTATTTCCTAATGCGCTTCTCAGGTTAACGTCTCCAACACAGCTCCTTGATGACTAACTCTCATGTGATTCACATGCAAAAATTAGACACCCCATGTACCTCTTCTCTGAAAGATTAGATAAGGAAGCCATTTGCGCCTCTTGTCTGGCAGGCTTTTCACCTGTCAAGCAAGTGCTCTCACTGGGACTTGGTGGCCTAGGGCACACCTGTCCTATCTCCCACTGCAGAAACCTGGGGCGGGGAGAACCTCACATGTCAAACCCCAGCATTTAACTTCTCAGTTTGGAACAGTCTTAGTGTTGATGGAATAGATGGGTATTATAGCAATTGGTTGAGGAATAATGGCACAGCCTGTTAAGGATATGGGGTAATATTGAATAGAAATGATGTTACTGCAACCACTTTGTACTCAGAATCTGATCAGCATGAGCAATTAGTAGGATTTCTCAACTCTGGCATTACTGACATTTTGTGCTGTATAATTCTTTGTTGTGGGGACTGTCCTGTGCCTATGGTATTTAACAACATCCCTGATGTCTACCCACTAGATGCCGGTATCACCACCTGCCCCCAATTGTTACAGCTCAAAGTGTCTCCTGATATTGTCAAATGTCCTCCAGGAAGCAAAATTGTCCCTGGTCCCATAACTACTGTGGAAACTAATCTCAATCTTCTCCATGAGAGCCAAACAAAGTGAGGTCCTGGGACGTGTAGCAGTGGTGTCACCTGGGGGCTCCTTAGAAATGCAAATTCTCATATCACACCCAGACCTCCAGAATCAGACGTTCTGGCTCTGGGACTCAGGGTCTTATGTTTTAACAAACCTTCCAGGTGATTCTTATCCATGCAAAAATTTGAGAAATATTGCTACAAGGTAGCCACTTCCCATTTGTGGCTATTGGAATTGTTTCAATTACATTAACTAAAACTAAAAATTCAGTTTCTCAGTTGCTCTAGCCACATTTCAAAAGTCCAATAGCCACATATAACTGGTGGCTACCAATACTTGCTAAGACAGTCATAGAACATTTTCATCACTGCAGAAAGTTCCATTGGAGTGCACTGTTTTTCACCATAATGAAGTTGCTGCCAAAATGTGGATGCCTCCAAGAACCATAAGACTGTCACTTTTGCTCTCAGCCAAGTCTTATGGAATAAGCACTGGCTACCTTATGGTATTATGTAGCTAGATATAGAAGCAAACTGAGAGAAGCCACATTTCTTCCTCGCCTATATTTGCGTGTAAGATAGATATAATAGTATTTACGTCCCCCACAGCCTATCTATGGTAACAGTCAAGGCAACTGGCCAGAAGAACATAAAGTTTGGGGTAAAATACACAATACAGAGCAGGCCCAAGTCTTACTTTAAGGCAATACATTATGGTAGGGAAATAAAAACAATTATAAATTCAACTATAACTACATTGATAACAAAGGACATAGGGATATGGTGTTAGTTACTTTGGTGGGGCGCTGGGCTTCTGGTAGGATGATGGTGGACTAGCTCATTCTAGTGCCTGTACTACTGGCTCATGTACAAGTGATGAACTTGGATGAACACTAATCCCCACGACTTCTGAGGAGTTAATGTAGGGCTCTTACTCTAGCAAACTCAAAAATAGAGCTTAGCAGCTCCAGAATAAGACATAATGATTCTCATAGCACCAGACTTCCAAGCAATCCCTGGAGTAGAGTAGCTGTAGCACATTCACCACCTCTTCTCCCTGCCCTGCTTGCTGCAGACATCATTTGTCAATTGAGGATGCAGTCAGTACCAATCAATCCACATTTACATGCACAGGATGCCACCCATTCACAGTCTTTGTCTAACCAGGATTCTCTTATTTACCTCTGTTTCTTTTTGAAATAGCCCAATGCAACAAGATGTTCTACCACATTTCTCCTTTAGTGACTAGAGTGTTTCTTGGCTTCTAGATGGTGATCACTAAATGTTTACTGTAATCATTCCTTCTCTATAGCCAAACCCTGTATTTTGGCATAAACTGTAACTCACTGTCCAATACTAAGCAGCTGAGCCCCTGGAGCTGCACAGACACAAGTCTACATCTGAGGTACTCCTGGGTTGGTTGATTCCAATTTGGATTATACCAAGCCTGGAGTTCTTTATGATTTATTATCAACTAGAAATAAAATAAAATAAAATAAAATAAGACTTATAAAAAATGCACAGGACATTCCCACCCCAGTCTGCAACAGTTCAGCAAGACCTTCTCTGCAGGAACCCAGTCTTGAGTGAAATCTGCTCAATGAAGAAAATCTCTTAAACCTCTGCCAGACAGCTCAGCAGGCTCAGTGCTATTTGCCTCCAGCCTCCCTCATATCCCCTGAGACAGGCTGGGAAAGGGCTTCACTGAACACGAAAATGTAAAAGGTACTGACCCCGTTGGCCTGGCTGCAGTGGCTGGCCAACTGGGGCACCCTCCACCCAGACTGATGGTTCCTCCTGCTGCTGTCAGATCTCCGGCTGACTCAGTCCTCTGGTTACCATCTTGGGTGCCGTAATACTGTGTCCTCCTTTTGGACTTCACTCTCATCCCCCCACTGTACTTAAATTAGAAGTACTTTAAAGCATAAGAACAAGCAGTGAGATTCTGGCATGCTCATTTTCTGAAGGCCCCAAAAGTGCATGAGCTGAATAAGACAATGAGCTTCCACTTCTACCTATGGGAAAGAGTGAAACTGATGAACATTTAAAAGAATGAAGGTTCATCCCTGGTGACCTGATTGTGGGAGAGTGCCGAGAAACAACAAAGGGGCTGCAGCAGCAGACCAGGGTGCTAGAGAATTCTAGCCAAGAGAGATTGTGAAGGTTGACTGGAAACTAGAGAAACAGGTATGTTTGGTGGAAATTGGGCCATAGATCTGAAGGTGAGAGATTGTCCTTATTCTCTAAAAGGAAATTACAAAGTTCCTACAAAGATGTGGGATGAATGTAGTCAGTTGATTTGGGGTGAATTTTTTTTAATGTTTGTTTATTTTTGAGAGAGAGAGAGAGAGCAAAAGTGAGAGAGCAAGACCAAGAAAGAAAGAAGGGAGGGGGCAGAGAAGAGAGGTAGAAAGAGAATCCCAAGCAGGCTACAAACTGTCAACACAGACTCCAAAGCAGGACTTGAACACACGAACCATGAAATCATGACCTGGGTCAAAATTAAGAGTCAAATACATGGGGCGCCTAGGTGGCTCAGTCGGTTAAGCGTTCAGCTCAGGTCATGATCTCACGGTTTGTGAGTTGGAGCCCTGCGTTAGGCTCTGGGCTGACAGCTCAGAGCCTGAAGCCTGCTTCGGATTCTGTGTCTCCCTCTCTCTCTGTCCCTCCCCTGCTCATGCTCTGTCTCTCTCTGTCTCAAAAATAAATAAAACATTAAAAAAAAAGAGTCAGATACTTAACCAACTGAGCCACCCAGGAGCCCCTGAAATCTTATTCTTCAATACAAGCTACAGATTACACCAGGCCAAGCCACGTGCTCTGATTAGCTCTATTTCTGAGACATACACAGTATTTGCTTGTGACCCTATACCTATTTATACATGTACCATACATATTGATACATAGATTTCATATGTTTATTTGTATGTAAATTACCTATATACACATACATATATATAAGCACATATATTTATATATAAAGATATATATATGTATATATATATCATGATAAAAAGGTTTGACTGCAAAATGTCTATGTATATACATATTTGTACATATAAATGAACATATGTGCAAATTATGACATGATCATAAAAAAGGCATAGTCTTTGCTATGAGATAGTTTCAATTTTGAGTCCCAGTTCTGTCACTTAGGGGAGGTGTTCCCTTGGGTGGAATATTTAATTGAGCCTTAATTTCCTGTTCTGAAAATAGGTATAATGACACACATAAATTTCGTACAGATGTTATAAGGAATAATATAATGAATATAAAACATACGGAGCAGGCAATGAATGGTAGATATAGCTATGTGCCCACCTTTTCTGCTACTACATTGAGTTGAAGAATGACTCTCTTATTCTCTTGGGTGGGTAGTGAAAATAGGGCAGAGTTGGTGGCATTTCTGTTTGAGGTATTCCAAACAAATTCATCCATTATATACCATCCAGAGTGTTCCTAAGGGATATCTTTACTTTTTTTTTTTTCAATCAAGTTGCTTCTATTGCAAGAATGACTCATTTCTATTTTATAACTGGGTGATTTATTGGAGGTGTTCCCTGTTGGGGTTTATAAACCACAAGGGTGCAGGTGACAGCTTGTAAATCCAGTTTCAGGGAGTTAAATATCAACTCCATACAAAGGAGAACTTTCTAAGACAGTTGCTTCTAGAGGGAGTGAGTTCCATGTCATGTTCAGCAGAGTCAGAGAAATCATATTGGGAATTTAAATATCAGATGAGTGTTGCACTACATATTTTTGAGGGTCCCTTGGAACAAGAAATCCACATATTCCGTGGCTTTTTAGATAGTGCCTTCTGAATGTGGTGTTCTGTGATTTCTGTATTACCTGCACCCCCACCCTCACTCCACCTCCCTCCTGGTGGCCTCTATTCATCAGTTACAAGGCCTGAAGGAATCCAATAGTGAGGAGGTGAGATTACATTCTGAGGAAATGGGTAAACTGAAATGGGCCTGGGATTGAACTCAACCAGGCAGCCAGCTTCATTTAGCGGCTAGGGCAGTCTTATTAGGAAAATGCAACGATCCAGAACAGCAGCTCTTACCCGCTCTCCTGGTGGCAGGAGGGGGCGAGGCTAGGCACGCTGCAGTTGGAGGATGCAACCCTTTGTACTGGCTATGAGCTGCCTCCTTACCAAGACAGCTCCCCTGGGCTCAGCTCCCTTCGGTGATCAAAGGGTACGTATGCCCCGATGCAATTCGGCCCCTGACTGCCATGTCTGTTCTCTGGGAGCTTCCTTCCAGGTGAATTTCTTGCCTTGCCTCACTAAGTGTTCTCCCCAGGCCATTTCTGATGTATGTTTCTCTTCACTAGTCTACAGAATAAAACATGTTGCAGTGGACTGGGAATAGAAGGTAGACTACACTGAGTATCTAGATCAGAACAGTCATGAGGGGAAATTAGAAAATGACATATGAAGAACATTGGAAACATCCATGAAGACAGTCTCTGTCCCTTTGAGGACAGACAGCGAATGAATAAGGACAGGGAGTAACAACTCAAACAGAAGCTATTCAGGTTCATCTTGCTAAAAAGAACGCCTGGAGTTCATAAGATTTCAACCCCAGCTATTCGTAACCTCACAAGCCACAAGAGAAGGATGTTTCTGCATTTCTTCAATCCTCAGGCTCTCCTCTCACCCTCTAACTCCTTGTCTCTATTTCTCTGCCCCTCTCTGTCTCTTTATCTCTCTATCACACACACACACACACACACACGCTCAAAATACCACCTTTTCCTGAACGCCTTTGAGCTTTACAGGACCATAAGCCTGGGAGGAAGGACTTTTAGTTCCCTGCTTTATAGTTGCTTAAGCCTTTCCCATCTATAAAAAGGTAGAAATATTTAAAGATATGACTAGGTATTTTTGTGTCTGTGGCACATTCAAAGATATATGCTCATGCCATTCTAAAGGCAGCCTTGGCAATTTTCAGATGAAAAATGTCATAGAAGTTTGAGATTCTGTAATTATCTATTTATATGCTATGGATGCCCAATGAGGAGTCCAGAGATTGCCTCATTTGCTGACTAGATAGCTGTTCATAAGTAAGTGTAATGTGACACACACCCTATATTGGTTCATAGGGATGGGAAAATTAGTTATGTCACATCTGAAAGCCACTTTACATTCATAGGTCATAAACCAAGAGGAAAAATAACCCAAAGTTTCAGTATTCAATTTGTTTACTCTGAGCAAAATGCAACCTCTTAAGCTGATGAGCAGAGGGTGGAAGAGATGGAAACGGCTTTTAGGAGCTCACTTTAAAAGCTCAAAAGGTGTCTGGGACATTAAATAGCTGTTAAAAGCTCTAGTTGGATAATTTAGGTGTAAATGAGTATGAACTATATGGATTAAATTTGCCTTAAAATACCACTCTGAAAAATTAAAGAAAGACTATTTGAGACAAACACAGTTTGCCTTTTTTCAAAACCTGAACGTTTTGAAAAAAAATAATTCAGAGTTTCAATGAAAGCTTAAATGCAGTCAGATTTAACTGTCCCTAATGATCTCCCCATTAAAAGCTACAATTCAGTAATAATTACGCCGCCATTAAAATAAGTACATGTGTTTATACACACACCACATAAAATGTACAGATTTAGTCTAAGCTTTTAAAACCTTTTCTACCATAAATATATATATATAGTATATATAAATACACACACCACACACACACACACACACACACACACACACACACACAGGAAAGTTCAGAATTTGAAAATGTGGATTAGAAAAAACTTTACAATTTACTATGCTTGTTTATTTTGTCCTTTTGGGTACTGTCTTATTATTATTAAAATTGTAATATTATACCTTTATTGTATATTTTGCCCCCAAATTACTGCTAAAGTCTCTCATTTTGCTAAATTAATATATAAAGAATTTTTGTGCTTCCTTCTGAGAATAGTTACATTTGAAATACTGTTACAGTAAAATACCATGTTTTCAACTTTAATTATAACCTGTAGAGATGACTTTCTACATTGTGTTCCTTATGCAATGAAGTCACCCATGAAGGAACATCTTTTTAATTATTCATTATCATTATTATTATTGTTCTATTAAGGCCATACTTTTGCTTGATTTTAATGTGTTTTTCTTTAGAATTTAAACATTATGTGCAACATTTGGCAAAAAAAAATTCCATTTCAAATATCCTGTACTCTGTAAGGCCCTGTTTTTTAGAACATATTGGCTTTTCTCTCTTCTTAACTCATCAGGGTGTTGTGGGTTCATAAGGAAAGGGAAGAAAACTTGAGAAATGAGAAAATTGGGTCACAGAAATGCCCATGACCTTGCCCTAGGTTACAGTGGCAGCTAGTGGAGGTATTAGGCTACAGAATTATTTACTATTCTTTCAATTTCCAGGGTTCCATTGCAATATACCACTAAAGTTTAAGGTGTCTAGCCCAATATCATTGACACGATTTTTGAAGTTTTTGAAGTACCATCAGAGTAACTGTTTGATGTAAGTTTGAAAAGAATGATACAGATAAATACCTGGAATTTTAGTGTCTGGAAATCCACACTAACGATGATGTGCCATGAGATTACTCAACCTCTTAACAGTTCTGATACCAGGTTCAGTCCCAAAGGGTCTGACACATGCGAGGGCATCCCTGGATTTCACACTAATGGCTCATGTGGCCTGTGACAATCACCATGGCAGTATCAATTTAAAACTGACTCTAAACCATAATTTCTATGAAATCATGGGCTTAATTTTTAAAATACCCCTTTTGAAAATATTCACTAAATCAATATATACAATTTTGTCTAAATTTCCACCCATATACCATCCAAAATCACTATGCATGGCATGCACCCTATAATTTCTAAAACACCAGTCTAACCTATTAGTCTGATAGAATGTCTTTGATTAAATCCAATTAAATTCAGCAGACATTGGCCTGCTGTGTGCCAAGATCACAGAAACCCTTAAGATTTAAAGGTGAAAAATACTCATTTCCTGTATTTGAGGTGCTCATTGACTCTTTATATTCTGGTAGTAACATACATCTTATGTATCACTTGTGCTACATGACAAATTACCACCCCCCCCCCAAAGCTTATTGGTTTTTAAGTAGCAAATGTTTATTGTTTCTCAAGGAATCTATGGATAGACTAAGAGCTAGTTCTAGTCTGGACTAGTTCAGCTGATCTCTAAGGTCGGCTGGAGGCTCAGTTGGGCTCGATGATTTCACTCATGATTTTGGCTTGATGTCAGCTAGAGTAACTGGAAGGCATGGCCTTACATCTCTCTTCATTCCACAGACTAACAAGGGCTCATCCCTATGGTGGTAGTCACAGGTGTGAGAAAAGTCCCAATGAGTCAGTGTTATGGGGGTGTCTTCTAGGGCAACTTTGCTAATGTCTCATTGGCTAAAGTAAGTCCCGTGGTCAAACCCAACCTTAGGGAATGAAGAAATAGACTATGTGTTTTGATGGAAGTAGCAGCAAAGTCACACTACATACGAGAATATGAGGAATTTGTGGCCACTTTTGTAATCTACCACATCACATTACCACATAATATATCTTTTAACATACCCGAGTAGAAATCAGTACAAGGAACTAAAAAAGGAATCAGACTTGATATATTAAGGAAGACTTTGCAGAGTTGATGACCTGTGCATAAGATTTTGGAGGACAAATGGAAGCTCTTTGAGTTTAAGAAATCTGATTAGAAGAGCTAGAGCCAGGAAAGACAGAGACAGAGAATCAAGGAGTCAGAGTGCACACAGAGAGAGGTAATCAGACTCCACTGTCCTTGCTGGAGGATAAGTCTGGGCTAGAATCGTGATCCTGAAATTATATACAAAGTACTGTATTGTTGCTATTTTAATTTTATTATTATAGGTTTTTTCCCTAATTTTAGATTTTCTCTCAACCCAAATGAAAATTAAATATCTTATTGGTAAAGGAACTTTTTCTTTTTCTTTTCTAAGGTGTATTGTTTGCAAGCCGTCCTTTGCAAATTAACTATAAATATTAAGCTTGCTTTTCTTTTGAGCATCTGGAAGATGCACACAATTAAACCAAGATCTGGATGCTCTCTAGAGTATAGATTCTCAGAACTTAATTTTTCTGAGCTCCTCCTTGTGTTCTATCTCAATTTATTAAAACATTAAAATGCTTTCTTAGCCACAATTTGACTCATCTCGAGTTGTAACTGGATGTTTCATTTTAGTATTTAGAGCCCTGAGTGTTGAAAAAAAATAGGTTAAGCAAGATTACTTAGCTCAGTCATTCACGCAAATACTATTCTAGGCACCGGAGTAAAATAGGCACAGAGCCATAGAGTCATGGAGCTTCTGGACTAACAGGAGATGGACAATAACAACACTCATAGTAAGGAAGTAAATCATACAGATTGTTAGATGACGAGTGCTTTGGAAGAACTACACAAATAGAACAGAGTAAGGGGAATCAAGAGTGCAGTGGAGTGGGGAAAGTAGGCTGCAGTTTCAATAGGTTGTTCAGGGTTGGCTTCCTGGGGAAAGAGACAAATGAGCAAAAGACTTGAAGGTAAGATGTTGGCCAAGCTTTCAAGGAAAAGAAAACAGGGGGTGCAAAGATCTTGATACAGAAGTGCACCTGACATATTTGATGAACAGCAAAAGGAATCAATGTGGCTGGGATGAAGTAGCAATGAAGGAAAGTGGTAGGAGGTGAGATCTGAGACGTGATTGGGGAAGAAAAGAGACAGATTATATACAGTCTGAGAGACTATTGGAAGAACTTTACAAACTTTACACTATCAGATAAATAAAGCTATCAGATTTGTTTTATTGTTGTTCTTGCTAATTTGGTTGATTGGGTAGTTGGTTGTCATCTTGTGATTGAGGGTATTGTGGGTATTAACACATTCAGGTTCAAGTACGTGAAAAATCTTGACTCCATGTCTCACTCTGCTAGTATACACTGTATCTTTGAAAGACTGCTCACAGTGATATATACTGTCAAGGCAACAGGGGGCATGGCCAGGCTGATGCCACCAGAGTTTGTGGCACCGTTTGAGTACATGGACTACTTCATAGTATTTGTGATCAAAAGTTCCAGAGTTAATGTCTTGGTTTCCACTCTGCATTCTTTCCCTCCCTAACTATGTAAGTTTAGGTCAAATGCTTACACTCTTAAAGCCTTAGATTTGTCTATAGGGTTTTTGTGAGACTTTTTAAAAGAGGTATTGTGTGAAAA
Organism: Acinonyx jubatus; assembly: GCF_027475565.1. Lineage (NCBI taxonomy): Eukaryota > Metazoa > Chordata > Mammalia > Carnivora > Felidae > Acinonyx > Acinonyx jubatus. Next base: position 83,847,720 of record NC_069390.1, read on the forward strand.
GCATGATGTGATGATTATAATGGTGATGATGATGATGATGATGATGATGTAATCAACATACTCCATTTTGCACAAATCTGGATGGTTCTCTGTCCTGGGAATGTCTCCTATCACAAGATTCACAGGTGTAGATATAGAGAAGGCCTCTGAGTCTCTTGACTTCCTCCTGGGAAACTACTTTACACTCTATTGTGCCAAATCAGAGCATGGTCACAAAGTCTTTGAAGAATTCAAGGTTTTAATAGTCTCCAACACACACATACACTTATGTCACCTCTGGCTTATATGCAGACTGTATGTGGGAAAAGTCTCTAGGGGCTCAAGGCTGTTTATTGACAATGTCTCATTGCAGTACGGTAAACACTTTCATCACAGATGTAAAGCTTTGATGCTCCATTGTTCTATGTCTCTGTGTGACAGAGAGGACTCAGGACTTCCAAGAGTTCAATCACTAAAGAAATCAAAGGGACACTTTGCCTGGAGAGTGAAGTTTGGGGCACTGGAAGCTGTTGTCTCACAATGCCCTCAAAATGATAAATAACAACAAACTACCTTGCTCCCTGGGCTCCAGAAACCATCATTGGAAGGCAGAACCTGAAGGAATCTTGACTAAATTTTCCAAACTTACGGAAATATTTGACTCCTCCTGAGAGGCTTATCAACCAGATGATGATTGGAAAGCTGAGGTTGCAATGGACAGGCCTCCATTTGGAATGATGCTTCATTTTATCTCTATCAGTAGGTAGTTGTTCATAGAGAAATTTCCCTGTATGTCTTCTTTTATTTTGCTAGATTTTCTCCTCTTATGAGGATAAGGGAATTATGGCAATGATTGAAAATCTGGGATGAGGACAAGTTACCAGAGGGCACCAACGTGTAAGAGACCCAAGTCATTCTTACTGTGCACCTGTTCTGCACCAGGCACCATAGACAATCCTTTGTTGCCTCATAAAAATAGTGTATTCAGTAAAGCAGGTTCAGAGAAGTTAGGTAAACTTCCCAAGATCATATATCTATTAGGAAACAGAAGTAGAATTGGAATCCTAGTCTTTCTGAGTTAGGGTCCAGGTTGATTTTCACTAGAAAACAGCTTAATTCCATCCCACATTTCCCCCAAAAGAAAAATAAATTGTAATATGTATAGGGACCCCCAATTCCACTAAAACTATTTTTTTAGTCGCTTCCACTGTGATGGCACTGGTGATGAAGAAGGCAACAAAGAAGATATGTTCCTTTGAGCTTAGTTTCCATGGTTTTGCTAGCCAAAAGCAAAAGAGGTTCAGTCAAAGCAGCACACAATTGAATATAGGCTTTTTTAACATAAATCTCAAGAGGAAGTTCATCAGAGAGAGAACACAGGCCAGCAGAAGGAATCTTAGCCAAGGAACTCTGTTGTGTCAGTAATGGTAGAGCTGCAAAATACCACAGTGGGGCAGTCCTGGAAAGAGGGAGAGAAAGGAGGGTCAGGCAGGAGAAAGAGAAGACAGGGCATCAGAGCAAGGAAGAGGCACGTCATTTTCTTTATTATCCTGTCCATTTGCTTTCATTTTCCTGATGTTCTGTCCATCAGTTGCTAACACCTAATTCTCTAAAAAATAAATACAACTTGAGCAAATTAAATGAAAAGGCTTTGGAAAGCCCAATTACTCTGTGTCCCCCAGTTGCTTGGAAATGGACTTCATTTCCCTGTAATGAACAAAATGGTGAGTGACAGCCTGGCCAAATGAGGCATGTCCCAGCTCTGGCTTCATCTGTCAGGCACAGGCAGAGAGAGAAAGACTTTATGGATTGTCGCTGCAGCACACACAAATGTGTGAGTGTGTGTGTGTGTGTGTGTACACATGTATACTTAAACTAAATTGAAAGACACCTGCTCCTGGGAGAGCTGCTATTTTTTTCTAACCAATTCATCATAGCATCATAGCAGTTGCTACCTCTTGAAAATCTAGTAGGTTTCTGAGAAAAGTCATGTTTATTATGGAAGTCATTTATGAATAATAAATAGAGGTGAAATGCAGAAACAGAAATATTTTGCTTCCCCATACCTAATATGAAGATATTAATGGATAACTTCCTTCTATCTTACAGACTGGACTCATTGTTTTTAGTTACTTCTCTAGATATTTTTGGTTCATTCATTCATTCAGCAGATACTTAACAAAAGTCTACCCTCTGCCATGACTATAATAGGGGCAGGGTGGTTGCAAAGCTGATTAAACAATATTTCCCTACAAGAACTTCTTATCTGTGAAGAGATACAGACATATAAAAAACAAATATCTAAATTATAATGTGTTATATGTAATGCTAGAATATTCCCTTTGAAGAATGATATGATATCTTTCAAATTCAGATTGGTAGTTTTTGCCCTTTTATTTTGATGAGTGTGCTATTTGCCAAATTATCTCGGGGTAAACACACTTGCATTTCTATTTTTGACCCTAACTTTGGCATTAGGGCAGCTGACAAGTGTGCCTTTTCCTATGTGTGATGTGAGACTTTTATTCTTAAACTTCTCAGTACTGAAAATAATGTAGTTTCTTTATCATCCATTTGACAAATAATTGTTGGGCATCTCTTCCATTCCAGGTATCATATTGGATGCTGGGATTCTAGAGGTAAACCTGACTCATGCAGTCCCTACCCTTATGTAGTTTCTAATCTATCAAGGGAAATAGATATTAAACAAATAATTACACCATAATTATTTAATTATAGGTATAATTAAGTGATGTGATGGAAAAGAACAGAATGCTTTAAGAATGTATAATAAGGACCTGATATAATTTGTGGGAAGTGAGGGAGGGTCCACGAAAAGCTTTCTTGATAAATGAAATCTATAATGAATTGATCACATGGGAAGGACATAGGACGTCTTTTCAGGATGATTTCTTTTATTGTTGTTCCCATAGAGGTATCTTTTTATGAGAGTGGGTGGGTTTGATTCTGAGATATCAGTGGGGGTGTGTGTGACAGCAGGGCTACGTTGAGCAGTTAGAACATGTAGTCTGCAGTGACGTGATTTATTGGGAATGGGAAGCCCCATACCCTGAACCATACCCTGAACCATATCACCTGCTCCAGCCCTTCATATAGTCCTTTGGTTCTGGATGAGGCTATTGATTTAGACAAAATGTTTTTCAGTCTTATAGCATCCTTTATTCTTGTGGACATTCTTCTAGGATAGCCAAAACTTGTAAATTCTTGAATTAAAAGAATACAAGGTGCATGAGGCTTAACAGCAGAAAAAGAGCACATAGTAGGTGAGATGTGTGTCAAATGTGTATCAGAGACCATCTCTTCCTACTCTGTGTCCATTAGTATAGATATATGGATAGCAAGTGCTGGTGTTGGTTATATTTACGATGCCCTACCAACATACGTCATTTAACTTTATCATTCCAAACTATTCATGCAAAAATTGAGTAATTTAGAGAGGTTTAATGAGTTACTCTATGTCATATCCTGTGCAGAGTTTACTTGAGAGATTCAAAGTTCTCACCTACTGTTCTTTCTACTATGGCCCAGTTGCCCTGTCAAAATTTCATAAATAGCAGAAGTAAAACCAATGAATCACTGAAGTAGGAATTAGTAAATGTTTATTGTGCACACACCAAAAAGACAGTTTATAAACTAGGACCACTCAAACCAAAACATGAAATGAGGCTCAGAGTTATGTTGTTATAAAGCAGCATATATAGTGAAAAAGCAGTGACTATATATTCTTTACAGTAATTGTTTACAATATTAGGCTTTTCTTAAATGATAGAGAATTGGCTAGTGGTTATATCATGTCACTCTGGGAACCAGCTTAAGTTTTGCTTATAATTTCCAGAGGCATAAGCAAGAAATGACCCAGGTCAGGTTAGGTCTTACAAAATAATCTAAATTAAACTTTATATGACTAAACTGGTCTTATCTGCTCAGGGAATTTCAAGGCTGGTCTCCATTGTTTTTTATTGTAATCGCCTCTCCACAATGATTCTGACTATAGCAAAACACGTACAGTACAGACTTCTTCCCTGCATCAATTTACCCACTCATGTATTTATACTCAATAATACAACACAACAGAGTACAAAGCAGCACACCACAACATGACACAGTGCAACACAACACTACACAATGCAACACAACACAATACAATACAAAGTACAATAAGTGTTGCTAAGTACTTTCTATGTGCTGAGCAATGTTCCAAGAACTTGGGATACAATGGTGAGCAGAATAGACAGGACTCTTGCCCTAATAGAGTTTATAATCAAGTTAAAAAGAGCAATAACTCTTCAATATAGGGTGATAGGTGCCCCTATGTAGAGAAAGTATAAGATGTCATGGAAACTCAGAATGGGGGATGCTTCACCTTGCATGGATGGTTAAATGCAGTCTCAAGTGTTAATTATGTGCCTTAGAGGTGTTAAACAGATGGGGAAAAAGAAAAGTCCAAAGTGAAAGGACAACTCAAGTGAAGATCTCATGCTGGCTAGAACACAACATATTGCAGAGTTCAATATGACTGCAGTAAAGCATGAGGGGGGCAGTGGCAAGAAGTAAGGACATCACAAGGGTTGTCTTATTTTCTAATATTAAAAAATGATCATAGTGATAGCAATGTATCCAGAAGCCTGGGCCTGAAAATTATATTTAACAGTTTGCCTTCTTCCTCTGTTGATATTGTTTTCTGAGAGTGCACGTACTACACCACAGACTTACGGTGCTTTTGCATCTAACAGTTAATGCTCATCTCAGCAATAGGCTTTTTTTGAATGAACATATGATTAAAAATAGAATTTGAAGAAATCCAAGTTCTACCAATCCTGTCCCAATTCCTGCAGATGAAAAAACTGAGGCCTAGTGATAGATAGTGAATTACCCAAGGTCACAGAGCACAGACACATCTGAAGTTACAATCAAAATCATGCAGTCCAAAGCCTTTAAACTGGATTATGATTATTATTATTCATTATTAAGGAAAGTGCCTAAAAACTCTAATATTCAATTGCTAATATTCTGAATTTAAAACCTGTTAATTTGTTCAGTAGCAAAGCCACTGACTTCAACTGAGAGTTTTTATGGCTTTCCTCTGGAAAATCAGGTTAATGTATTGCTTAGTCTGAAGCTTTACTCAGCACCCCCACACTCCCTTAGTCTTTAAGCCCTAAGATTCTGTCAGTGGGTCACTGCAGCTGTGAGTACATAAGTGGGAGCAGAGAGGGCAAAAATGTGTGCTCTATTCATTCACAAATTTGCTGACCAGAAGGATCTTCTGAATTAGTGTACTTCTGGTTTCCATTTTGGCCCCAGGGATAACAGCTGGTAAACAAGTATACCTGTGATACGGGAACAGAAGGTGCATAAGGTAAGACAATGTGATCAGCCCTAGTAATCTCTCAGAGTAACACTGGACACTTGCTTATTGGGCTAGCCTATAAATGGCCTTTCAAACCCACTAGGCTTTATGTACTTAATGGCTTAGAATTGCAAATGTTTCAGGGGCACAGGATGTTACAGAGGAGCGATAGGGAACAGTAATTCTCTTTGTTCCCTTCCTCTCTAACACATTCTTTGTACTCTTACTGAGGAGTCATGGAATCCAGCAGTTTTACAGCTGAAAGAGCCTTTGATTATTTAGTTTTTGTATTTTATAGCTCAGGAAACTGAGGACCCCAGAAGCTACACAATTTCCTGAAAGCTCCCTAGCTACATGGTAGTAAATACAGAACTGAGTGTATCAATGTCTCTGAGAAAGGATAACACACACAGACATAAATATGGTAAGTTTTTCTTACTGTTTAATTACTCTGATTTTTTAATAGCAATGGTTCCCATCCATTGAGTATTTATGATTGTTAGGCACGATGTGAAGTATTTTTGGTTCATGGTCTCTTTTAAGCCTTAAAATAACATTATGAAGTATAGCTAGTATCATCATACCTGTTTTACAGAGTAAGAGTTGATTATTAAATGCTCACTGTGGGCACTAGACACTGTTCCAAATACTTTATGTGCATCAGCTCTTGTATTATTCATAACAGTTTTGCTAGAAACCCCCATCTCACTGATGAGAAACTGAGGCAAAGCAAAGGTGCATAAGGTTTCCAAGATCATAAAGCTAGCAAATATTTGGAGGCAGGATTTGTACTGGAGCCCTCACTTCGCTGAATCTCACTTCACACCATTACATCTTCATGAGGCAAGATGTGAATTCACATCTATCAGAATCCAGAACACTTGCTCTTTCTCACTGTACTTTATTCTTTCTAAGTTTATAAACACAAAATATACCTTATGCCAAATGACATCTTCTTGAGATTCTTAATGACAAGGGATAATACAAACAGTAATCATTTCTTTTTAAAAAAAAATATTTATTTTTGAGAGAGAGAGAGAGTGGGAGAAGGAGAGAGAGAGAAAGAGAGAGAGAGATCAGGGGAAGAGAGAGAGAGAGAGAGAGAGAGAGAGAGAGAGAGAGAATCTGAAGCAGGCTTCAGGCTCTGAACTGTCAGCACAGAGCCTCATGCAGGGCTCAAACTCACAAGCCATGAGATCATGACCTGAGCTGAAGTCAGATGCTTAACCAACTGAGCTACCCAGGCACCCCTCATTTCTTTATCATGAACCAATTTAAGATCAGTATCAACTGATGAACTCTGATCTTCACCCTTCTGAGAAACAACAGCTACAGGACATCAGACATCCTCTATAGTCCCTAACCTGTCATTTTCCTGCCTTTTGGAAAACTAAAATTGCTTTTTTTCATTAACAAGTGCATATAATCCTAAAGAATCTGATAACTAATTATATTCATTGTATTCCCAAGCCACTCAACATCACCCCCACCAAAAATAAACAAACATATATAAAACTTCCTATTTGTTTAGTTCTATTGTGTGTGTGTGTGTGTGTGTGTGTGTGTGTGTGTGTTTCACAGATGATTGGCAAAGGTTATGCTGTAGTGTGTGGATCAGGCCACAGGGGAGTGATGAAATATCAGCCTATTAGCAGTCTTTACATCTTCCTTGGTGCTCAGCTATCATAATTTCCTTCTATATAAAGATTTTCCGTGCATCACATGATTTGAATGCCATATAATCCATTCACTTTCCATGTTTAGAGTAACAGAGAATGGAGAGTAAGTATAGGCTTAAGTGGTGAATATCAAAATAGAAATGTCAAATTTGGTTTACAAATAATTTTCAATGTAAGTCAAATGACCAGATTATTCTTCTTCTAATTTGGCATTTAGATAATAACTTTGCCCAATTCTGTATTGTCCTTTTATTTTCAGAATATATATTTTACATAGTTTAAATAGTTCGTAATTCACGATGCAAGTTCTCTATTAAGATGAAAGAGATCCCTTTTCCAATGTATATTTTTAAATATTTTTAGTGTTTATTTTTGAGACAGAGACAGAGCATGAGCAGGGGAGGGGCAGACAGAGAGACACAGGATCCGAAGCAGGCTCCAGACTCTGAGCTGTCAGCACAGAGCCTGTTGCAGGGCTCGAACTCACAAACCGTGAGATCATGACCTGAGCCAAAGTCGGACACTTAACTGACTGAGCCACCCAGGTGTCCCTCCATTGTATATTTTTAAAATTATCTTGCAACAAAGATAAATTATGTTATTTAAAAACACTTAGCATAGTCTGACAGAAAGACACAGTATAGCCTTATTAACTTGGACTCCACAAATTCAGAATTTTATAATAATTCGCACATAGGACTGGCCAGAGATTGCAGATTATTTACCCTTATTGATAATTCACTTCCTAGTTCCACAACTTTATACAAATAATTCAGAACTACCTATTGGCTGTATTTTGAGACAGAAAAATATTGTATGGAAAGTCTCTGAACTGAGCACTAATACCTCTCTTCCCCTCTAGCCTTCCAGGTCCTTCATGGATTTCACTTGGAAAGCAAGGATACTCCCTGTTGGCCATGTAGACATTCCAAGACAGTGGTTGAGGGAGGAAATAGTAGCAAAGGGAACAGTACTTCAAGCTATTGTTATCCTATTCTACAGATAAGGAAAATGAAGTCCAAACAAACTGAGTAACTTTTCCAGATTTATGATGGAAAGCTTGGGATTTGAAACTAGATCTGGGTTTGAATTCTAACTCTACTTCCAGTTCCCATCTAGCTTTGGGGTCTTGAGCAAGTTACTTATTATCTTTCTTTGTGCCTCTTTCTCTGCATTTGTAAAATGGTGACACAATGGTACTTCATATGTAATAGTAGAACCTCATGATGTTCCTGTGGCAAAACGTAGATAAATTCCACTCAGCACTGGCACATAGGAAGTACTAAACAATGGTAGCTGTTTTTACTTATTGTTCAAGTATTGTTCATACTGCTTGTAAGAGAAGAAATGAGGATAGAAATCTAGGAGGGACATTCCAAAGCCTGTACCTTTCCCCAGTGCCTACTCCCTTATACACATTTGTCCCAGCATCTAAGATTTTCTGGTGGAATGAAGCTGTGTGCAATTAATATTGGGTCCTAGCAGGTTCCTTGGGAACTGACAGAACATACGAGCTTCCCACAGATTCCCTAACTCAAATAACTAAGCAGGTCATTACTTGAAGAAGTTTCTCTGTAAGGAGCAACGCCTTGAAATCATCAAAACCACAAAGATGGAGCTTCTGGACAATTGATCCTTGTCCCAGGCACTCAAGCAAGACAAGGGATGACAGAGGCCCTTAGACTTGCTGCTCCTGCTGCTGCTAAGTGGTCTACATGGTCCTTTTTATGTTAAAGACAGTGAGGTACCTCTGATAGCACTCTTATTTTGTAGAAACATGACACCAGAGACTATTATTATTGGTGGAAGGACTAATTAGTGGAAGTCATTAATTCAATTGCTAACACAAATGAGAAAAAGACACAGGGAGTAGAAATATCTGCCCAAGTTTATAGAGCCAATTGGTGACAGAAAGGAAAGAATGAAAGAGGTGGGGTTAGGCAAAATCTCAGCAGTCTTTCCATTCCATCTACTAAATGAAATATGATTTCTTCTATAGAGTAGCATGGCTGGCCTTGTCACTGCACTCAGATCTCTGGGCAAACATTACATCCTCAGAAGACCCTACCTTGTTATTAGTGCAAAATCTTTCTCTATTTCTTTTTTTTTCTTTTTAATTTTTTTTAACGTTTATTTATTTTTGAGACAGAGAGAGATAGAGCATGAATGGGGAGGGGTAGAGAGAGAGGGAGACACAGAATCAGAAGCAGGCTCCAGGCTCCGAGCCATCAGCCCAGAGCCCGACGCGGGGCTCGAACTCACAGACCGCGAGATCGTGACCCGGGCTGAAGTCGGACGCTTAACCGACTGAGCCACCCAGGCGCCCCTCTTTCTCTATTTCTTGTACTCTTATTCCTTTACTATTTAATAGTGTTACCAGTAGCTGACAGTTGATTATGTATTTTATTATGTAACTTATTGTCTGCTTGTTCCATTGGAGTATAAGATCCATTATGCAAGGAACTTTGTTTTGAAAATAGCTTTATCCCCAAACACATGGAACAATAATAGTAGCATAATAATTAATAAATATTCAATAAATTTTTCTTGAACGACAATGATATAAAATACTAACCCAAGAATGTAATAGGTATATATTGAGAGGTAAGTTTGGAGAGGCAATGAGAAGGAGAGCAAATTTTCCATCCTTGTCTCCTGGTATGGCTCTAGAGAGTGCTGAGTATTTCTAGAGGCAGACACAGTACAGGAATAAAGTCTTCCAAGTTACTCATCTCGGCTACTCTGCAACCTCAGCTTTCTGGAAATACAGAAAATCTCACCTTTTCCTGTTTTTATTTACTTCCTCTCCTTTTGCCTTCTTGCACTCTGCTCTTGATTTACAACTGCATATCTTCTGAATAATGAATCTTTCAGATTGTCAACATCTTGCTCACATGCTACGTACCTACGTACTTGTGATAAACTGAAGTGAGTTATGGTTACCTAATTAATCTAAAAAAAAGGCTTAGAGTACATGAAGAGAAAATATTCATCAAAATGTTTGACCACCTGGAATTGTAAGTAGGACCTAGTCATTTACGAAGTGTACAGCATTGTGCTAAGTCTTAGGAATCCACAGTAGATTACATTGCATAAAATATACTTCCATGCTATGGAATCATACTCAATTGTAAACAAAACAAACCAAAAAAATGTGTTATTTTCTATATATACTGACATGGGAGATATCCAGGCCATATTATTAAGTGAAAAAAAATAAATAAATTGCAATTTGGTATACATATATTAAGAACTTGTTTTTAAAATATCACAATTTGTATCTATTTCCGTATCTGTATGTCTATGCCCATATCTCATCTATATCTATAGATTAGATATATACTCAGAGATTTTTGAGTGATAATATCTACAGAAAAAAATACCTTTAAAACAGCATAACAATTTGATACTACTGGACACCTCTACAAGAATGGGATTGATGATAGCAGAATTTTGCTTTATGTACCTTGCTATTTTTCCAAACATTTTATGTAATGAGAATAACATTTACAATTAATTTTTTAATGTTTATTTATTTTTGACAGATAGAAAGACAGAGCATGAGCAGGGGAGGGGCAGAGAGAGAGGGAGCCACAGAATCTGAAACAGGCTCCAGGCTCTGAGCTGTTGGCACACAGCCGGACGTGGGGCTCAAACCCACAGACTGCGAGATCATGACCTGAGCCGAAGTCTGACGCTCAACCGACTGAGCGACCCGGGCGCCCCTAACATTTATAATTTTAAAACAAGAGGTAATAACAACAAAAATGGTTGTGCAATCAGCGTCTACAGAATTGCTCCCATATACCACCCTAAATAAGCTATGGCCCTCTTCTTATGGGAGACAGGCACATATAAACAATTGCAAGCCAGTGTGCAAACTATTGCACATCTGAGATGCATAAAATCTTATGAGATTACACGGGGCGAGGGGCTGTTCTTGCAGCAGTCATGGATGATTTCTCAGATTATTCTTGAACTGGTTCTTAAAGCGTAAGTGGGAGTTTGGGAGGCATTTAGGGCTTTCCACACCCAAGGGAGCATGCAGACAGGTTTGGGAACTTGTCTGAGAAGTAAAGAGCAATTCAGCATGGATGGACGGCAGGGTGTGGCTGGGCAGTAGCTTGAAGAAGGCCAAAAAGGTAGGCTGGGTAAAGACTTAATCACTTATCCTTTCAGAAAGCCCCCAGAAGTCAGTGCAGAGATTGATTCACTTTATTCTTAAATTTCGGAAAATTTTTTGAGCATCCACTTGGTTTTAGAATTTTACTATGTGTGAGGACTTAATAATAAACAAGAAATATAGAGACCTTGCCTTTTTGGAGACTCTAGTAGTCTTAGAGATTTTTTTTCTTCTCAAGAAAGACAAGAGATAACAAATGATCATATGATTTATAGGTAGTTAAGAATTAAGAATTGGTGAAATCAGGTGTTGCTAAAGGACCAGTGATTCAAATCTATAGCTTGGACATTGCATACTTTGGGGAATACTTGCCAAGGATGAAAATGTATAAGTAGAGTTGATTTCTTAAAATCAACATTGAAATGGAACAGAATAGAAAACTCAGAAATAAATCTACATTTATATATTCAGTGAATCTTTGACAAAGTAGGAAAGAGCATCCAGTGGGAAAAAGATAGTCTCTTCAACAAATGGTGTTGGGAAAACTCATCAGCTACATGCAAAAACAAATGAAACTGGACCACTTTCTTACACCATATACCAAAATAAACTCAAAATGGATTAAAGACCTAAATGTGAGACTTGAAACCATAAAAATTCTAAAAACAAATACAGACAGTAATGTCTCTAACATTGGCCATAGCAACATTTGTCTAGATATGTCTCCTGAGGCAAGGGAAATAAAAGCAAAAATAAACTATTGGGACCACATCAAAAAAACAAAAACAAAAACAAAAACAAACAAACAAACAAACAAAAAACTTCTGCACAGTGAAGGAAACAATAAAGGCAACTTACTGAATGGGAGAAGATATTTGCAAATGACATATCTGATAAAGTGTTAGTATCCAAAATATATAAATAATTTATACAACTCACATCCCCCCCCCCAAATAAATAATCCAATTAAAAATGGCCAGAAAACATGAACAGATATTTCTTCAAAGAAGACATCCAGAGGGCCAACAGACACATTAAAAGATGCTCAACATCACTTATTATCAGAGAAATGCAAATTGAAACTACAATAAGATATCACCTCATACCTGATAGAATGGCTAGAATCAACAACAAAAGAAACAAAAGGTGTTAGCAAGGATGTGGAGGTAAAGGAATACTCTTTCATTGTTGTGGAAAACTGTATGGAGTTTCCACAAAAAATTAAAAATATAACTATCCTATTATCTACAATCACACTACTAGGTATTTATACCAAGAATACAAAAACACTAATTGAAAGGGATACATGCACCCCAGTGGTTACACAGCATCATTTACAATAGCCCAATTATGGAAGCAGCCCAAGTGTCCATCAGTAGATGAATGAATGAAGAAGATGTGCTAATATATCTAATACAATCTTGTCATTTGCAACATGAGTAGAGCTAGAGATTATAATGCTAGTCTCAATAAATCAGTCAGGGAATGATAAACACCATGTGATTTCACTCATATGTGGAATTTAAAAACACAATGAACAAAGGGAAAAAAAAGAGAGAGACAAACCAAGAAACAGACTCAATGAAACTATAGAACTATAGAAAACAACCTGATGATTACCAGAGAGGAGGTGCGTGAAATAGGTGATAGGGATTAAGGAGTGCACTTGTCATGGTGAGTACAGGTCATGTATGGAAGTGTTGAATCACTATATTGTAAACCTGAAACTAACACAGCACTGTATGTAAACTATACTGGCATTAAAAAAAATTGAAATAGCTGCAGCATTTATTCTTCTGTCAATTGTATTGAGAGTAGAGAGTTAATTTGTTTAGCTCATCTGTCTAGCTAGCTACTTTCCTCTCCATGTTACTGTTATCTCCATCACTCTGTGAATAGAGAGTCATGGGTCTGTGTTGGCACACTAAATGGTGAACCTTATATTAAAAAGAAACAAAACAAATTCTATTAAAACTAAAAAAAAGGAAGAAAGAAAAAGGAAAAGAAACAGAAAAGGAAAAACTGATTACTTGTAAAACAATAGTAGAAGCAAAGATAATTTTCAAAGGCAACATATAGAAATATATTACTTTTCTCTTTGTTCTCCCCCAGAGCTAATTTTAAGCCAGAAACTGTTTTCAGATCCTCTAAAAGAAGTTCACTTAAAATTATCCCTTGTCCGTCCTCTCCCCAACTTTTGAATAAGATCAGGCTATTCTCATTCTTTTCGAATTTCATTGGCTCTTGAGGACTTAAGTGTGCCAAAACTCTCTGTAAACTAGAGCTTTCTGTTCTTTTCAATTAGCCAGTTTAATATTTTTCATATCCTTTTTTATGTGAATTTTTCCCTAGGGAATTAAATCTTGCTGTTCTCTTTTCCATCGTGTTGTTTGTACCTTGTGTATGGGGGAATATGTTCTTTATTTAAATACCTTGAGTGATGTATCTTCCCATATAAAGTATTTTGATGTACAAAAAGATTGATCTCAGAGATTCATATACTTTTATTATTAGAGTAAAACTATAGCTCATCATTTGATATGCCCTCAATCCAATATGCATGTTGTCTACAGTCTTTCCATTGAGTACTCAAAGAGCCTCTGTTTGAGCATCCCTGAGGACATGTCTTCTACTTACAACTCATGCCATTCTACGTAGCTATGGTTTTTAGACGGAGTTTCTTCCCATTACAATTCCATGGTCCCCCAGTAAACTCCCCCCTGTCAAATATTCGTTCAATTTCGGAGAACATACAGAACAAATATGATCCACTTCCCCATCTATTCAAAGGGACCTATGTTGTGTCTCTTGACATTGCTCTTCTTCATATCCATCAAGAGTCTGATAGTGAGGCCCTCCTTAATTCTGGTTCTTTTCAGGCAATGGTCTTGGTTTGTACAGGCCTTTATTATGTGTTGTCACCAGATATAGTCCGATCAATGGAGCAAGAGTCTTTTTTCTTTTGTTTTTATACTTTACGTGTTTAATATGCCCACTGTGTAAACTACATGAAATCTATGATAAAATATACATTTTAAATAGTGATTTCATCATTAAATTTTTAACTCAGGGCTTTGAGAATACTATAAAATTGTTAAGAATCTTTCACACATATTGCTATTACAACACACCTTCTCATTGAATTTTTAAGTTATTGTACAGGAACCTGCTTCTTTCTTTGTAAGAAGCAAAATGGAATTGGGTTTTACATAGTCTCATCAAGTTAATCCATATACAAATCATTAAATGGGACATAAATCTTTTGAACCCATTTTGGAAGGATACAGAAAAGAGTTTTTGTTCTAGAAAAGCTGAAAAATGACAATTTCATTCATTTTTATACTAGTATAAAAAGTATGGCTACCTTATGTTGGGAATGAATAACTTAAAAATAGGTTGTCTGTCTGGGTTGATGACTGTTTTTGAGGAGGGCCTGGTGGTTGTGCAATGGAGCCTCCTGCAAGAAATAATTTTAGTATATGGCACTCCTTTTTTTTTCTGGCTATGCCAAGGCCTAAATTTTCCATAAAAGATACCTGTTTTCTCCCTTACTCACTTGCTCCTTGACTAAAAGCTGATTTGGGAGACATCCCACTCAGATCATACCTGCCCCATTTAAGCAAGTGATCAGTAAAGTCGATCACACACAGGCACTTTGGAAAGATCTGATAGCTCAGACTCTCTGGATCCCACTCTTGCTGGATCAATACCCACTGAAGCAGTGTGGCTATTGACTCAGAATTCATTGCCATAAACATCATTTGTCAGCCTTCCAGAGAGAAGAGTTCCATGACCAACCTAAAGACTGACTCACTCCTGTGATTAGTCATTCTAACCTAATTGCAGTGAATAGTTTATTATCTCAGCACCTCCAGACCTTACTCACTTGTGAGAAGCAGTGAGGTGTGGAAATGAGTCCACACTAGCATTCTTACTATTATGGTAATTCTGCTATTGTCACATGTCTTAAGCAGGTACCCATGAGCTAAATTTAGTACAGAACTTTGAAATGACATAGTTTCTGCCTTTAATAAGGGGAAAAATTAAGGTTTAATGATATTTTACCAAAAATCTGATCCTTTTGTAGGTAAAGGGCAATATTACTCTAGAAGCAAAGTTGTACTTTATTTACAGTTCTCAAAACCTTTCAGATTTTATACAGCAAGATTCCAATGGGATCCATTATACCCTGATGCTATCACTTAAGATGCTAAAAGGGGAAGAAGTATCTAGTGGAGGAAAATCTTACTACTAAAATGCTATATTATTTGTAGTGAGTATAAAATATTGCAGAGATGATACATTCCATATTCCAGTGTGGGAAAAACTTAATTTAACTTAAGACAGCCCACTTCTAGTAGCATACTGATTTGGATCAAGATGACACACTCAGGGCAAGTCATTCCCAGTTGACTGGCTTCCTTAACTGTGTAGTCCCTGCACCCTGTCTTTATCGGAAATGGTGAGATGCCCTCTCTTTGAGTAATATCAAATTGTACACAGAATCACGCCTGCTTCCAGTAAGCCTTTGGGTCACGACAGTTACAGGAACAAGTCCTTATGCCTCAGACATGTAAGTAAATAGCTCTTTAGTATTTCAGATTCTCATCAATTTACAAGTGTCCCACCCCAGTGTAACTGGGTAATTGACCATGTATCTTGGCTCACAAACTGTTTTTTCTTTTATTTGGTAGCCCTGCTCCCAATTGTTCCTCACTCTCCTCACTAACATTTCCCTTTCTCCCATTACTCTATTCTGGAAGAAATACTATTTGATTGTCAATAAATCTCTCAGTGAACAGTGCTATTAAGGGGCAAAATATTTTTATTTAAAAGTCTGGTTCCAGGCAATGGAGACATTTCAGAATTTGTACTTAGATTACCAAGCTATCCCCTCTGGTATCAAGAAGCAGACTGCCTGGTAAGAAAGTCAGAAAATAACCTTCACCAAGGGCATTAGATTTTGCCTTGTCATCTTTGCAAAGATTAATATGCATGAGCATTTCCCAAGATTCTATAGAATAATTGTTGGATGAAGGATGTAAACCCAGTCATTGTAGTCCCCATGGAGAAGAGATAAGGAGTCAGAGTGAGCAGCTGCATGAATGGATGCATTAAGCTGATATTAAAATCGCCAAGGTGGTTAAGAAATCCACTAATAACACCTTGCAAGGCTCAGGGGCAGATTTGACTTAGGGAGTTCAGGATATTCCATACCTGGCTTGTTGCAGTAAACCCCAGAGTCATTATGAAGAATTAGTTAAGCCCCCTTGTTCCTTATACATTTATTTTCCTTGATCCTATTTAGTTCTTTCTTCAATTTGCTAAGACACAGGTGTACACTGATCTCAGCAGCCCATGAATATTTGAAAACTAAACTTTCTTGTCCCAAATCACTGCCTTAAATTTGTATTGTCTGATCACTTAAGCTCAAGGAAGCCTTTGGGAATGCTTCAATTTAGAGAGAGAAAAGGCAGAAGGAGTCTGGCCCATAATTATTCTACTTCTAAGGACCAATGCTGATTTAGTATGACAACAGAGTTCATTCATGTCACAAATATTTATTCATTGAGTGTATACTATATTTCAGTACTTGGTTTGGTGCTGAAGATCATGACCATGAAGACAGATGTAACCCTTGTCTTTATGGAGTTTATAATCTAATCGAAAGACAAAAACACATAAGCAGGGAATTTTAATATGTAACGGTAGATGTGATCCTTTCAAAATAAAGACCATTTTCATGATAACTTAATCCTGTACTTCTCCTTCCCACATTAATTTAATACTGTACAGATACCATGATGTGATTGATGACAGAACATAATAATTGATTCTTGTCAATGATACTTGATTCGATACCATAACGGATGCTAGAAATAGAGTCCAAAAGAACTTCAATGTATTAGAGAAATGTTTATCAAAGTCAGCAAGAACAAGCAGAATTTTACAGAGAGGCACAGATTATACGTGTTGAAGACGCCAGCATTTTTTCTCATGGTTCTCACCCTACTTTAACAATGGACTGTTAATGAACATTAATGGAACACCTAGTGTGGACCATACACAATACATGAGTAAACTTTTACATATTAGAGAAATGGTTGTTAAGATGCAGCAAAATAAAGACATTAATATGGTTTTACTAAAAGCCATAGGTCCTAACATTTCAAGATATTGATGTTTTCCCCATGGGTGTCCTCCCCACTGTAGCAATAGAATTCAAAATATATATATTAAACAACTACTACATACAAAACTCATGTACTCTGGGGTCTTATAACCTACTAGGGGAGAGTTATGTATACATTTAATTTTATACAAAGGGGGCGCCTGGGTGGCTCAGTCGGTTAAGCGTCCGAATTCAGCTCAGGTCATGATTTCGCGGTCCGTGAGTTCGAGCTCCGCGTCGGGCCCTGTGCTGACCGCTCAGAACCTGGAGTCTGTTACAGATTCTGTGTCTCCCTCTCTCTCTGACTCTCCCCGGTTCATGGTCTGTCTCTCTCTGTCTCAAAAATAAATAAAAACGTTAAAAAAATAATTTTATACAAAGAAGAACTAAAGAAATGATCTAAAAATGCTACAATTATGATTGCACTGGAGTACAAGGAAATCAGGGATCAACACTAAGTAAAGGGACTATGAAAGGCTACATGAAAGAGTTGAGATTTGAGCTACACCTTAAAGAAGAATCTCAGCAGATAGGGAAGTGAATTCCATGTGGGAATTAGTCTGAACAAAGTCACAGACATATGTAAGTGCATCAAGTGGAAGGGTCATTATAAGTATGCCAGTAGAAGTAGGTTCTGAAGAGAGAATATGGTGCAATGTGGAGCTGAAAAGCTAGGGTGAAGACAGGTGATCAACACAGATTTTTAATTTCATTCCTTCAATTTGTTATTATTGAAGGATCTTGAGAAAGGGGTTATCTACGTTTTATGAACCTCCTTGTGTAGGGAAAAAGATGGATGTGGAAAATTCTGGGTGTAGGAGGTAGTTATGAGGTTATTAGAGCTCATTATAACCTCATCATTATGAGGAGATGTGGCCTGAAGTAAAGCTAGGGTGGTCATTTTCCATGACTGAAGCAATAGACTCAAACTTCACCTGTGAGTAAGCTGAGTCTGGATAGGCTGAGAGAGTCACATGGACTTATATTAGCTTCTCTCCTCACTTAGGATAGGCAGCCTACCTCCTTAAAAAAAAAGTTTATTTATTTTTGAGAGGGGGAGGGACAAAGAGAAGGAGGGAGAGAGAATCCCAAGCAGACTCCACAGAGCCTAATGCAGGACTTAAACACACAAACCATGACATCATGACCTGAGCTGAAACCAAGAATCAGATGCCTAATGGACTAAGCCACTGTGGTACCCTTAGACAGCTTACCTTCTTCAGAAGCAAACAAAAGTACATTTATATCTGAGACACATCTGTTTCTGAATCCAGTAATTTAAAAGTGCTTGTGAAATCTTCCTCTTTTTCTAAAATAATAAGTTGTATTATTCTAAGTGTTATTTTCTTTTCCTTTATTTTTTATTATAAGACATTGATTATTGTTGTTATTATTATAATTCTTAAAATTACATTTTCTTTGAATCATAAATCTATGGATTATCTTCCCTCAAGACACTTCTTCTATTTAAAAAGCCAGATCGATTTTTACAGGATATGCCAACAATAAATCTTTGGGCACTATTTTTTCCTCCTGAAGACTTTTGGATAAGGATTATTATTATCATTATTTATTATTTATTGAGTGCTGTCAGTGAGCTTAGCAATATACAAATATAAATGGATAAACATCATCATTAAATTTGTTTCCAAAAGGAGCAGGTGTTTATCATTTAAAAAGAAAAGTATTTGAATTATCAAAATAATATCCATTAGTGGTTTTCATTTCCTGGAAAATATTGCCTTTGTGGTCATTCAACTCCTGTGGCATTTCAAGTGGAATAAGTGGGAGCAATTTCTAATTTCTGATTCATTTCCAAATTGGGAATTACCTCCTGCTTTTTGAAAGTTATCCTTTATTTAATCGGATTAGCTTTGGCTTGATACCTTCTAAGATTTTCTCTTCATTAGTGACTTAAAGCCCAGCTCCCTTCTTCAGGAGAGAAGCTTTCATTTACCTCTTGGTCTTCTCCCTGTGGCCACCTAAAAGGAAGCCAGCCCAACCAGAAGTTGCCTTCTTTTATGCCATTTATGATGGTTAACAAGAGGAGTGATTATAGCCTAAGCAATACAGGTCCAGAAATCTTCTGGTTCTATGAACTGTGAGTTGGAAAGGGGCAAGTTCTATCACGTACAAACTGGAAGAATGTGGTAGTAACCCCCTTTCTCTCACTAACACCTCAAGCACCACAATTAACAAAAGCATTCCCTGTCATTCTTTTGGGTCAGATTTATGCAATATCTAGGTATCCATAGAACGATTTTCCCTTAAACTCTCCTGTAGTCTGTGTTAGTGGAAAAGAAACACGACGTCAAGAATCAACCATTTATCTCTAACTTTTATTTTAGTCATTTGTTTTAAACTATTCCAAATGTCACATTAACAAAGCTGTAAAGGAGAAAAAAAAAGCAGAATAACTAATGGGTTGATTTGAGGTTGCCAAATGATAATAGCAACCACTGGTAACATTTGTTTTGAGTTTAACTTTTTGCAAGGTACTCTCCCTTATTACCTCAACTTATATTCACAACCATCCTGGAAGGGAGGGTAAAAGCATATTATATTTAACATCTCGAATCTATGGAAGAGGAAACTGAGACTCAGAGAAGTTAAGTGACTTGCCCACAATTAAACAAGTAATATGTTGCAGAAATTGAAGCCCTGTCCCTTTTTATTATTTTTTTATTATTTTTATTATGTTTTATTATTGAATATGACCAAGTAAGGACCAAAGGACAGGTAACCAGCGTTAGAAACAAAGGAAATACAAGGAATATAGTTAGTCTTCAGAGAATAAATGTTAAGGGCAAGGGTGGTGGAACTGCTAAATAAATTACTTTTAAACATCCTTCTAGATCTGAGTAAACAGGTGGTCTGATAATCACACATGACTTAGATCTGTTTACCTTCCCAGAACTAGATAAAAACCATCTCATGTATATATAATGACCTACACTGGGAAATAGACATATTTATGGATAGGGCTATCAATCTGTAAATGAGCTTCTCTCCCTGATGAAACTTGGAAAAATATTTAGGACCATCAAAACATTAGTATTATTGGCTCTGGATTTGGAAGAGCAACAACTCTCTGACCAAGAATGAAATAAATCTGTCTTTTCATCAGCTTTTCTAAATGGACAAAGCCAAACATTTAAAACCAAATGCTTCCCAAGAAATTATGGGCATTGCATCACTTCAACTGACACTTAATGAGCACTTACTATGTGCAATGATGTTTTGTTGTTCTTTTTTAGTGTATGTATCTCAAATGAATATGACTTCAAATTTGCCTCAGGACTAAACAGTGGACAATTCAGGTGTTTCTGTATAGCTCTAAGGTTTTCTACCAATGAACACACCAAGGTTTTCTACCAATGAAGTTTCAACATGCAATACCCATGGGCATGTCAATGGGAATCTATGGGAATTTAAGAGATGAGAAGAATTATATGAAGATATGTTCATTCTTTGGTAGAAATCAGAATTTATCTTGTTCTAATGATTTTCAATGTTGTGAAATATATTTAACTTTATAAATTTGCATCTAAAATCATTAGCAAGAAAGCAACGGGAAAAACTCTTACAACTCACTAATAAAAAGGCCAATAACCCAATTTTAAAATGACCCAAGAATTTGAACAGACATTTATTTGAAGAAATACACAAATGGCAAATAAGTATATGAAAGATGCTCAGCATCACTAATAATTAGGGAAATACAAACCCAAACCATAATGAGATATCACTTCACACCCACCAGAATGGCTATAATAAAAAGGAGAGATAATAATAAATGTTGAAGGGGAAGTAGAGACATTGGAGCTCTCATATAAATGCAAAATGGTCCAGCTGCTTTAAAAAAAATCCTGGTTGTTCCTCAAAGTTTCAAACATAATTACCTTATGAACCAGCAGTTTCACTCTTATACACATACCCAAGAGTAATAAAAATATATGTTCACACACACACACACACACATGCACACTTAAATATCAGTATATATATCAACATTATTTGTAATGTTTAAAAAGTGGAAACTGTCCAAATGTACAACTGATGAATGGATACACAGTAAGTGGATGGATGAATAAGTAAAATGTGGTATACCCATACAAGGAAATATTATTCAGAAATAAAAAGAAATGAAGTACTGGTGCATGTTACAACATGGATGAGTCTTGAAAATAAAAGCTAAATGAAAGAAGCTAGCTAGTTACAGAAGACCACATATTGTACTATTTTACTTATATGAAATGTCTATAATAGGCATATCTATTAGAATGGAAGTACAAGTAGTGATTACCTAGGGCTGTGGATGGGTTTGAGAGATTAAGGATAATTGCTAAAAAGATATAGGAGTCTTTTTTGAGGTGATTAAAATGTTCTAATTGTGATGATGGCTGTGCAAGTTTGTGAATGTACTAAAATCCATTGAATCACACATTTTAAATGGATGAATATATTATATGAATATACAAAAAAAATCAGAAAGCAACTGGCATTCATAGACAATGGTCATCCTTAGATATCACCAAAATATTTGTGATGCACATTGATTCCCTTCTTCCTTCGTCTTTCTTTAATCCCTTAGAATGGCTCTGGAAAAAGCAGCAATTATGTTTGTACATGCTGCCTTGCAAGATGGAAGCAAGACTATATACAGCTTTTTCATTTCTTGTCTCCATGGGGAAATTTTAGATGTTGGGGACTTATAATAGCTTAGAGCAAATTCCCAGCTGGTCACAGCGTGTTTGGACTCTGGCTTTCAGGATTGGAATTCATCAAGAACTTTTGTGTTTGCTGCTGTCTGTAGGATTATATCTTTATTGATCCTCCCTAATACCGATGGGAACTACATGGAAAAGATAAAGCCCTTTGGAAAGAAAATTCAGAATCTAGTGAAAACTAACCAGGACCCACCAGGGGAGGATGAAGCATCTGTGTGGAGTCTGTTCAATACAAAACAACAACCATTCCTTGTTTTTCCTGTTCAATTAGAAGAATGTTCAATTGCCCTGGCTGTAAGCAGCCCCTAGGGATGAATATGGCTTTCCCCCCCAATTACTTAGACAGCTGGTTCATTTGGGAATCAACCATGAGTTGATTGTAGCCATACCTGATGAATACCCTCTATCTTATTTAAAATGGCAAATGGAAACTATACCATAAAATGGCAAATGGAAACAATGGATGGGAAGGGATGAGGCATGGGATTATGAAGCTCTGTGCAGCCTCAGAATACCCCAGACACCTGATATGTTAGGATATTGGGAAGGATTCTTGTTTGTAATCAAGAAGAGAAAGGGACCACATGGTTTTTCAAAATTTTGGTATTTATAAAAATGGGTACTATACTTATTTATCAGGTAAAATTTAGCTGATATCATGTATACAATAGTTCCTAATTAAGACTCCATTTTCCAGTAAGTGTTAAAAATATAGGAGACGAATATTGAAGGGAACATTAAATACCAGAACTTGCCAGTGTGTATATAATCTAGAGCTTTCTACCCTGATCTTCAGTTTCCTCATCTATTAAAAAAAGTGAGTATTTAGTCCAGATGAGCTCCAATGCAAATTACACACCAAATATCCAGAACTTATGTCAGCCTATGAAAAACCATAGTGTTTTCTGTTTCTTTATCAGGGTCTTGATTTATCCATTATGTAGCAATATATAATGAGCACTTACTATATGTTGACCACGGTGTCAAGAATTGGGACCACAGAAGTGAAGTACCTGCCCTCATGGAATAGGCACTAGAAAATAAGCAAGAAAATACACAAACTGTTTATAGAATCCAGTGATTAAACCAAAGGGAATAAACAGGTGATGTAACAGAGGAGAACAGAGGTACAGGTAAAAGTTTACTTTAGAATGGGCTTATAAGGGAAGGCTTCTCTGGGAAGGTGGTATCCGACTCAGTGATAAAGAAAGGGAACAAGACAGTCATTCTAAGTTTTTAGAGACACAATAGGTGGAGGACAGCAAGTTCACAAGCCCTGAGAAGAACATAAAGAAGACATGTGACAAGAGCCTGGTCACCAAGTCAGAGAGGGTAATGGGAAGCTGGAGATATAGGAGATATAGTTAGACTATAGAAGGCCTTGGAAACCCTAGCGGGCAGAATAATATTTATTCCAGGAGAATGAATAATTTAACTTGACTTACATTTAAGAATGATTACTGGGGTGCCTGGGTGGCTCAGTCGGTTGAGCAACCAACTTTGGCTCAGGTCATGATCTCACAGTTTGTGAGTTCGAGACCTGCATTGGGCTCTGTGATGACAGCTCAGACCCCGGAGCCTGCTTCTGATTCTGTGTCTCCTTCTCTCTCTGCCCCTTCCCCACTTATGCTCTGTCTCTCTCTGTCTCAGAAATAAATAAACATTAAAAAAAAGAATGTTTACTAGCTATTTTGTGGAAGGTCAATTTGGGAGTTGAAACTGAAAACAAAGAGGCCAGCCAAGAGGCTATTGTATAAATCAAGGTGACAAGGGTGGCAACTTTGACAATGGTGGTGGCAGCGGAGAAGAGGCAAATTTAGAAAACATATTGGAAAAACAAATAAAACATGGTGATGGATGGGAAGTCGGGGTGAGGGAATAGAAGGAAACAAGGATGAGCACCTGGATAGATGGGTGGTATGATTGACCAGATGGAGCAGAGCAGGGAGAAGCATGTCTGAAGGCTGGGGACAGGTGGAGGACAAAGTCCAAGAGCTCTGTCTTGGATGTACTATGTTTGTGCAGGGATACCATCAGAAATATAAGCTGAGATAGCATGTGTATAGTTCTACATGCAAGTCCATTGCTAAAATGGCTTCCTACTCTGTCAAAGTACAGAAATCAGGCCTGGACAGGAAGTAAGAGGTACAAAGGTGAAGTATTTAGGGTACGTGCACTATGTCACATCTAAATGCGGCAGAACCTCACTAATGGGGATGATTTAAAGACCTTCAATCTATAATTTTGAGGAAGGTAGAGTACCTATAGTTAAAAATAGAAAGTAGAAGGGAAGATTTTCATCACTTTCCAGTTATTAAATTTCTTTCCTAAAGTCTGGATGCTCAGCTTTCTGTATTTTAAAAATGTTTTCATATAAGCACATTTTAAAACAATAAATATATATATTTTTTCTATCTCCTGTGTCTATGACAATTTCCTCTTATCTTTCACCTAGGACAAATCTCAAACTATTGTCTTTTTTAATCCAATCTTCTATTGTCTATGAATAAGAAATAAATATTCTTTTCTTATTTTTGTTTTTATTTGTTTCTTTGTTTTTCTTCTTTATTTCCTTCTTTTATTCTTTCCTTCCATCCTCCCTCCCTCCTTCTTTCTTCTTCCTTCCTTCCTTCCTTCCTTCCTTCCTTCCTTCCTTCCTTCCTTCTTTTGAATTAGGCTTGTGGCAATACAGATAGTTATGGGCTTGATAAATGTTTTCCCATTGTTCCTCAGAGATATTATTATTATTTTTAAAATATAATTTATTGTAAATTTGGCTTACATACAACACAGAGTGCTCATTCCAGCAAGTGCCCTCCTCAATGCCCATCACCCACTTTTCCCTCTCCTCTACCCACCATCATCCCTGTTTGTTCTCTGTATTTAAGAATCTCCTCAGAGAAATTATTTTATTCTGAACAGGAAATTTCACAGAAATAGTCAATGGTAAGGACAAAAGTGAAGAAAAGCTTGCCCAAATATTTGTTCCTGAAGGTAGGAAAGCCCCTTCTAGTGTATGAAGACACCCGGACCAGAGTTCAGTCAATTCTTAACGATAATTGTGATGTCAGTTTGTTGGGAGATAATTTCATTCTCTGCCATTCAGCTGATTCTGACCAAAAATGACCCTCTTTGTGGATTGGTGTAATTTTCTCTTGAGAGCAAAAGACTAGTAAGATTTTAAAGGTTGGAAACTAGGGAAAATATTCCTAGACCTTCAGCTGGGACAGAAGTTTTCAAAACCCATTTTCTTTTGTCACCCAGAGCTGACTCAATGTTCTGGAGCATCTTGCTTCAGAAGTATAACAAGTTGGAAGTGTGTCTTGACTCAATCACTTGTCAGCTGTGTAGTCTGGGACAGTTTATTCTGTCATTCTTATCTCCAGTTTTACCTCGCTATCAGTTGGGAAATATAAAAATCTATGTGACAGTTGCATCTGTATGACTTACTTCACAGGGATATTATAAAAATCATGAGAAATGAAGGAAAAACTAACCCTTAGAAATTATTGTACACAATATATGCATAACAGTATACCTGACACTGGGTAAGGAGATGAGCTATCACATTTTCTAAACACAGTAGCTATAGTAGACTACATTGTACAGCTGCCAATGGCCCATTTTCTGAAAGAGCTTAAAGTCCCAATTTATCTTAACTCTGTTTGCTGCTCTTGGCATCTGCTCACACCCTTCTCTTGGTGAGCAGAAGGGGGGTGTGGTTTGGAGGAGAATCTGAAGAGAAGGAAACAGTCAGATCAAGCAAAGATTAGAGACTGGGTGGGTATGTGAGTTTGGGGCAGACAGCTAGCTGATCCAACATCTGGCTGCTAGAATTCTCAATAGAAATCCTCAGGGCTGAAGCCAATGCACTGCAGAGCTGATTCTGAAACTTGGCTCTGGACCATCCAGGAATTTCTTTTGGAATTCCTGCCAGAACTGGAGCTGATATCCAATTAGAAGCAACCTTGAGGAGACCTGCACCCCAGTGAAAAGATAAGGGGAGTGTATTTTAGGTGAGAACATAAGTGTCAGTGTGTAAATGTGGTTTTAGGTGCAAGTCAGAGGACGATATCTGACCACCACTCCCCACCTCCATTACAACCACACTGACAGGTAGGGATTACTGCAATTGCTTCCTGCCTGTCCTCCCTGCTGCTATTCCTGTTCCCTACAATCTGTTATCGATATAGCACCCTTTATGATATAAATCAGGTTATGCCGCATCTCTGTTCATAGTGTTGTAATGGCTCCCTATTCCACTCAGTAAATGTTCAGGTCTTAATGGGCTCTATATCTTCTGGAATCCCCCACACTTCCTTCCACATAACCGATTCCTCTTTACTTCCATCCCTTATCCCCCCCTTCTTCACTGTTCCAGCCACACTGATTGCCTTGTTATTCTGTGGTTACCCCAGGCATACTCTGGTCTCAGGGCATTTGCTATAGCTGTTATAGAATATTTTTTCCTTATATATTGGCATGGGTAGTCCCCTCACCTGCTTTAAACCCTTGTTTAATTTTCACTTCTTCAGTGAAGCCTACTCTAACAATCATATTTAGGATTATAGACGTCTCTCGAGCCCCTGTCCTCATACCTTTCCCTATTTGAAAAAAAAAAATCTACAATAGTTAACACCATTTAAAAGGCTGTCTGATTGGCTTATTTATTATGACTTGCCTGTACCTGATAGAATAGAATATATGAGGAGACAGATCGTTGCCTGTTTTGTTCATGGGTATAACTGAAGCAACTAGAACACCTGGATATTGTAGACACAATAAATATTTGTCAAATGATGGAGAACAGAAGCCAAAAAGACACAGAGTAACCCAGTAACCTAAGACAAGGATAATAAAGAGACATATGAAAGACAAGGCCTTTCTCCTTATCACTCCCTTCCCTAATCTCCACTTTCCCTATTTCCTCTTCCTTTCTTTTCTCAGCTCTCTCTCACTTCTCATATGGCCAACTTTGTCCCATCTGGTGTGAGCATCTACTGCAGAGGCTACTGAGGCAAGCAAGGGGCCTGAACATGAATGACTTTTCACTGTTAGGTCACAGATATACTCACAAATAAATATGTATCCCAAACTGGTACAAGAAAATGAGTAATGTGCCCTTAAAATCTACACTTTGGGAAACCAGTTACTTCCACCCTATTGTGTCCATTCTTCTCCATTATACCACTTATAGGAAACTTCTGTGCTAGGACTTACATGCACAGCCTGTAGCTCATCCTTTGACATATTCTCAGAAGTAACAAACCTGATTTCCCTCAGAGTGGGACCACTTTTGAGAAGCAGTGAAACATCACAGAAAATCAAGTCTGACATACAAGCTAAAGGACCAAGCTGATGATTCGTATTTGGATCAGAGCCAATATAACTACAAAGGCTTAAAGCTAGGTTTCTGGTCTACTAGGTTACTATGGCAATACTCAAAGGTAACTATAGATGTCCAGAACTGTGGTTGTGCCATCATTGGAATAAGAACATATACTCTCAAAGTGACTACTTTGACAAACAGTACTTATGAATGTCTTCTGAGAATATAATTTAAAAAATACATTATTCTACCATCATAAATCCTACATTTTATAGAATTCACAAACCATCTGACTTTGTTTATGCATTGGTAGAAAGGAAAGAAATATTTCTTTCCACATCATACTAGGGAAATGGGAATATGAGGAGGAAAAGATATACTTGCCATAGTTCTACCATAGAAAGGTAACCATATCAACCATGAATCGTTTTTTTTTTTTTTATCCTGGAATAAAATAGTCATGGGACCAGAGAACCAAAATACAACTATTTTTCTTGCTTTCCATTTTTCTATCCATCGCCCACCTCCTCCTTTGTCTTTGAGTTTTCTTAGTAGCTTTATCCTTCTGGATTTTTCTCTGTGCACAATTGTTCTCTAATTCCCCCATTCTCCACATCCCCACTGTGCCACCATTTTGTCCCTCCTGTTGGAATCCATTGTAGATGGCTGTCTGCCTTCCCTGAGATTGGCTAGAGCCTGCAGCAGCTCTCAGAGAGGCCCTGCTGACACAGTGAAATGAAGTCAGAAAGCTACATTAATTTAAATGACTTTTCTTCACATTTAGGACTGCTATTATGATGTTGATGGTAATAAAAGACCTTTTTAGTGTGGGAAATCAAATAATCTTACACAAACATAAATGGGTCTGGACAATAATTATCCTAATGTAATTGGAGAGTGAACTCTGATTATGGGTGTCAGTTCTTGCTTTTCTTAAGGTATTGTAGGGCTAATATAGCGATTGATAGATTGACACTCTTTGTAAGGTGTGGAGTTTATCATTAACATGCTGCATTTCTTACCTTTGGTTTCTCTGTAGCTAAGACGTTTTTGAGGATGAGTTTTGATAGCTTTGTAAGTATTGGTTTTGTAGAAGTTTCCAGAAATGTTTGGCAGTGAAGTATGATAGTATCAAGATTGGGGGGAAAAAGTCAATCTGGTCATCAAAGTTTCTCTATACAAAGGGTGCTCATCACTCACTCATCTCTCAAGAGAAGTAAAGGAATTCACATTTAGGGAGGAAACGTGTAGTAGAGACAGAAATGTCCTGTGGGAAACAATTCCCTGTTTGTCAGTAGACAAAAATTTACCTGCCTAGAAAATGATTTCCATTCATCCTGGAAAATGTCCTTGCTCTACGTTAAATAACATATGGCTAAAAACATATTTGTTGAGATTTATTTTTTTATTTTTTTTCAATATTATTGAGATTTAATAACCCTGCAATCAATGTCTTCTGTGAATAGCTGACTAGTTGGTAATAAAGATCTACTGTCCTACTGAACTGAGGCGGAGCTCCCTGTCTTAATTATTTTAACTAGGTAGTTAACTTAATGGACCTGGGTTTTATGGATCTGCCAGTGGTGGTTTTTATGTGTACATAATAAAGGGCCAACAGACAGACTTACACTTTCATCTAAGGGACAGGTGTTAGTGCCAAGTCCAATCTTGCTACTCAGCCCATTACACCTTTACTCCCTTTCTTACCTCCTCACAGAAAGCCCTCTCTCTCCTTCAGCTATCCTCTTCCCCATCCCATCCAGGCCATGTCTCACCTACCACATCCTATGAGGCTGAGACCCGGAAGGCCACCTCATCCAGGAAGCCTCCTCTGATCTTCCTAAGAAGTCAACTCTTCCTCCTCTTCTTTTTCTTGGTTATAGCAGTCATCACTTGCCCCCATTTTGTATCATATTCACCATTACATCTCCCTGAACATCTAGTGGTGTCTTATTACAAAGTAGCACTCAGTGAAGGTTGAATGAGTGAGCAAACAGATTAATGAATGAATCTCACACTGAATACTCTGGTCACTCTTAACCTGAAGCATCTATCTTTGTAACCCTCTTTATTCTGCTCCAGGATTAGGGTCCTGAGCTGAGGCCCTACTTCCTCAACTCGTTTATTTAATATCAGATTATATCTGACAAGCTTGACAACTAGAGTGAGTATTATCAAACAGGACAACAGGACAATGGTTTGTGCTTCATAAATAAGTGGGCCTCTTAGGTGAGAACCAGTTAATCATATCTCAATGTGAGTGAGTGTAGGCTTGAACGTGATTGAAAAGCAAGACATTTGTTTAGAGTGGATGTTCAGGAAGCACTCTGCAGCTGTTTCGAATTCTTTGAGTTTATTTTCTCTTCAGGGTGTGAATTTCTCTCAGGCTTATGAGCTGACTAGTTCATTAGGCCCTAACTCATACACTGCCTTTTACTTTTGTTTATGTATTTTTAATGTTTGTCTAATATCTCCAGATAAATTATGAGCACCTGGAAGGCAAAAACTAAGCCTTACAATTCTTTGTATCTCTTAAAACAACATGGCCATGGTGTAATATAGTACACATTCTCAAAAGTTTAAGTAGGATTTTGCTTGTACAGTGGAGTGTAATAACTGAGTGGAAGAGAGAGGTTGTGAGAAAGTTTGTTTTAATGGGTATGATACTTATCTCACAGCAGTTAGAAGAAATTATTTTACAGTCATGAAATTCAGCAATTACATGTCAGCAATTCAGCAATTACAGTCAGTAATTCAGCAATATTATTTATTTATGCTATCTTATTTCTCAGCTCAGAATTCTGCCACCAACCAGAATGTTTTTACTTTAGGAAATTCTACTCTACTATGTGGAATAAAAGCTTTCCTAGGTTGTGAGATGTGACTTTGCAGAATGAGATTGGATTTAAGACATGATTTGAGATTACTAACAGTTTTTCCTCTCTCTGCTTTATCCAGCAGAACTGCACAGCCCGTGAATATTTCCTATTTACTTTTGGTAGAGTCCAAAAGGATTTAGCCAAAAACAGATTTTATTTCTTAGACTCTCATGTCTATCTATAATTCTTATAAGATTGGAATTCATGAGATTTTCTTTTCAATAGATACTTATAATCAGCGATATGGACCCACAGAAAGCTATAATAATGAGATTTTATTGTGGGCTAAAAATGGCACCATATGGCTTCTTTGCCACCCCACCTTATAGAGTGGTGGTGTTGATAATATTAGCACCTTTTCAATTTTCTTGACACACTCTGGTGATAACCTTGGTTGTTTATGGGCTAGAATTTTAGACTAGTCAATTAACTTAGGGTAGACTCCCTCATGGTTATCTAGGAAGAAAGAGTTTCTTTCTTCTTTGAGAGTACAGGGATTTATGACCATTCTCAATATCCACCACATGCACTTTCTTTTGCTTCAGTTTCACCAAGTTCCTTGACATTCTTGTAATGTAAACCTTTATTAACTACAGAGTTTTAGACCCACTTGAACAGGAATTCAGTTTTTCATGTCATTTTGCTTTTCCTTTTTTTTTTTAAATTTTTTAAATGTGTATTCATTTTTGAGAGACAGAGACAGAGCACTAGTGGGGGAGGGGCAGAGAGAGAGGGAGACACAGAACCCGAAGCAGGCTGCAGGCTCTGAGCTGTCAGCAAAGGGCCCAATGCGGGGCTCGATCTCACAAACAGTGAGATCATAACCTGAGCCGAAGTTAGATACTTAACTGACTGAGCCACCCAGGTGCCCTTCATGTTGCTTTTCTGAAGGTAAACCATACTTTGGCATCTTGGCTCTGGCTTCCTCACTTTCTCACAGGTGAGCTTGCCACTCTTGACAGTCCTGGAAATTCCTAACACCTGGCAACTCTTGCTGGAGGTTTATGACACCCCTTCAGAGATAAGATAAAGTGACATTCTTCTAAGCTGAGCTTTCATTTAGTGGCCTTCTTGTGAAGGAGGAGTGTCTCTTCCTTTCCTTCACTGCTATGTCATCCTTGCAGGACATGACTGGTGGTCAGCTGGCAGCTGTCCTGGCCTTGGGTTGACATTAGTAAGAAAGAATAAGAAATATGTTCAGTTTAGATAACCATACAAATTGCACTTCTGCATCTTTTCTCGATATTTTTAAAAGGTTAAGATGTTTTTCTAGTTCCAAAATAATAAGAAATCAAGGGAATGGCTAATCTTTTGGTCCCACTTTAGCATCGATTTCAGCTATAGGAGATGAACCATCTCTCAGAAGATTGACATCTTGCAGAGGAAGCTTTTTATTCCCATTACATGGATTTTCCTCAAGATGGTGAATCTTCAGCCACATCATGGAGGAGGATGTTGTAAAAGAGAGTAAAGTGCCAGCAATGAAGGGGAGAGTTGACATGAGGGTTGCCCTCCAATTACTTTGCTGAGGAATCAGTACCAGTCTGTTGCTTTTTTGAAGATGGGGCTTTGAGAAAGTGGCCAGTAATGAGAGTGCAGAATGTGCCTAATTTATGTAAATCTTCACCATACACCTGAGCACATGGATTAGTGATTTGTCTGATGGCGGCTTTTTGCCAGTCATATCTTTGGCTAGACTGAGGACTCAAAGCACATTGACCAACTGAGGGAGATCCACTGTCATATCCCATCCAGAACAGAGTAATTCCTGATGAGAAAGGACCACACTAGAGTTTAACTTTGAGACTTATAATTTAAGGAAGAAATGAACATTTCTTCTACAGAACAATGGTATATTGACGGGTAAAGTTTGCTTTCCCCCCCATATCATTTTTTATTAAACCTTTTTTGAGTTAATTTTAAATTTGCATGCTGTTGTAAGAAATAATATGGAGACAGTGTAACTTTAACTCAGTTTCTTCCAGTGGTAGGTAACACCTTGTAAAACTATAGTACAGTATCACCACCAGGGTCAAACATATAATCCATTCATCTTATTCAGATTTCCC
This sequence comes from Acinonyx jubatus, assembly GCF_027475565.1. Lineage (NCBI taxonomy): Eukaryota > Metazoa > Chordata > Mammalia > Carnivora > Felidae > Acinonyx > Acinonyx jubatus. Next base: position 83,880,051 of record NC_069390.1, read on the forward strand.
CAGTGTTACCTGCACCCAGGTGTGTGTGTGTGTGTGTGTGTGTGTGTGTGTGTGTGTGTTTAGTTTTATGTACTTTTATCATACACGTAGTTGCCTGTATCTACCATGACAATCAAGATACTGACCAGCTTCAACAACATAAGGATTCCCTGAGTTGCCGTTCATAACCACTCTAGCTTTCCACCCTCCATCCCTAACTCCTCACAATCACTACTCCATTTCTATAATTTTATCATTCTGATAATTAAATCATAAAATATGTAATTTTTAAGACTGATGTTTTCTCACAGCATAATTTATATGAATTCATCCAGGTTTTTGTGTGTACCAATAGTTGATTCCTTTCTATTGTTGAGTAATATTCCGTAGTCTAGATGTGGCACAGTTTATTTAACCACTCACCTATGGAAGATCATCTGGATTGTTTCCATCTTGGGGCAATATAAATAAAGCTAGTATAAACTGTTATATATAGGTTATGTGGATGTGACAACCTCTGGGAAAGAAGGTTGTATCCACAATCGTAGCTCATGGGCACAGCATATGCATCTTCACAGATTGTGCCTACTGCATGGATATAATCAGGTGTTCACCACTTTCCTGCAGTAATGATGATGAACAAGGTCATGCCTGTGGTGTAAGTGGGAAACTAAGACAGGAAATAGAGGGGCTCACAGCCTCTCCTTCTGATCCATGGATCAGAAGTCTGAGCTCCATCTTTCTTTAAAAACCCTTGCCCCTCCTTTCAGGGTCCATCTCATTTCCCTTACCTCCGGTTGAAAGGAGCATACCCTGCAGAGAGAGCAGAGGTGATGTGGTTCTCATGTCCTTGCAATGACCTTGTCCCAATTGCAGATGATTTACATGAAGCCCACATTTGTCCTGGTTTTAGTTGGATTGACACTGAAGAGGGACATGAGGTGGTGAAAGGGAGGGAGGTTCTGGGAAGAAGCAAGAGCAGTTCATTGATTGTTACGCATTTGTAATCAACCTCTGAGGTTACATGCTCATCTCTACATGGCAAGAAAAGTCTCTTTCTCACTCTTATCAGTGGCCAAAAGAGCATTTTATGAACTCACTAATGGGTCTGAATGAAACCCATGAGGACTCACCTGGGCAGGGTGTACAAAAACCCTGGCACTAGTTCCCTGATTCATCCAACCCCTTCTTGTTAAGGGTGGTCATGGAAAGGTATGGGACCTGTGTGTGAAGGGCCATGCTTAGTACAATTATCTGATAGGCATGGAGCTAAGTTGCTCATCACTGCCATCCTAATCTTTTAGCCTCTTCTTGTTCTCACTGTCTTTCCTACGCAGGGACACAGATTCATGTGTTGGTCCTCTGGTTACCTTCTGTGGGTTTCTATTGGCCTCAAACAGAGGTTCTGTTGTTTAAGGCCCTCCATCACCTTCTCAGTGCCACCTCACCTCTCTGCTACCAGGAGCCAACTTGTTCCATTGAAATTTCCACAATCATCTCTTCGTACCTTATTCTTCTTACCTGGAATGTCCTTTCCTCTGCTCTTCCTAGAAAATTTCTAGTTCACTTCTGGGGCACAGTTCCAACATCCTGTCTCCTGTCTTGCCCACACTTTTTGCTTTTGGCATGTATCAATATCACAGTGTTGCTGTGCTTCTAAATTTCCATGGACTCTGAGCTCTTTGACAATTGAAATGTATTCTTCTTTGACCTCATAGTGTCTAGTATTTTATAGCCACCTAATACATGTCTGCTGCATGAAGGATGGAAAAGAAAGAGACCAATGTCAACCTGGTGACTCCCTCCTTGGACTCAGAGACCTGCTCCTTCTGCTCACCATTTCCCTTCCTCTGTACAGCAGTAGGGAGTGCCTTCCCCCACAAGTACCATGCAGTATCTTTGGACATCTGCATGGAAAAGAGGCTTTGTCCCATCCAATGGGAATAAATTTCGTGGTACCTACCCACTCCTGAAGTTCCAACCAAGTCCTGTAGTGTCTGTTATTAGTAGTCATAGTAAAATGATTTCCCTTTTTAGGAATTCCCTTGTGGAGTGTTACTCTGCCTTTCTCTGATTTTTTTTAATTAGTTAATTATCTTATTTATTTATTTATCTTAACCTCACATTTATATCCTTCAGGTGCCTATGTATTTGCTGAACACATTCCCAAACCAACAATACCACACAGACAAAAATTAGACAGACATTTCTTCCAGGGTTTCTGTTTGTGTGAGGGACAGAGGTGGCTTATGCTGGCTTACCAAAAGGATAATAAACAAAATGGGTGTGGTTCAGAGGAAAAGAGGCAGAAATATATGGGACAGCCATTTAGAAAAACACCTTTTGCCTACTTAAGAAGCTTTAAGTCAGAGTCTTTACCCCTCTTTAGAATCACGGAGGAGAAGTAATTTTTAGATAGAAGTAATTTTTCTCTGAAACATCTGCACACTGTACATGCTGTGTAGTGATTCTTTCCATTCCAACATACTGTTTCTTTCAATACTTTGCTTTCAGGTGAATATGTCTTATTTCCCTCAACTAGTGCACAGTCTGTGGAAGATAGGAAACATGATTCTACTATGTGCTTTGTACCTAGCAAGTATCTAAATATGTATATGTATATATTCATATTCATATTGATTATATATGAATAGTATATCTTAATATTATTTATATATTATATATATTCACATGAATATATATGAATGCATACTCATATTAAAATAACAGCCTTCTGGGTTGCAGAGGGTCTCAGAGGCTGGATCCGGTCATTTGGGAAGGTCACTGTGACCCATTCACTCAGAGCCGGCCACTCTGAGTGATGGATCCATGTTCACATCTGCAGAATAGCACACAACATACTAGTGTTAACACCCTCCAACCTCTGCCTAAACAAAAAACAAAGAAACTATGCTTCCAGAAGGCAGTTTCTTACAGTTGTCTACACACCCAAGTTGTATTCCCATTTTATGCCTGAGGCCAATGAGGCCGAGGGACATTTCATGGCCTCATTGTATTAGTACTAGGATTTGTAATGGTAAGAGCTCCTGACTTTAAAGTGCTCATGAATTTGGTCGTTTATTGTCATTTGTCCTTGGAAAATAATATCCCTTGTCTGATCCAAATTAATCCTAAAATATATGCATCAACAAAGCTATCTTAAGTTGGCCTTGAACCTTGGAATTGCCTCCTGCCAGTCCTCGTTTATTCAGTGTGGCTTAAAAGAACAGAGGCATCTTGAAAATGGCCAGATGGCCCCACACGTCAGTCTCCCTTCTTCTTTCTTCCTCACAGAGTAAATGAAAGTCTGCAGTAAGTGATTCTGAATGTTTAATTCGATGCTTTGATATCAAAATTTGGAGCCATTTCTGTGAATATGTGGCACCGATTCCATAATGAGATCCTTCATTTGCTGCAGCAGCTGGAAAAATCTGTGGATGTTAGTGTAGCACCCACTGCTATTCAATTGGCAGTTCTGAGAAGTCATGTTCTCCATGAGAATCAAGTCATGGGAAGAAAGGGAAGGGTCAGGGAAAGAAGTGGAGTTGGATTCATGTTTTCTTACACTACCTCAGTAAGTAGATTCTAGAGTTTCTCTCTCTGAGAAAGCTTAGCCCTGGTGCAATCTTTCATGTCCAGGGGATATCAGGATTCTGATCTGTTTATTTATTTGTTCAGTCATTTCAGTGGATTAGCTAAGCTTAATAAAATTCAAGCAACCTGTCCAAAATCATAAATTAGCATTAGTGATTCAAGAATACTGATTTCCTCAGGGTTCTGGCAGAATTTACAGCCATCTTCACTTCCTTCTTTTAAATTATAGAATCTTAAAAAGACCTTGGAAGTCATGCAGCCCCACTACCACCCCTTATTAGATCTCTATTAGGCATGCATCCAGCCCCTGCTTGGATCAGTGGCTCTCAACAGGTATGCTGAGATACATCTGTGTTCCTTGATCCCTTCACAGGTGTGCTTCTAAATATTAATTAAGGAGTAAACTTTATATTTATAAAACTAACACATGCAGTATTATGGTGATGCCTGACACTTGACCTCACATGACCTCCCATTGAGAGGATTGCAGTTTGTGCTAGTAATACCACAGGAGAAGCTGAAGCTGGTGCCAAACATAGGTTGCATGCCTCAGGAACTTCACCTGGGATACGTCTAGACTGTGGAGAACAGAGTGGGGGCAGACAGCTCTGTTCACACTTCTGGTTGGTGCTCAAATTTGGCCAAAGGGTTGTGGGACAATTGTGGAGGCTCTTGTGGATGACAGGGCGACTTATTTTTAGACCATGGGAGAGATTGTGAGGCAATTATTGCTGACTTGCCTAGAAGATTCTGTGTTAAAATAGTGCCATGAATACAAAATAATTCAAGACTACTGCACTGCTCCCTTTTCATGATGGAGTCTCATTACCTCAAAAAGCAGTCTATTCCAGTTTTGCCCAGCTTCAGTTTTATACAGTTTATATTAAAAATATTTGTTAATACCAATGTAAAATCTGGCTGTCTATAACTTCCACCCAAGAGTTTATGTTTTGTTTTTGGAATAGAAACAAATACATCAAACTCCATGTTTACCAAAACTGGCTGTACAATGAATCCTGTAGGAACCCACTTTAAAGTTTGGACTCAGAGATTCCACCCCCAGAAATTCTGCTTGATAGTGGTCCAGGAGATCCTTATTTTTTATTAAGCTTCATAGATACTGCTAATGGACAGCCAAGTTTCGTAAACACTGATGTCTTATAATCTTTAGCTGGTAGCTAATTCTTTTAGGTTAATTGAACAATTTTTCATAAGCTAAAAACCAAACTCCCAACATATAGATCTTATTCATGGCACATTTTCATGCCTTTCATGTGGGTGTATGGCTCTCTTCTATGAAGGAAAAGAATTTAGGTTCTGAGTACATCCATTTACACCATGCATACCTGCTCAGTGTGGGTTGGTCCTACCTAATGCTGTCATCTACAGACACTTTAAATCCAGACTTTTAAAAAAAAAAAGACACACAATCAGTGAATTAGAGTATTTTCTTTTAGGGCTCATCATCCTTTGTTGTCCTTTCCTTTCAATTTCAAGTTTCCTAATTAAATGTATGAACAGAGAAACTGTGTTCTTGATAGATGTTACCTGTCATGGGTTGTAGTCCATACTAGAAAACCTAGTTGTTCTTTCTTCTTCTTCTTTTTCTTCTTTTTCTTCTTCTTCTTCTTCTTCTTCTTCTTCTTCTTCTTCTTCTTCTTCTTCTTCTTCTCTTATACTTATAAGCCTATACCAAAGTAAGTAAGGTATAAACATGTTTAGTAACAAAAATAAATAAGCAACAGAGGAGATGACTCATCAGACGTTGAGTGAACTTTATCACTATCAGGCCTAAAATAGAATGCGCTGTTACTGCTCATGACTCCAGCAGACTCTTAGCAGATACAAGTCCTTCCTTTTAGCCACATCCTTTCCGATCGTTGTGTCTTCCATTTGAATTGAGCTGTGGCCTTCTGTCTGCCCACATAGTTCTTGTTCCTTTCAAATACAACATAGTCTCCTTTTTACATCTGCTCAGACTGATCCTGTAACACCAAGTAAATCTTGTAAAATACTAGCAAGCTCGTGACAAACAGATCTATATTCTACTTCCAGGATTTGGGAATTCTCTTTTCTAGTCTTTACTGAGACTATTCTTAAAGTACTTGTTTTCTAGTGCACAAGAAATAGATATTCATCACAAAGAACTAGAACACAGATTTTAAGAGACTACAAAATGGGCACAGAGATGAAAATATAGACACACATATTTTTTTCCCAAACAACAGCAAAACCACACTATACATTCTATTGTCTCTTTTTCCCCACTAAACAATATTCCATGAACAATTTTCCATACAAATGGATCATTTTGCATACAAGTAAATACATATATTCACCATAAAGACATAGCACAACTACTTTTACTGTTGTTGGGTATCTTGTTTCTAGTTCTCCACTATTATAAATGGTAATGATCATACTCATCTCTTAACCATAAGAATTTAATGTTAGTATATATATTTTTTAACTCTGCCAAGAAAATTATTCTGTCTTTCATAGTTGGAGGTGGGGTTTCAGTGCCCTTCTTTCCACTATTAAGTTACAGAATATGGTGCTTTTAGGAAACTAGAAAGTAGTAACTTTATCTGACCTGGAACTTGGGTTCATCATGAGGTTCTTCATGTTTCTAAGTTTGGGAGGAATGGTGCTTATTCTGTTCAGCCTTCTAGAGTCTACTATGGTGCTCCACTTGCTTCTTCCTTTCCTGGTGGTGGGGCGCAGCACTTCTTTGTGTCAGAGAAGGTGGGGAAGGAGGGTGAGGGAAGACACAAGGGACAGCCTGACAACACAGAAAATGCTGACATAAATTAATCAAACGAGGCATCTCACAGGATTGAATTAGTTCCTGATTTATGGTTGCAGTGCTGCGGCTGCCAGGCCGTTTCTTCATGCTCATCTGTTGTTGCCCCTGATTTATGTCGGAGTCTCAGTGCATTGGCTGACTAGAGATCCTTGCACGATGGATGGAAGAGAGAGGGCTGCTCCAATAGTGGCCGTCCCTGTCCAATCTTCATTCCACCCTCAGAGGGCAGACCCATCTATCAACTTCATTATTTGCCTCATAAACTCAATGTCTGCATCTTTAGGCTCTGTTACATTGCCATGCAAGTCGGGATGGTGATAAAGGGAAAAAAAATATTATTTTTTGACTTCCATGTTCTTAGAAATTCTTAAAACTGGATAAGATTAAAGCTAAGTCTGTGCTGATGTTATTACCTGTAGGGAGTTGCCCACCCTTCTGTTAGCCTCCTTAAGGTACTCTTAATTTTTGCAATGAGAGACACCTGGGGGGTGATTTGTACAAAGATGTGGTTTGGATGCTCGGGGGCTTTTTCCTTCAGAGAGAAAATTTACCATTGCAACACTTTGTTATAGGAAAAAATTGTTGGGAACACTTTGCTGCTCATTCTAGAAATCTGTCTGTGGCCTAGTGGATATTCATTAATTCATTTGTTTATGTGTATTCTTTTTCAGAGACCTTGCTAAATGCCGTATACTGCTTTCCTGCACTTTTGTCTATATTCTCTGACTTCCAGTCTTTAAGAATTCTATGGCCTACAGGAGGAGACAGGCATAAAACATTTTATCAAATAATCATATGATTGTAGGTGTATAATTGCTAATGGTAATAATTCTGGTAAGTGGATTCAAAGTTATGCAGAGTATGTCTAATTTTTTTAAGTGAACATGGAAAACATCAACATCTTTGGAATTCATATGAAACATTCTTTTAAATATATTTAGAGTAGGTAGTGTTGTTTTTGTTTTTGTTTTAAACATATGGTTGGTTGTTGGAAATGGCTAATGTTACTTTAAAACAAGCCTTATTGATAAGGTGAAAGATCAAGTTCACCAATAGTAACTTTGTTCACAATTATCTAAATGATGTGTGATTGCCAAGGCACAGGATTATTTTTATTAGTCTTTAAATGTTATGACTATAATTTCCAAATCTATATCCTAGGCAAAACAGTAAACATCTCTAAAACTCATTGTTCTCATCTCTAAATAGTATCTGATTTATAAAGTTAGTATGAAATAAGATAAGTTATTTAATATACTTAGCACAACAGGGATACCTGGGTGGCTTGAGGCCCCTGGGTGGCTCATTCCATTGGGCATCTGACTCTTGATTTTGTCTCAGGTCATGATCTCAGAATTTGTGAGGTTGAATCTTGTGTTGGGCTCTGTGCTAACAGCACAGAGACTGCTTGGGACTCTCTCTCTCCCTCTCTGCCCCTCCACTGCTTGCATGTGCATGTACTCTCTCTCTCTCTCTCTCAAAATAAATAAATGACCATATATATATATACATATATATGTGTATATATATAGATAGATATACATATATATGTGTATATGTATGTGTATCTATCTATAAATAAATAAATAAATATATATATCATATGTATATATGTATGTGTGTGTATCTATCTATCTATAAATAAATATACATATATATATATCATATATATATGTATATATGTATGTGTGTGTATCTATCTAACTGTATATAAACCTAGGACAACAATACCTGGCATATAGTAGATATTTGACAAATTCCTGTTATTATTTATTGACTTACTTATTTCTAGCACAAATATTTCTCCTATGTTTAAGAATCACATATTATTTATTGGATATCACCAACTGGATATCCTATAGAAACTTCAAAATTAGAATATTAAAAATAAACCTGGATTGATTGTCTTCTCACTCAAATCTGCTAGTACTGCTACTTGCCTCAGATCAATGAACAGCTTTCACCAAAAACATAGGTGCTCCTGTAGGAGTCTAGTTCAGTCTTCCCATGTATCAAGGTTCCAACCATATTGAATGCTTTCACTTCCTCCACCCTGCCATGGTTTTCTCCCTCAGAGCCTTTACCTATGTGGATCCCTCTGCCTGAAACACTCTGTCTTCCTTCATTTCAACTATGTATCTACTATGCATCCTTCAAGTATCAAGTAGACAGCGCTTCTTCCGAGAAGCTTTATTAAACCTCCATACCTTTTATGGGATTCTTCTAAATATTTCATAGTATCTTATAGTATTCCGATTGTGGCACATAACTGCTTATATAAAAAAATAACTATTTTTTGTTACTGAGTCATGGTCTCTACTATTCAGTCACTGAAATACACATTACACTTTATCCCTTTCATAGATTGAGGAGTGGGTGCTTGGTACTGCACTACTGAATGAATGAGTCTATCTTCACAGGCAATTCCAATACAGAGGAACTTAAAAACTAATTTAAAGGGTATTTTAAATTAAAAGAGAGGTAATCTTCCAATTGAGTTCAAAGCATCTGCATATACGCACAGGCGGCTTATGCTATGCATTCAAATAAGTACCATGATTCACTTTTTACAGAATGAACAGATCAACATGAAATCAATTTCCATGAAGTTTTCCAAGAACTATAAAATAAGCCAGCTACAGTAACTAGATTCTAACCATTAGCTTTCTTAGCATCACACTTTCTGCATCTCTTCTCCCCCAAACACCCCCCCCCCCAGGTAGTTCTTATACCCTGGGAAAAAGCAAATATCCTTCCAGTCCCCCAACCTTTGCTATTTCTTTGACATCGTTCATGAATTTCAGTGTTAAAGGGCACTTTAAAAGTTTTGACCTCTTCTCCTGGGAGACCCGATCTACAGAAGAATTCTTGAGGTAAAAGATAAGCAGTCTTAGACTTTGCAAATTTTTTCCCTACACAACCTGATATCAGACAGAAGAGCAAACAGTTAGAGCTTCTGGCTTCCTGTGGGATATTGATTTTCCCTCTCTGCTACAGCATTTTCCTCATCCTCTTGGCATCCTCTGCAAAAATGAAACATGAGACTTGAAAAACTAAAAATACTGAAAGTGACAGGTTATTCTGGCATCATGGGTTATGTGAGAATTCTAGTGGAGAGGGGACCGATGTAGCACACTATTGCCCTTCAGGGGTCATCGAGTAGGCTTTTTAGACCCTGGAGAAGATTGACATAAATAATAGGTACTAGGAATGGCAACATAAAAGCCTTTTGGAAAAGTAGGCTAGAAGGACATCAAGAAGCAAATCTGAGGAGATAATGGAAGACAGAGGTAATGGTCCCACAAAGCAAACAGGAAATGTCTTTTTGAGTTCCTCTAGTAGCAACAGAGTAGGTAGCGGCAGACAGGTAGAACATGTGAGTCAGGATGACTGTTTCTTAAGTAAAACAATGAGGTATTGGCCAACTTGTTCCCTGAATCTTATCATCAGTTTGATAGTGGGTGGCTCTCAGCTCTCGTACTGGTGAGTCTCCCAGATGTCCTACTGGCCTCTCCAAGGCTGACTGTGCCCATAGTTCAGCCCCACTCCCATAGTCTGTGCTGAATCCTATTTTACAGAAGGAAAGATTTGAGAAGCTCTTGCCTCATGCTCAGTACTTCTATTTTCAGTCTCACCCACTGTCTAACTGACTTTCATTTAGCACCCATGTTCAATTAACAAGGGAATTGCTGTTCCAGATACCTGTTTCTCACCTTGACCTACAGTTCTGAATACTAAATTGGGTTCTTTCTTTCGACAACTGAATCCCTGTATTGACTTCTCTAATACTTCAGTTCCCTCTTAGTTTTTACATCTCTTCTGGATTGTGCCTTGTCTCTAGTGGTTGAAAAAAAAATATTACTTTTTGCAGTCTTATTTCCCCAACTATCATGATCTAAATCTTGACCAAGCCACCCATCTGTTTGCTGTCTTTTTCCTTTGATATTTTGTCTTAAGGTCATATCAGACACCCAGCTAGTACCTGGTCACTTTAGTGGAAAGATTTAATATTGGGTTCTGTCCCCCATCTCACTGTAATTAAATGGTTCATGCCCTGTACCTGCACATTTGAGACTTGTCTTCTCTGCTTTTCAAACTGATCATTTAGTCTAGCTGCACAAAGACCTGTACATTATCTTCTGATTTATATGTTAAGCTGTCCAGTGGACATATTTACCTGCCTTTATTATGGGCAACTCTAACTCAGTGTTTAGGAGGCCTAAGTATATCACTTTCTTTCAAATTCTGCTTCTCCTTCTCTATCTTTTGGTTAATGAAATCACCATCTATTTACTAACTCAAGCCAGAAACTTAGGCATCAACTTTGACTCACTTTTCCTTTCACCACCTATTCCCTAGGTTCTCTATTCATATCTGTGACTTCTTTCTCTATGAGTGACCTCATCTGATCTTACAGCTCTAAATATTACCCATGTTTTGATGAGATCCAAAACAATTAAAAATAATGTGTGTGTTAGTTTGTGTGCATGTGTGTACATGTGTGTGTCTCCTTGATGCTCGATACCTGACTTGGCTATCTAACAGTCATCTCAAACACAGCATATTCAAAGCAGAACACTTGCTGTCTGACCCCAACACAAGTCTACACTCCCAACAGTCTTCTCCCATCTCAGCAAATGGCATCACCATGTTGCTCAAAGCCAAATTCTCATAGTTAGCTTTAATTCCTCCTACTGAAATGTAGGCTCCAAGAGAACAGGGGCTTCCTGAGTCTAGCTGAGCACTGTATCCTCAGTGCCTGAACATACTACATACTTAATAATATTTGTTCAATTAATTAATTGATAGTTAATCACCCCCTATATCTTTGCTTGTTAAATTATCATTATTTGACCTTTCTCTATAAATAGTAGTTTAGCCATGTTTATAACTCTTAATTTAGCTGTATTTAGAATTCTCAGGTAATGTTTCCCTTTTATCCTTTTCAACAGCCCTAATGAGGAAGATGCAGGTGTTTTCTGGCAACAAATGAAGACAGTGAGCAGAGAGATGTTAAGCTAATTATCCAAGGTCACTCTGCTGCCCAGTGACTGTTCCAGGATCCCACCAAGGAGAGTCTACATCCAGATTTCTCCTTTTCAACCAGTCTCATGAGGAGGTAGCTAATCGTTGCTCTTCTCAGGATAACCTGTCTGGCCTTAGCTTCCAGGTTTTCACCAGAATCTAGCTCCATCTAGATGCAGGGGGCTTGTGGCTGGAGGTTGTCCCTGACTGTTTCCAGTCTCATAGTTTTTTAGGTCCACAGCTTTTACCTTCTTTAGAGCTTCAAGGTAAAATACAGAATATCTGTTTAAATTTGAATTTCAGATAGAAAATAAATCTTATCTTTTAGTGTAACTATGTCCCATGCATTTAATCTGAAACTCAAGTTTAACTGTACATTCTATATTTTTATTTGCTACATTGGGAGTCCCTACCCCTCCTCACTTATATATTTGCCTTTCTATTCTGACCCATGAAACATTTGGCTTGCTTTCAAGCGTGGCTATATCCTTTTATTCTCTCTATATATGTAGCTTAAGTGTAATATATATATATATATATATATATATATATATATATATATATTCCTCCGGTTCTTAAATTTTTTTAATGCTTATTCATTTTTTAAGAGAGAAAGAGAGAGAGAGAGCATGTGTGCACATGAGTAGGGGAGGGGCAGAGAGAGAGGGAGACACAGAATCTGAAGCAGGATCCAGGCCTTGAGCTGTCAGCACAGAGCCCAATATGGGGCTTCAACTCACAAACCACAAGATCATGGCCTGAGCCAAAGTTGGACACTTAATCACCTGAGCCACCCAGGCGCACCATACATTCCTCCAGTTCTGAGTCCTAAATTGTATATATGTATATATAATTTATTATTGTTGGGTCTTTGGAATAGAAGTTAGTGACCATAGTGTAATTCATTGTAGCATTTTGATAAGAAATCTACTTCATTTAAAAAAAAAGTGTATCTCAAATTTGATAATACTTTCCCTCTTTTAGATACAGAAAAACTCATATGATGTTCCTTCATCTTCATACACCACCAGCAAAAGTGATTTCCTTAAGTTCTAATGTTTGGTACTAATACAAAAATAATGTCTGTTTTGCTTTTCAAATGTAAATTTATTATAAAACATGTTTTTCTTCAACTATCTATGTTTCTTCTAACAAGATGGGTCTCAAACTTCTTTAAAATGATTCTTAAGTACCCCTTCTACAAGAAACCTTCTTGGGCTCTCTCAAGGAGAGCTCATCACTCCCTGCTCTGGGCCACAGTGCTCCTTCAGATCCACCTGTCAATTCCTATTGAACACTTTGCCTCTGAATTTATGAATGCATTGAACACTGAGGTGCACATAGCACAATGTTTTGTTTTGTTTTTACCTCTATGCTCCCAGCCCCTTGCAAATTCAATAAATATATGTGGTCAATTACTTTTCTAATAAATGTTTACAAGAATAAAGAAGAGCGATATGAGAGCAGCAAAACTTCTATCCCAAGCAAGAAACAATTGGCTCCTCAAAGTTAGATTTTTGACTGAAAATTGGCAGATATTAGTGCCAAATACTCAGTTAACATTGTTTCTCTCATCTATGCTTATATTTTATATATTTTTCTTTGAGTTTTAAACTTTGGAAAAGGGCATTTATTCTCCTTTCTCGTGTAGTTTTTGTGAACACATATGACAAAGTAGATAAGAAATTAGCATCTGGACCCAGACTGGTTAGGCTCAAGCCAAGACTCTATTACTTTCTAGCTGGACAATACGGGAAAGTTGCACTATGTGCCTCACATTCTTATATGTAAAGATGGATTATTAACAAGTGCTTTCTCATGTGGTTCTGGTAATAGTAGGTGGATTAATACGTATAAGGAATTCACACAATTCCTAGAACACAGTGATGAGCATGATGGACATGATGAGAGCATGCAGGTCTACATGGCCCAGCTCTTTTCTGAAGCATCACTTTTACTTTTGGAAGAGTTGTTGGTGTCTGAAGGCCTGCGGTAAGATGTGGTGCATGTGCTCTTGTGCAAGATAGGACAACCCAGAGCTTGCTGTCAAGCAACTTACCATAAATTTTCTAAACTGTACAATATTTCATATTGCTTGTTTTAATACTTAAAGTCCTCTGTCAGCCCGACCTCTGTTTTATTCCTTCAGCTTTCTGCTTTCTTTGTTCTCAGAACACCATTTTTTGTCATTGATTGTTGACTGCTACGTACCCCCAAACATCATTTTCTAGAGCATTAACCCACATGAAAATCTTCCGGCTCTTTCTGATCATCTAATCAGAAAAGGCAGGACTCTACTGCCAGAACCATCTTCCCCACTTTCCTTTTCACTCACTGACTCTTCCCACTTCCAATTTTCCTGTGTTTGGCCTTTTGGAGGCCATTTTGCTAACACCTTTTCCCAACAGCAAAGCATTCCCAGTCTGGGAGAAAAAATCATCCTGGTACCTCTTCCTGATGTCATTGTTGCTGCTGTGCAAATTAGGAAGGCATGTCACCTGGTTGTCCCCAAGCACACAAAAAAGTAAGATTGAATATTCTGGCTCCCACGTATAGTCAAGTGAATTATCTTCCCATATTTCTTATTGGGACAGGCAGCAGAGCTCATCTTTTTCTGTGGAATTTTTCACGGGAATTTGTTGACATGCCTTTGTTTCCTCCTATATTTGTTAAAATTGAAATATAAGTGAACCTAATACTTTAGGAAGAAACTGTTCTCTTTAGTTTTCTTGAAAGAAGGAGGAAGAGAAAGATGAATGGACGTGTGAATTCACACACTGATAGGCGTGTGAAAGAAAGGGATGGGTCAAAAACACATGCAAGTTTCTGGTTGAGGTGGACAGCTAGATAACAACTGAGATAGAGAAAACTGGAAAAGAAGTTAGAGTATGAAAGGTTATGTGATAGACATGTTGAATTTGCATTAACTGTTGCGGAAAAGTCTGTGCTGAAAAAGGCTAGGGAATCTCCAGCATGTGGGTGATGGTTGAAAAACCAAAAATGGATACTATCATCCTGGAGGTTATAAAGAAAGAGCACGAAAGGTGAAGCCTAGGAAAATGCTAGCATTGAAGTCATGATTTCTTCAGGAATGGAAAAACTTAGGCATATTGATAGCCTGAGGAAAACAGCAAAGAAAATTATCGTAAGAAATTCCCATACATTGCTCACCTGTGGGAAAGGCATTCAACATGGTCCACTATGGTCAAACCTCTGGCTCAAATTAGGTGACCAGCTTTTAGATCTGCTTGGAATTCAACTGAGTTAGACAAGATTGTGTTTACCCATAATAGCTAACATGGGTCCAGTGGTTTCACTTATTTATTTCATATTTCTCAACAACTGTATAATTTAGGTATTATTCACTTGTTATTAGAGATAAAAGAAACAAATAAATGGAGACCCAAGGGATGAGGGTACATGCCCAAGCGACATACCTAGTTAGTGCCAGAACTGGCTTCCAGCCCTAATCAGCTGACCCTAAATCCTATAATTTTTAAAGAAAACACTGTGCATTTTTTTGCTTTATAGCACCTACTCCTCTAAAATCATTTTGTGGCTCTTTAACTCTTTTTACCTCTTGCTTTTATGTACTGATATTTTACTATTCTGATAAGAACCCTAGACTGATAATAAGAGGATGGGGACAACAAAACACCAGGGAGAAAAAGGCCAGCCTATTTGCCAGTAATCACACACTTTTCTTCTAGATAATATGCAAGCAACAACGCAGAGGCAGTGATCCAAAACAATGCCAATACTCACTGAATGGAATTGCTAAGAGGTTTCAGTGCTCCCTCCAAAGAGGACAGGTCTGGTAATTGCAAATGAGTTTAATCTGTTTCACATCTGAATTATCCTGGGCTTAGTATCCAAATTGGCTTGCTTCTCAAGTTTGTCAGGTTGGTCTCCTGCACGCTCACCTTTGTCAAGGGAGAAGGAGGTCTGATGAAGAGCAGAGCATGGCTTGGAGCCAGTCTGCTCATCAAGCCGCTATATATTGCACACCTATCCACATAAGTCAAATATGATTTTCCTTGGCAAATCTCCTGCCACCCCATCTCTACCCTAGCAGAAGTAATTTCTCCTTCTGTGTATTCCTACTGCATATGCCAACATTATAATATTAACTCTATCACACATAGACTAGTGTTAAGAGTGCAGATACTTCCTGGGTTTGACAGAGGTCAGCCATTATTAGCTATATGACCTTGGGTAGGTCATATATTCTCTATGTCCCAGCTCCATCATTTGTAAAATAGAATATAGTTCTTGTGTAGATTAAATAAGCTAATATGCATAAGGAACATGTAAGAGCTCCTAGGATCTAGGAATTACTATTTAAATGTTAGTCATTATCATTAGTTTCTTTAAACATTACCTATTCCACAAAACTGTAGGTAGTGGTCATTCCTTAATTAATTTATTTCTCCTCATAGCACCATCTGAGATAGAGAAGATGTTCAGTTACTACTGGCTGCAAAAGGAGAATGAATGACTCTCATCTTGGAATGACTAAGGCAGTGTCTGACAATTAGTAAACTGAGCAAGGGAGAGAGTGAGGACCAAATGAATATAAAATCTGTGGAATGGTAGCTGACAGCAGAGTTGGCATTCAATACATTTTTGTGTCCATCACCAAGCATCTACCTGCTTTTTAGGTAGGTCCCATTAAGTCTTCCAATTGCCTTTGTCTAGGTAGCATGTATCTGAGGTGTACCCCACCAGAGGACTCCAGTGTTGGGTTTCAGGCTCTGGAGATGAGGGTGGCCTACAGCTATCAAAGAAGCATCCTGGAGAAAAACTCTTACAGTGATCCTAGAAGGATAGACAAGTATTAGAGACCATAGCAGGAGGGGAGGGTCTGCCAGAACCAGCAGCTTCCATCTTCTTTTGCTTGGTGCTGTGTGGTAAAACAAACATGAAACACAGGAAACAAAAACCTGAAAGTACAACCTCCACGCTCAGGGAAAAGACCATTGTATTCATTAGATAAAAGCTTGGAGGACATTTATTCTGCTGGACTCTTTAAAACTGAGAAATTAGAAAACATTTTATTTTTTTTAATGTTTGTTTATTTTGAGAGCGAGAGAGAGAGAGTGCACATGCACAGGCAGAGGAGGAACAGAGAGAAGGGGAGAGAGAATCCCAAGTAGGCTCTGCACTATCAGCGCAGGGCCCGATGCTCTGTGAACCATGAGTTCATGAACCATGAGACTGTAACCTGAGCCGAAATCAAGAGTTGGACATTCAACTGACTGAGCCACCCACGAACTCCAGAAAACTTGAGATGTATGAAGGTGTAGGTTCAGAGACAAAGAAGGAATGAGTACTTTTGATAACCCTAGTTAGCACTAGGAGCTGTGTTTGCCTGAGTTTGGTGAATCAAGACTCCTCATGCATGTTCCTAGCTACTGAATTGGAAGTTGGAGCTTCGGGGTACAAGTAGACGTCTCTCCTGAGCTCACTACAGTTGGGTCATTGTGGTTCAAATAAGCCAATTATCCCCATGGGACCCCTTCTCATAGCTTCAGTGCCACAGCCTTGGGATAGGAAAGCCACTGTACTCCAGCAACTGGAGAATGGACTGCTACTGGCTGAAGCCACTTCAAGCTTTGTAGAGACCCAGGACCACATGGCTGCAGTGGGTCTGCTGGACTGTGGCTCAATATGCTCTATGAGTGTTCCAGCTGTGACCAAATCATAGACATATTTTTCTCTTGAGTGTGTTCCCCCTTAATTTTAAAAATGTATATGTATTTCAAGGAAAATTAAATCCATGGGTTTCTAGTTCATTTACCCTTAAATCATTAAAATGCCGTTTAAGAACATTAGGCATCCAAAGAGCTTTGTGAGCCATTCTAATAAGCATTTGAAAGACTCTTCTCTGGTTTCCTCTGGAGCAAATGGATGTGGAGTTTCACAGGATGCAAGTGTGATTTGGAATTCTGAATCAATGTTTTATATAAGGCAAAGGGCCTTAAACCAGATGAAAACACACTACTCTCAATACAGGGAGGTCATAAAAATAATTCTGTTTATTCTACCAACTATGAGTCTAGGAGCACCTCCTGGGATTCTTGAGGAGTAAACCTAACACGAGGTCGCATTTTCAGAGCACTGAATACAGTCAGCCCCTGGGCTCTGTGCCTTAATGTCCCTCACCCCTACAGCACTGCAAGGAAGAAATTGCCCCCATTATTTGAATGAGTTTGAGAGAAATAGATTTTGTTACCTGAGATCTCAGGGTGGTAGCCCTAGGATCCACCTTTCCAAAAGCACTTACAATGTGTCCAGAAATTTACCAAACAATCCATTCAATATATATGTTTATTCATTTGAGACATATTTATTCCAGACACTAAATTAATCCTTAAAATAACCCAGTGAGATGGGCGTGATGGTTTCCATTTCACAAATAGGGAAGGGGGTGGAAGGCATGGGGAACAAGAAAGGCTCAGAGGTTTAGTGTCTTGTCAAAAGCCACCTATATAACCTGAAAATCCTGTGTCACTCTGTGCCATTGCCTTTTTAAGACAGATATGTCTCAGGCAAAGAGTTACCTGGTTGTTACCACACTGTCGCTGCTCTAATTTAGACAACTTCTTAATAGCAACTTGGACGTTAGCTCATACAGTTGGGTGGTTTCATGCAACTGACAGAATAGCTGCTGTGTTTTAAGTAGAATTGTTGGGGCTAAGACATCGATCCCTTATTCATACAAGGGGAAAAGCAAATGTATTGGGTTCATTAGCAAGGAGAATTTATTCATATCACATAGACACTAAGTTGAAAGCTGTATGGTAGGTTTTTAATTGAAAGTCTGGTCAGTGTTGCTGTGATAGCAAAAGCAAAATGAAATTTGGGAGGGGCTAATGGTTCCAACTCATTTGAACTGGAGTTGTTATTTATCTAATATAATAACTGCAGGGTTAAAGGAGACAGGGGCACATCTCTGTAGTACTAAGGATAAAAAAAAATGGAAGAACACTCTAAAATTAAATCAAGTCTTTCTTTCTTTCAACTCCCATGCCTACATATTTGGAAAAAAAATGTGGCCACTAGAGGGTACTGTCCAAACACCCAAAGAGATGGAAAGGAGGTAGCTCCTGCTGTATATTTGAAATCCAAAGGAATAAATTAATTCAAGAGGTACTGCAATGAATAGTCTGTGACCTTCAAACTATTATTCCTGAATCACACATGCCTTGTGAGCCTTTTACTTTTTTTTTAAATTTTTTTAATGTTTATTTCTGAGACAGAGAGAGACAGAGCATGAGTGGGGGAGGGGCAGAGAAAGAGGGAGACACAGAATCCGAAGCAGGCTCCAGGCTCTGAGCTGTCAGCACAGAGTCCGAAGCGGGGCTCAAACTCACAAACCATGAGATCATGACCTGAGCCAAAGTCCGTCGCTCAACCAACTGAGCCACCCAGGTGCCCCATCTTTCGCTTTCTTCATGGGACTGAAGAGGAAATTTTCACTCATTTGCATCATATCTCCTTGCATGTGCTCCAGGAACAGTAACTTTCAGGTTTATTACATTTTCTCCCTACCCAACTTTTATCCTATAGACCACACAGTACAAATCTAACCTTAGCATAACTTAATGGTCTCAAGATATTTTATAAACCAGACTTCCAGGAACATACTGAATACCTTCTGACGTGTTTACTGTGTTATAAAATGATAACCCTAAATTAAAGAAAGAGTGGCTTTTGGCTAAGCAACAACTTACCATCTAAAATAACCAGAGTATATGGAAACACAAGAAACATGCCAAGAATCAGCATACATATAATTAGTATTTCTGTGCCAATATGATCTCCCATTTGGAGAGCAATTTTTGACAACTTTTCATCTATGTAGCTCATGTGATCATTTTATCTTTATACAGATGTCAAGATTTAGGAGATCCTTTTTTATCAACACACCCATTTTATATAACCATAAACAGAGGCTCAAGGGAGTAAAGTGGATAAGACTGGTTACTATAAATCCAGATTCAAATTTCTTTTTTTGAATCTAAAAATGCTTCCAATACAGTGAGATGCTTCTTGGTTTTCAGTACACATATCAATGAAATAGATTAATTCCTGATTTCAGTAACAAAACAAGGACATGTGCATTAAGCAAATTAAGTCAAGGGCAGATCAGGAAGGCTATGCCAGCCTCTGGGATATCTTTCCAGCTGACTTGACCATGACTCTCTCTTTTTCTTCCCTTTTGGCTGTTAACTGCAAAATTTCCTATATGTGGATACTGTTGTGATGAATGTCACAGTTGTTTATTTACCATCAAATCCAGTTTGGTATAGCTCATAGTGGGTAAGTTCCTAAATAAGCCAGCAGTGGAAGCCTGAAGATCCACAGACTCTCTGGCTGAACCCCACCAGCACTGATTCATGAGGGATGTCTTGCTAGTCTTCCAGCCAAAGTAAGGCAAGATGGATTAAGACAGGGGCCTTGTTTTCCCCCTGCAAACATGAACTAGAGCTGCCATACTTCAGTAGTGTTCCATTTTACCTTTGTACCAATAAAATCTCACAGTAAAATGCTCAAGTGGAGGGCAAAGTCAGTGGCCAACTCATCACCCTGAGAGTATTTCCTTATAGGACGTGGCCAGCTAGCCCTTGCTGCCCTCAGGTTCTCAGGGCTGGCTCCTGGTTTGACTGATTTTATCTGCTGCAGGGCCATCTGCATATCTCGCAGACCTCACTCTATAGTGAGGGTTCTCTGTGCTTTCCTTTTTTCTTATTCCT
Source organism: Acinonyx jubatus (assembly GCF_027475565.1). Classification (NCBI taxonomy): domain Eukaryota; kingdom Metazoa; phylum Chordata; class Mammalia; order Carnivora; family Felidae; genus Acinonyx; species Acinonyx jubatus. The sequence goes on from NC_069390.1 coordinate 83,900,214, forward strand.
TCAACTGAGTTGGTTTGTATGCACTTTCCCTTCCCCTTCACTGCCAAAATCCAGGTACAATGGAGAGTGACAAGCCTGAGATTCAAAGTGGAAGAAAAAAGGAAAGAGGCTGATAAAGTGTGGATGCTGAACAATTTAGGAAAAGCTCAATCTACGGACATGTAGGATATGCACGTAGCACAATTTTATGCAAAACCAAACCAAAACAAAACAAAACAACAACAATGACCAAAAAACCAAAAACCACAAGAGACCTCCTATCCTGGGCTAAAAATAGTCATCCTTGTCTATTTGTTGTTTTCCCTGATGGGGCTAGAATAAAGTGTCACTGGAGGGCTAGGTGCTGTGCTGGGTTTTGAAAATGTTTTTCAAGTTTTGGTTGTCCTATTTTTCAGCTTTATTTTTTTCTGTGTTAAAACAGTATTTATTTATATATTTGGCAATTGCTGTGTATGTGTTGAAATCCCATGACATACATACACTTGGGCTTATCCAAGGTAGAGGCTACAAAGAAGTATGAGTGAGACCCATGCCTTCAAGACAAGACACATCTATGTATATATTTACTACATTAATAAAAATTAAATTACAATACAACATCTATATCAAGCCTCTTAGTTGGACACCACTTATGTGAAACACTATTCCTGTTATATGGTGAACTCTCAAGATTAGGTAGGCAGAGAACTTTAAAAATCATCTATGGATTTCCCCTAAGCTGTCTTACCAGACTAAATTCCCACTTCGTTCATAAAGAAGAACAGACCCTGCTAACCATCAGCTACAGATGTTCTGCCTATCCATACCTCTGTCCACACACCTGTCCACACCAGCGCTCAGTTCCCCACTATTCCTGCACACTAGGGTTCTCATCTTCTGGTACTTAAGCTCCACCTCCACTGCGAACCCTCTCTGTGGTCATTTCAGTTAGAAAAGCTCTCTCCCTCCCCCAGAGTCTAGTAACAGGTATGTTGTTTGACAACTCTTCTACTGAATTCATCAACTTCCGTTTTAAAAGAAATTACTTAATTTTTATTCTTTGTATTTTATGTCTCGCCTCTGCAATAAACCAGAATTTCTACCTCTGACTTCCTTTCTATCTTGGAGGCCACAGAGTCCATGGGGAAACACAGTAAAAGCTGTGCCCGGCTTGTCTGATTTTCCTTCTATGGATTCCCTTTAGTTAAATACAAAAATGAAAGGAAATTTAAGACAGGGGCTATGATACTTTCATTCGGCCCGCTGCCTGCTCCTTGTTGGGCCTGCTGCCTAAGTTCTGTTTGGCTTGATGTACCTGGGCTGGGGCTATTTCCAGGGCAGGCCCCGTGCCGTGAAAAACATGACAGACTGCTTGCTTGGTGAGTTGAGCCATGTGGCACTATAGCACTCCATATGCTCATTGGCTTTGTCTGTTTCCAGTACTTCATCTGACTTTTCTACAACTCTTCCAGGAATGAAGGCAATGTCTACTTTTCATGGCCTCAGCACAACCTGCCAAGATGGGGATAAGTCTAGTCAAGGTTACTCAGGCTTGTAAGTTCCTAGACCAATTCTGGGAGGAAAACTTTCTTTACCAGGCTGGTAGTCTATGGAGGCACTGTACCAGAATAGGAAACTGGAAGGTTGGCAACCAGGAAAGAAAATCAGGAGGCATGGTGATTTAAGGTAAAGCTGCCTACCAACTTTGTGGACCAAGGCAGGAAGCCTGGGGCTCAAACAAGGATCAAAATAGATACAGATAAGACAAGACATGCTCAGCTCCAAGGGAGACTCAAGGCTAATGCGGCCTTTAGGTCAGTCAATGGCAGAATCTTTCTATTAGACTAGAATCTGTCTATTCTTGGGCAAGACTTGGGGACTGAACATTAATGCCTGGCACACAATAAGTGATCGATGATTATTAAATTGTGTTTCTTCTCATTCTGCCCAAGGGCCACCAAGGCTTTGGAAGTAGATGCTCACTGTAAACTAATTCACTTAGCTCCTTTTACTGGAAATAGCTGGGTAGGTTCAGTTCTATTTATCATCAAATGAGAGATCTGGCGATACTGTAAAATTGGTAGTTACACATTTCACATTAAAATTTCCTAGAAATTCTTCACTGAGTATAATTTTGAATTGCTGAAGTAAATAGAACATAATAGAGCACATAATCCCTTCTTCTGGGTTTGTTTAAAAGATGAAATGTCAGAAACCAATGTGTGTTTTCCTCAAGCTTTTACTCAGCTGAAAGGGCCTTTTGATAGTCAGTTCTTCCTCCACTGTTTATGTCCTCTCTGTCTTTTATTATCCCTAAGACAAGGCTGCAAAAACAGTGTACAAAAAGGTGGCCAGGTAGTAAATGTTGCACAAAAGATAAAACCCTACTGGTGATAACTTGGGGTGCCCTGGTACACTATGGGCTGGAATGTTGGATAGGTCAGGGTGGGTACACAATCTTGAGCTTGTTTTGTAACGGGGATGGAGGACAGTGCTTTTGTGAGAGACTCTACAGTGGTGGGCTCATTCCATATTCCAAAGATGACAGAGCACTGACTACTTTGTTAGGAGATTGCAACAATCTTTGTAAATAGTTGCCTTCCTTCTCTGTGAAATAATGAATTATTGCCTTCCTGTTGAACTCAGGAATGGCCACATGACTCGCTTTAGCCAAGGAAATGAGAGAAGAAATGATAATGTCAGTTCCCAGCAGAAATTTTAATCCACGATTCCTTCTTCCTCCTCTAATGTGAGACTGGCAATAGACCATTTAGAGGTTGCCTAGCCACTCTTGGTCTAGAGGGAACACACTGTGGAACTGGATGGACATCTACTCAGCACAAAGTACAGAGCTGCTTGTCACATCCTCTAAGATTCAGGGTCATTTGTTATCACAGCATAACTTAGCCTGTCCTGACTGATGTATATACCATACCCCAGAGACCTCTGACCTCTCCCTATTCCACACTGCAGAGCACTCCTGGGAAAGGAGCATCACATTCAGAACACAGAGTATGTGCTGGTTATGTTTTCAAATGCCTAGATATGTGAAGAATTTCTTGAATATCCCCTGTGGCATCAGTCTCAATCAGGATCAGGATCAGAATCGATCCTAATTCACTTTCAGTTAGCTCAGGAGCATTTTGCAGACGAGACCCAGGAAAAGGCAAGGAGACTTCCTGAAGAATTTTAAGAATTGGGGAATAATGCAACTCTTAACAAATCCATGATGAATGGAACGGAACGTGACACCTAAGTGTGCAGTCTAGGTACCTCCATCTTGCCTGGTGCAAATCAATGGCAGGAAATGGAGTACTGACCGCATTCCCACTCTCTTGGGTAGGGAAGGCCAACCTTCTAGACAGAAGAGAATGGGTAGCCCAGCTTGTGCTATGTTCTTTAGGATTTTCCTCCCATTTTTCATTAGGGGCTTTTACACCTCTTGGAGCTTACCTTTGGGAAATAAACCTTAGACACTTAGACACCTTTCTTATCATTTGCTGATGAGGTTTTGTTTTTGTTTTTTGATATCTCATCTAAGCTTCTCATTTATATTTTGTTTTGAAACACAAATCATCTTTGGTATCAGGGAGAGGCTTCATTTCAGGAATGGAGAAATTGAAATGTGAGAAGAGGCTTGCCCCACATTTCTGAACTCAGTGTGTAGAACACAAGAATCTGATAACCCAGTTCTCAATGCTAAGTCTCCACATTAAGCCAAGCATCCTGCCCCTGCTTGAAAATGTTTGTCTCAGCCTTTATCTTCCTCCGGAGCCAAGTTCCAAATGTACATTTAAGACAAAGCTGAAATGTTTGTTTCACTTTTCCCCTGTTATTTTTCAATTTCCCATGGCTCTGCACTTCCTGCTGGCCCTTGCTGGAGACCTGAATACAGACCCAGGAGGAGTAGCCTCTTGCATTACCAGGGTCCCAGGAAGCTGGCAGGATGATTTGTTTTTGAAGATGTGCTTTCTTTCATTTCTCATTTTCTAGGATCAATGTAGAGGAAGAGGCAGTCCCGGGTCTCAGGTTTTTGGATGATAAAATTAAATTAGCAAGCTAGGTGGACAAACCAAAATTGGACAGTTTAGGTCCCATTTTCCTTGGGTTGTTTAGACAGATTGGTACAATTTTAGTTTGCAGTTTGATCCAAAGAAGGAGTTGATTACTGGCTCTGAAATGAGCTTCCTTCATTCCCTGCGTGAGCTGGTTGAGAAGATGAATCCTACAGCAGCCAAAGGAGTCTGCTAACTGAAAAGAGAGAGAGCTGAGGAGGGTTGTAGGGACAGGGGAGGAGGAGGGGCGTGAAGAGGGGGGTAACAAAAAGTGGGAAGGTTGTGGTGTTTCTTATTGCTGCCCAGCTAAGCCTGTTGGTGATTAACCTGGTAATAAAAGTCAACTCTGTGAGGCATGCCTGGAAATGAAAAGAGGGCCCAAAGTGGATATAAAACAATCTCCCTTTGCTTAGAAATTGACAGCTGATGTTGTGTCCCCTCGGGGAGCCTGTGGGAGGCGACCAGTCTGTCAGCATTCTGAACAGAGCTCCTGCTGCAGCTGCCCGGTCCTGATGAACTGCGAGATGCTTCCTTACAAACTCAATAGGACAAAAGTTTTCTCCATGGCTTTTAATTTGTAAGGTCTGGTGATGGTTTTTTATAATTAAGACAGCCTGCCCGTGGTGTCTGCGGTACACCGTGTGCACTCCGACTTTTTCTTGTCCTTCAGCAAGAGCTATTTTGCTCATTAGCTTCAGTATGAGGGAGAAATTGCCGGCTCCCTCTGAAGATTTTGCCATTGGGTGACCTGATAAGCAGAATGCAAATGTGCAAATGTAGTTGGAGCCCAGCTCTGGATATCTCTGTGGCTGTGAGGATGAAGTTTTCTAAGTGGTTTCATGGACTGGGATTTAGGGGCAGACAGGGAACAGCCTACTGTGAAGACTGCTGAAAGGGACCAGAGCATGCCAGCCTTCCTGATTTGCTTAGTCTAGGATCCAGCATGAAGTACGTTGTTTTGGTGTCAGTGTCAGATTTTTTTAAGCAAATATAACAACAACAAAATACAGTAGTTTTGATTTTGTTTTAGGGCGTGTGTAGGTTTTCCTGCGTTGGGGATTAAAATAGCCATTTACCCAAGGGACCCTTATTTGGAAGACATCTTTTTAAGTAAACACTGGTTTTTCTTCATAATTCTTTGTAGATAGCCTTATCGTTAATTGTGTGTGTGTGTGTGTGTGTGTGTGTGTGTGTGTGTGTGTGTGTTTTGGTATAGTTTATAAACAATTCAACAAACTTTTTATTAGTTCCTATAAAGAGACAGACACTTTACTAAGAGATGATACAAAAATGTGGTTTTCCTCTTCTCAGCCCAGTGGAACAATCAGATGAGTAAACAAAGATGCTGGGAATGCATATGGTAAGTACTCTCATAGAGGTAGATTCTTACCCAGACAGAGATAGGAACATGGAGGAGGTGCACCTGAGGAACTCTTCCTTTCTGCAGACAGTGACAAGAGAGCTGACTTGTGCAGGCTAGGAATGGGCAGCTAGGTAGACAAGGGAGTTCCCAAAGGAATACATGTCTTCAGGTAGCTGCTAGAATCTTGAGTTGGATAGAGTGAAGGGTGTAGGAAAGAGGGGCTGCAAGGGGATGAGGATGGCCATGAGGTGGGGGATCACATAAAAATGGAAGCTCTGTCCACCATGCTAAGGAATTGGGATTTTATCCTCAAGAACAAAGGGAGACTTAAAAATAATTTAAGCAGGAAGGTGATATGATCAGATTTGCATTTTGTAAAGATACTCTGACAGCCAAGAAAAGGGACTGGTGAAAATTAACACCGGTGGCACAATATCTAGTTAGTAGACATGCTGATAGGTTAAATAGGAAATTCTGAGGCTCTGACCTTGGACAAAGACCAGAGGATTACAGAAATGGGAGGTCTGAGAGATAGTGGGTAGAAAGGTGAGGACCTGTTATTTGGATGATGAGAGGGAGAAGCAGGCAAAGATGGTCCCCAGGATTGTCATTCTAGAAACTGGGTAAATGAACAAGTCATGTTCAAAATGGGGACTAGAGTAGGAGGAACAAGCTGGGAGCAGGCACTGGAGGAAGATATAGGTTTAAATTTGGATCCGTAGAGATGAATAGCAGGCAGTTGAATAAATTTGAGTTCAGAAAAGAATTCTGGCCTGGATATAGATATGGATACAGACATATAAATGTATAGATTATATATAGTAGACTGACGTAACATAGCTGATGCTGAGTGTGTGAGCGGAGGATGTACAGTGACAAAACATGTTGAAAAGCTGCAGGTAAAGGAGCACTAGGGAGCACTCCCATGCAAGAAATTGTAGATGTCCCAGAAAGATGGAGGGAAAGCTATGGCCAAGAAATTAGGAGAAATTTTAGGAGATGATTTCATGAAAACAAAAGTGTTTCAAGAACAGAGTGGTCAAAATGATCACAAAGAGGAAGACAGGCAGTAAAAACGTATCTTTTGAACTTTCTAACCTGGAGTTCCTTGGAGGTCAATATTGTGTAGGAATAGAAACCAGTTGGCAGTGGGACTGAATGAAAGGTGAAGGGAGGTAAGAAAATGTAACACCAAAAGTATACCACTCTTATGACATTTCCCTGTCGGTGGAGGACAATCAGAGTCCTGACTCTCACAGCTTCTTGGCCTTTAATAGCGAGAGTTTCTGTATTCCCCTCCAATTCTCCACTCTGGCTTTAAGTGGCTTTTCTAGTAATGTAAGGGGCAAATTTCCCCTAAGTGCACATTTACAACATGCCTTTTTTTTTTCCTGTGGAAACCCTTAGCAACCTATTTAACCAAATAATAGGATAAACAGAGTAAAATTTGATCCTATCTTGTATCACCTTTCTAGAAAGACACAAGAAACAGTACTAATGCAAAGTTCTCTGAGGTAAGAAAATGGTAATTCAAGACATTGCAATGCCTATGTCTTCCATTCCCAGAAACCTAGATATTTTCACTCACAAAGTTTAGCATTTTACTATTTTTTTTTACTATTATTCACACTTATCTGCTCTTTTCTTTTTCTTTTTCCCCCCATTGGCCATCTTTCAATCTGGATTTATTCTCAATTCTTAACGTCCCGTCAATCCACTCATTACATGTTCAATAGTATTTTTCTGATGTGCTGGAGTTGTTTCCCTGATGAATGGTTTTTCCCTTTAATTTTCAGGCAGCCCTTTTAAGATATTGTAATGCTGATAATTAAAAATAACAGTAGGTTAAAGACACATTTTCCCCAGTGAATGAGGTTTCCCAAATATTTGGACAGATAAAAATGAAACTCAGTTCCATGTGGAAGCATAGTCACAGCTGCATAATCTGTTATAAAAGTAAAAGTTCCCAGTGACATGAGAAAGTGGAGAAAGACTAAAGTCACTGAAACACACACTTTTATAAAATTTAGAGAAAAAAAATAATGATTAGGTGGCATTTATCAGGTGACTTATTTTGTCATATTTTTTGCAACTTGCTCATGACAATGTCTTCTTTGGAGAAAATAAAAATGAACTCTATGGGGGCATGAATGCACTTGGGAAGATGGTGACAATGGCATTCATATATATCCTTTCTGGTCTGTCTGCTCAGCAGCTGCTCTAGAAACCTGACAGATGGGGACCCTGAAGTGGATGGGGTTGAGCTCTCTGGATGAGATGCTTCTAGGCATTATTTCTGCAGGGCTACCCTGGTGACTAGGGGAACCCCAATCAACCCCCTGCCTCCTAAGACTTGCTTCTTCTTCCCTAGGGCCTCTGATCAAAGAGGAGGCCCTTCCAATGTTCTCTTCAAAGAGCAGGAAGAAGTGTCAGTTGGTAAAAATATATCTTCGTGGCTTACTTGTATGTGCATCTAATTAAAGGGACTTTAACTGTATTATCTAAATGCAACTTAGGTGTGTGGTACTGGACATCGATGGGCCAGTCATCTTACTGCACTGTTTAGGAGGAAACCAGCACTCTTTCCTTTTTCTTCCTACTTTTAACCTGGACAATGAGAGGAGAAAATGAAAGCCTAGTGAGAACAGTATCTGGGCTGGAAACTAGAGATGTTTTCATCATGCTTCTGCCCCTCTGCTCTTAAACCAACTCTTTGGAAAGAAAAACTGAGTCAGGTAGGCTTAGATCCATCCTTCAAATAAATGGGGTGGTGGCAGAAGAGCCAGCTCTTTAATGAGGAAGAGACCCTCCAAGCCACCAGGCCTTGGGGATGGAGAGCTTTTTAGCCACTCCACAGGAAACAATGACAGGAGGAGTTTAGAATGTGATCTAAGCACCAAGCTACAACTGGCTTGCTGGGCAAATGCCCTTAGAGCCCCCACACCTCGCTTCATTGAGATTGCCCAGAAATGGGAAACACCTGAACCTGCCATTTAGGCAGTTGGGTTCCCTTCTCTCCCTCTGGAAGATTAGTTCCCCTGTGGAGAAGCCTTCTTTGTGACTCCAGCTCTGGTTTCTTGCAGCAGCCTCAAGCCCTCTGTGTAGCTTCTGCTGGAGGTGAGAGAAATGGCCTTTCACTGCCTCCCCTTCAGAAAGTGTTTCCAGGTATCTGGCTGTGGGGCTGGCTGGCTCTTCTCCACAGCCCCAGAAACTGCAGAAATTTCTAGTGCTTTTCTTCTGGCTGCAGGAGGATGTGGGAGGCTTGATTAAGTCCTGATTGAGATGCCAAAGCAGAACTCCCCCCGGCACCACCCTCACAACCTGATGGCGGCCCTTGCAGGCAGGTTGCAGAATGCCACACAGGGAAAAGGTCACTGAGGAACACCACAGCACTCAGGATACTGCCCCTCACCAATCGCTGCCAAAGCTTTCAGGCTGTGAAATGAATATTTTATTACCTTATGAAAGGGGAAAAGATTAAATTAGCAAAATGACGATAAAAAAGGGATAACCTGACTTCAACCCTTTTATTATGCTTCACACAACTAAACAGCAAATTGCATTCTGGGGTTTCTGCTTAGATGGCTGTAAAGAATCTAACTTTTGCTTTCAAATTAACCTGTCAAATCATATATTTATAAAGGAATGAAGGGAAGAAAATGAGGGGCCTAGGTAGTCCCACGCATCAATTAGAGAGAAATTAATTACAATTTATGTGCATTAGCACAGGAACACTCCCAGATTACTCAAGAAATGTCTCTGTACCAGGAAAGGAGTCAAAACAGACCACGTTGGAAGGTAGAGGGTGTCAGGAGGGAAGGGGTTAGTTTCGGCCCAAAGCTAGAGTGGAAGGGGTAGGGGATGGTAGAGATGGTCATGGTTGCTGGCAATTAGACACTCTTCCTGGTGCCTGGTGATGCAGAAGCCTCTAATGAGTGACATATTTTGAGGAAGCAACCTTAGAAAGATCCCCCACACTCTGAAATTATGAAATGGACATCCACATACAATAATACCACACTGCTCCAGATAAAGATAGAGTGTCTCGTACTGTCAGTGAATAAGAAAGAACCACATAAAGAAAGGCAAACAACCTTCTTTCTCTTTCTTTGGGACACTGCTAGGTGAGGGAAACTTAGTGGCTGCCCAGAAGGTTAGGAAGGAAATTAGAAGGGGTGTATGATGCTCCTTCAAGTAGTTCCTCAATCTGGTGGATGGCATTGGAATCTGAAGAAAGTCTGTGAATGTCAGAAAACTTCACACTCAAGGTCAAGACAGCCCATGAGAAAATAAATCAACAAGTTAGCAGATTAGACTTTAAATACTTGTCTCTGTTTTTCATAACTGTGAACTAGGATAATGTTTTGTTTCATATAAGAATCACAGAAGCCTTCTGGAAGGTCAGGAATTGGAAGCACTCTCTTCCCTGGGGGCCCGGCCAAGGTGCCACGACACCTCCTCTCTATAGGTGCTGGACTGGGAAGCTGGGTGGACAGCCTCTGTGACTAACGTCTTTCTTCATGCCTGGGAACTGAGGCTGGGATCTGTGCTGGAACCCAGACAACTCTAGACCAGAGTCCCCACCTTGGTCTCCCAGCTATTTCTCTAGAAGACCTAACAGTCCCTGCGATGGAAGGAATACGGGAACCATGAGGGGCATCTGTGGGGTGTGAGGAAAGCCTTCTGGACTGAGGTGCAGAAGACAGGGGTCTGTGTGGTCAGCAAAGCCTTAAGCTCTTGAAGATATTTCCTCATCTGAAAACATTAGCTTAATCAAAATCACACTATTCTCACTCAGTTTGTTTTAAGGAGCAAAATGTGCATATGGAAACTTTTTGTGAACTCTCAGGAGCTGTACAGATTTAAGGTCTTACTGTTATAGGCTGCTCTCACTTTAAAAGGTGTACTTTTTTAAAGCAAATGCTCTTTTCCCTTCCTCCTCCATTCCCCCCTCCCTCTCTTTCCCTCCACCCTCCTTCCCACTTCCCCTCCTCCCTTTCTCCCCCATCTTACCATACTCCAGTCTATGAATCTGAAAACGACCTTTTCCAGTTGTGTGGGAGTCTCTTAGGCCCATTAGATCTTTGTTTTCCTCTTTTTAAACTTTTTAATTTCCCCTCTGGAGTTGATGAATTATTCATGTCTTTGAAATAGTTTCTGAAGCCACTGCCTCCAGAGAAAGGTTCCCTTGGCAGGGGACCCTGTGGCTTGCTGATAGAGCTACCAGCCCTTCTCTGATACCCTTCCAACCCTGCAACCTCCACACACTTGTCCGGGTCTGCAACCCCTCAGTACAGCCTGATGGCTTCTGCAATACTCCAGATACAAGTGCCACTTTTATTTTCATGACTAGGATCAAGGGGTCCATTTGACGTCCCTGTAACCTGGAAGAAAGGAAGAGAGAGAGGAGAGAGGAAGCCACTTTATAAGATGCCTGGCAGAGACGTGCAAAATGGGCAATGGGGTGGACAGGGATCATTGTCTTTAGGCTGCCTGGACCCTGCAGGGGTTGCTGCTGAGACTGGAAGGGGGGACCAGATGCCAAATCATCACAGGGCTTAACTTTTGAAATGGAATCATATTGAGCAGCATAAAGCACATCAAGTGAGAGAGCTTGAGAGAGAGTATGAATTTTGAAGACTATACATATGGGTTCAAATTCCTGCAACCCTGATATTTACTCACAGCACAGGCTCTGGAGTGCTGGATTGAAACCCTGCCTGCACCTTTTAGTAGCCATGTTAACTTGGGCAAGGTACATACCTTCTGTGAGCCTGGTGCTCCCCCTTTAACTGAAGATGATGATGGTGCCCCTTGGGTTGTTGGAGGGTCCAGTAAGATCATCCACACAGAGGTTTAGCACTGTATCAGGCAGAGAACGGGGGTCCAATCCACCTTAGATGTTGCTATTACCCACTGTGTGTCTACAATGTGTTAAGTGATGTATCTGTGAAGCTGTGTTTCCTCACTTGTAAGTTAGGAGGTGGTGACAGACGTATAAATACCTAAGACACATTTCCCAAAGCTACTGTTTACGTTTTAAATGAAATAGCAGAAGAAGACTACTCATACTGAGCCTAGCCCAGAAGGGAAGGGATGACCAGGGTGGGCAGGGTTAATCTAGGAACACTTGCTTTCTGGAGGCCCTGGCTTTAGCTCCACTGCCTGGTGCTCTCCTATAGGCAGGGATGAAGTTCTCTTAGAAAACAAGTTCTAGATGGTTGCCTTCACCAGTGCTGAGCACTAGTGTTATGGTCTCTTTAAGCTTTGCAATGGTTCATCCTCTGTGACTTGTTTCCTTGGGCACAACCACCCTCACTGCCCCCCACCCCTCTCCCAAGAAGGTTCTCCTTTGATCTCCCCAGATAAGCCTCCTCTCAATAGTCAGGCCTGGAATCCAAATTGGATGTCTACTGCTCAGACTGAAGGATTACCCAGCTGATAGGATGTGTGTTCTCAGCAGCTTCAAAGGTCACCTGTACAGACACTGAGAAGCAGGCTGGGGCTTCAGTGAGCAAATAGCACCACCCACACCTGCAAGATGCCCTTATAACTAAATGGACAAGGTGTCCACAGTTGATTATTAAACTGAAAACTGGTTTTTATTACCTCAATGGCAGGAGCAAATGTGGAGGTGGGGATTGAGGAAATTTTTCTGGACAAGTGGTTTATCAGTAACAAACTGAACAGCAGAGGAGATGAAATACAGGACACTTAAATTTTATGTCTATTTGTTGCAACTAAATTAACATTGCTGTCCTTGAAGTGGGAAGGATAGGAGTTGCCTGGGGCCTCTCTCTGCCTTGACTCAAAGAGGTAGGCTGGGAAGAGTAGAAATGGCCCTTTGTAGGGGAAATATATGGGTTTTATGTTGCAATGTCAGGAATATTTTCTCATCTCCACAAACTGGGGCTCATCGTGAGTCTCCTGTAGGACATGCTCCAGATGTTACCATTACAAATTCTTAATTTACATTGCCCCATGTGCAAATATTGTGGCGTGTCACAAAGTTAGAATGGACAAACCACAAGACCTAAATAACAGACCTTCAGAAGAGAAGACGAGAGCCATCAATTTAGATTTTTAAAGTGCTAAACAGAATTGAGGTGGCTGTCTGGTATACTGCTTTTCGGGGAAGGAGGAGAATAGGGCTGAGGGTGGGTGAGGGATATTTCTTTCTTCTACCCTTTCCCCTCTGCCTTATCCTATCTCCTTCCCACAATCTAGTGTGCTTGGTTAATCAGGATCCTAACTCCTGCATCTTGGTGGTTGCTCTCTGAATGTGCTCTTTCCCTGTCTAATAGTTATTGCCTGTCTGGTCTTGGACAAATCACTTAAACTCTGCTCCTTGTCCCTGGTATTTGTAGGGCTGGAACACACTAGGTCTGCCTTCCATTTCCACCTCTAGAGGGTCATGGTGACAGAATGACAACTGACTTGGTCTCCTTGGAGGCACCACTCCTGTGTCCTCTAGCCCTGGAGGCCAAATCTCCCTGATAGGTGGGCAGAGCTTCCAAACCAGTGCTCCAGGGCTACAAAACCCAACAACCTGGGTAATTCTCCTTTTGCATGTTAAGGGAAGTTGGAGTGAAGTAACTCCTTCTCTTTACTGACTAGCTGAGTATTCTCTATCCAAGTTATCCCATCAAAGTCACTGGGTCACAAACTCAAAGGTACAGTTTGCAGTGGGCAAATCTCCCTTCACAGCTCTTGAGCCACAGGAGAGGGGCCCTTCAGTTGGCTGAGCAGGAGAGATTATTGAAAGACCCAGTGACTTTCCTGAAGAGTAGAGAGAAATGAGATTCCTGGTTCTTTTTTTTCTTAAGAGAGAAGAGAGAATGGCAGAGAGAGAGAGAGAGAGAGAGAGAGAGAGAGAGAGAGAATCTTAAGCAGGCTCCATGAGATCATGACCTGAGCTGAAACCAAGAGTTGTATTCTTAAGCAAATGAGCCATCCAAGCACCCCAAGGCCCCTGGTTCTAAAGAGGTTAACATTTTGCAGAACCTACTTAGTGTGCTTCTAAAGATAATTGCTTTGGGGACAGACTATGGTAAATCTGGCAGCTCAGATCCCTGATACCCAAAGGTATAATTCCCACCTTTAGCACTGCTGTCCTCCCTGCCTCCCTCACTCTGTCAGACAGATCACCAGGGAATTGGCAGGAGACAGGCAGGAGGAAGGCATTTGCTGAGTGACTACTGAAGGACAGGCAGTGGGCCGGGTGATTCTGAGTTAAGTGTGATCTTCATTCCATATTTGCAGATAAAGGATGGATGGAGGTTATCAAGTAGCTGAGTTTGCACAACTTATAAGTATCAGAGTGGTGGACTGGATTCCACAAGTGACAGGGATTTGGTACAGCCGGGGCCAGGCTTCTGTGAGCCTGGCACTTGGTGGGCACTGATTTAAAAATTAAATAAAAGAAAAAGACATGGTGAGTTGACATTAGGTACATGATGTTAGCATTTGCTAGCTCCCTAGAAAGTGCCATGCAAACCACCTGATCATTTATATATATTACTTCATTTAAACCCCACAAATCTATCCCAGGCAAGCATTATCATCCCTATCTTACAACCCCATACTTACTTGTTAATGTTCAAGTAAATGCTATTAGTGATTTTGGAATTGGCCTTTATTCTGCTCACATGATGTGTTCTTCACCTTTGGAATCAGGATGCATTCTCATCTACTGTCTGCTCAGAAGTTGCCTCCCTTCTCCCAGGTGCTGAATCAGCCAGCTGTTGCTCAGTCTAGATTTAGTGCCATCTCAAACTCATCATTCAGTCCATCAAAATCTGAAAACTCCTCAAATATCCTGTGACCTACGGCTACCCTGGTATCCTGCCACCTGCCTCTCTCCCTTCTGAATGACCAGTAGGCTTCCTGTTCCTTTATGTTTTGTCAGAGGTGCTGAAGCCAGAACCTGCATATGGAAAATGACACAGCAAGAAGGCTTATAACTTTCAAAACAAAAATATTCCTGTGACAAGCCATTTGAAGTTCAAGTGGGAAGGGAGCTGGGAGGCCCTGACACTCAGGAATTGGGCCCCATATTCTACTGCTGACTGAGGGAGTTGTAGTCTTCATGTTTGATGAGGATGCCTTGGTGACGGTTATTTGAGTATGCTCCATTCATTGAGCTCCTACAGATGAGAAACATGCTGGGGGAGGCACCGCCACTTCTCTGCACTCAGCAGAGGTCAGGAGGGGAACAGCTGACAAATTGGACAGCTCTTTTTAGAAGTTTAATCTCAAATGTGATTTTTTTCCCCTTGTCTATACTGAACACTTGCACTAGCCCTGTCATGTTACTAAGCCTGGGAAGTAAGTCCTCCGGTTTTGCAGGAGATGGACATGGTGGGAGATAGAGTTTTTGCAGTGAAAACGTCTGCACTCTAATTGATCATGGCTTCTTGTTCCCAGAGCTCAGAGCATCTTATCTAGAGGTCCGTGCATTCATCATCCCCATGGCCTTATCAAGCAAGCCATTATTGGGCATCATTAGCCCCATTTCTCTGTTATGCAGCCAGAGTCCCAACAAAGCTGAGTGATATATCTGGCAGTATACAGCACAAATGGTCAGCCAGGAGTAAAATGGAGTAAAATTCAGCTCTCAGAACTTTAGTTTACTGCTTCAGTCATGGATTCAAGCTATCATTTTATTTTACTTTTAAAAGTGTGTTAATTTATTTTGAGAAAGAGAGAGAACGTGCACACACAGAAGCAGGAGAGGAGCAGAGAGAGAGAGAATCCCAAGCAGGCTCCACCCTGTCAGTGTGGAGCCTGATGCAGGACTTAAACTCATAAACCGCAAGATCATGACCTGGGTTGAAATCAAGAATTGGTCATTTAATCAACTGAGACACCCAGGCACCCCCATTGCTAGCATTTTAAAATAAGGATAATAAACCAGTCTCACAGAACTGTCATTAATAGAATTGTATATGAATATCCTTAAACTTGTCAGGTGTTTGCTAATGCTATGTGGTCTTGTTCCTTTACTTCTTTTTTTTTTCTTTTTTGCAACATATTTGAAGTTTAGTGTAGAGGCCTTTAAATTATTGGAGTCTAGAACTGACACACTGACATTTGTAATGGTCAGAACATTTGCTGTTGAACTTAGTATTGACTCTATTCATTCTTTTCAATAACCTGTGCCCCAAACCCAGAACTTTATAAATCACAAAGGAAGCTGTTAAATCTGGGGTGTCTGCACACAGTGAGAGTCTCTCCCTGATCCAACTGGCCAGGCTACCAGAGATGGGCCATGATGGGCACAGATACTGGAGGAGATATGGCATGTCACCAGGAATAAACATTATCCAGTGAAGACAAGAAGCTTCTCCAACCATTGGAGGGAAGTTCCATTAACACATGTAGATGATCAGTTAATAGCATTCAAACTTAACTATGTATTTAGAATAGAAGAAAATCTCTTATTTTTCCTTCTCTAATGCCCTAATAAATCCACAATAGCCCCTTCATATATTTGCCACTCCTTAAAACTCCCAAATCTATCTCTGTCACCCTTTTTCAGCTCCAGACCTCTGCCATTACTCTAGAGAAAAAACAAACAAACAAACAAACAAACAGGAACACACCAGTGTCAACGTACTCTCTTTGCACTTCACGACTTTCTTAATGGCATCCTCCTCCTCCTAGTCACTTGGGTTCCATCTCCTAGAATTTCCATCTACTTCTGCCTCTCTTTCATACTTATATTCAGTCAGCAATCACAGCCTCCTCATCTGGTCCTGCCCTTGAGCTCAGCCCCCTTCCAATATACTTCCAATAGCACTTCAATAGCTCACAGCCTCATGGCCATACCTCCACTTTCAAATTAGTCCTCCTACTTCGAGTCCTTTCCTTATGTGACATATCTTGGGCATTACCTCCAGAGCAACCTTCCTAAAATACAATTTTTGTCCATAACTCCTATACTCACAAGCTTTCAATAGCTCCTTGTTATATTCAGAACAAAGCATAAATGCTTAAGTTTCACATTTATAACTCTTAACTATGTAAGCCTATCAAACTTTCCAGTCTTCTTTACAATAAAACTTTTTATTCACTCCTATACCTAATTTTCCTAGGCCAATTTAATAATTACCTAGGACATTCCTTCTTGTTCTTATCTCTTTTCTTATCTTCTCCCTCTCCTATAATTGCCAGCCAACATCATATGTAACTTACAAAGCTTAAGTAAATTCCATTTCTTTTAAATGTCCTACCATATATACCACCACCCCAACCTTGACAAAATACGTCTTTCACTTACATTCCCATAGCACTTTGTAATTCTAGTGAACCACTCATTATTAATCATAGTCAACCTTAGATTAATTAGTAATAGATCTTTATCTCTATTGTTTCTTTAACAGATACTGGTGAACTAAGTTCTCTTTGTTTCCTCTAAAGAATCAGGCAAGCAGTGTTTAGGAGCCCAAAATATATTTGTTGAAATGAATTATCACCTGGCCTCACCTCTATTTCCTGCCAATTCCCATAAGCCACCTGAAGACTCAATTCTCATCTGGTCCCCTTTTTTTGCGTAAGAGCCCAAGATTTTTCTTGCCTGGATACCCAAGAAGTATCTGTTTTCTGCTTCTCAGAAACTTGAATTAATTCACTACTCTGTTTTGCTAACTTCCTTTTGTCTCTCATCCAGATGTCTGAGTATTATTGTTTATTTACTCCCTGAATTTGGACCCACAGATCCTTTTTTTCCCCACTAGAAAATGAAAGACATATATCTCCCTTACTTATTAATAATTAACATGTAAAAATTAGCTGTAGCTGTTAGAATATAGATATTTGATCATTTGTCTCAATTCACTTGAAATAACATTGGATATCAATGGACAAATATACCATATAGAAAGTAAGACTGTAGTCAAAATCATGCATTAACTTTTCCCTCAGCAAACCTTTATTAAGCTTTTGCTATGTGCCAGCCACCATGCTAAATGCTGCTCATGTGTAGAAAAGTATAGCTGAGACCTTCCCTGAGCTCACAGGTAGGCTACTATTGGTAGGTCCACTCATATCAAATCTGTTCCTACTTTGCATCAGTTCTGGATTTAAAGGTATTTGAAACTGATACATCAGCCACCTGAAGAAAAAAAGTCAAAATTTCTGAGAAAAGTAAAAATGTAACCCACCAAGAAAGAAGGACTCCATGTTGCTTGATGGCACTGGCATGTCTCTTCCTTTGGGCATGCACCAGGTTCTACTGAGAATTTGTGGCAGGCAGGTGGTAAGGAGAGAGACTGTCGGGGTAGGGGCTAGATCCTTATTAATCCCTGGCAACTAGCCCAAGGAAGAGAGCACAGGGAAGCAGAGAAGGGCTGCTGTTTTTGCTCTTTTCTTCCAGTGACTGAAATATCCATTGTGCAAGGAAAGGGAAGTTACCCCTCCTTGCATTCCCTTCTTGAAATTCTCCTTAAAGTCCTCTCACCACAAGAGAGAGGGGGACAGGATACAAGGAGGCAAGCAGACTCTAAGAGGCATTTCTTAACGTTCAGATATAAAACAAGAACCAGACAAAACAGTGTGTACTCAAGGGCCAGCGTGAGCTCTCCTCCACCTTCATGTAACAGATCTCAAGAGCCCTCTGCCTTCCTCCTCTCCTCCCTCTTCCTGCCTCTAAAAAGAGCGATGTGATTTATAAACCTGGATTGCAGTTGGTGCCACAGAAATAGAATGTGTTGATCTGTGGAAGAAAACAATAACAGTGGCATTGAACAATAGTTTTTCTATTTAGGAGAGATAGTGTGGTCAAGTAGAGAGAGAAGTAGACAATTTTCCCCGAAGTCCTAGATTCTAATTGAGGGATTTAAGACAGGCCAAGTAAACATTTCTATCATCACAAAGAAAATAGCATGTCAGATTTATCTCTCCTTTATCCCAGGTTTGCTCTGTGGTTTGACTGAGACAAGCAATGTGAAAGTGCTTTGAACAGTGTATTAGTTAGCCTAACCAATACTAAGTGTTATAGTAAATAACCCGCAGATCATAGTACTTAATACAAAAATATCTCACAACAGTTTGTGGTTCAGCAAGGGCTTTCTGCTCCATGTATTCATTCAGGGCCTTGGGCCTACTCACATTGAGGCTCTGTTGTGCCTCAATGCCATGCTGGCCATTCCAACCACAGAAAATGGGAGAGAGGGCAGGGCTTTGTACTGGAATTGCCACTCTTTCATCCCATTCCATTCAGGAAAGTGGATGCTAGTGTTCTAGCTAAATTCAAGGCAGCTATGAAATATAGTTTGTGTTAGTCCCAGAAGGAGAAGTGGGTCCGATGACCATCTTGCCCAGTCACTGGCCCAGTTGCTGTAGGTTATGATTCAAATGCCATCCATCATTCTATCTAGCTAATAATAGGGTGTGACACCTCATCCTCATGGCAACCATCCAAGGTCAACTATGCTCTGCAGTCAGATTCACTAAGGCCACACACATGGAGTAGATATTCAGTACACACTGTGGCTGACTGCTCATGAGACATGTGGTCTCTGACCACATCTGAGGACAATAGCAGCAACATGGCCTATGCCTGGGCTGCACAATTACTTTCACATCGAAAGGTGTGTGATCCAGGAATGTGATAAGACCTTTGGCAGTCTCTTCTCAGACTGTGTCAGACAGACAGCTATGGAGTTAGAGGGCTTGGACCTTACCCTGTAGCCATCAGAATTCCCGTTATCAACAGCTATCTCTATGCCATGCTCACCCACTCACAAGTAAGCTCCTGCTTTATCTCTTTCATGTCCCTTCATATCTTTGCCTTTTATTTATCAATCCCCTAGTATTTCAGCAGAGATAAACACCTCATATACATTTAATTAACAAAAATAATTGAGAACCTACTGTGTGCCATGTTACTGCCAGTGCTACAGATGTAAAATCAAATTTCAGACATCTGCGTTCTTATAGCTTAGGAATAAGAACAATAAACAAAAGACAGTATGCAATAGTATTAAATTGGTAATATTGACAAAAATGCAAAACGGGGTCAGAGGAAATTATAGTTACAAGCAGCCCATTGGTGCAATGTTTTGAGTGGGATTTTTGGTTCCAATCAGAAGGTAGATAGACTTAGAAACAGCAAAGATTGTAAATTGATCACTCTGACAGGACTAGAATGCAGATAGACTACTAGGGAAAGTGCTTAAAAAGACAGTGGGGCCAGGCTACAGACATTTTATTTATTTATTAAGCATTTTGGAACCTTTTGTGGTTTTAGATTAGTGAAATTGTATTGTCATAATAGTGTGTTAAGAAAACTATTCTTTTGATAGAGAACATGATGGATTGGAATAGATACAAAACTAAGGGAAAATAAGTAATATTAACAAAATAACTACTTACTAAGAATTTACTCAACATGTGACTACTTAATCATATCAACCACTTTATGGGTATGTATTATTGTTATTTTATTTAATCAGTATAACAAAGTCAGAATTTGGGCAGTAGCCCAGCTGGTTCATACCCCTAAATGCTAGTAACTTGGCAGAGTAATAAGGACATCTTGAAATTCAGGATGGTGGTAATGAGAATATAAGGAAAGATGAATGAGGCAGAGATTGTAAAAGAAGAATGGATCAGCTGTGTGGATAGATTGGATTTAGGGAATACAGGAAAGGTGAAACATTTATCCTCATTTTCATCCTAGATGAGTCTAGAAAAGCAAAAAGTATCATTAAGGAAATTAAGAGGAAAGCATTTTGAGGAGGAAGGAGAAGGTAATTTAACCTTCAGGTATATTGAGTTTCAGATGCACATGGATGTAGATAGTAGCTATGTTGGTGGTTCAGTGTGACAATTGATCCTCATCCAGGAAAGAAAAGAGATTTCAGTTCTTGGCTGGGGATACCCAGGTACAGTGCCCAGGAGGCGGTGGAAATGTGGAATCAGTAAAAGCGTGGGAGTCATCTACGTAGAGGTGACAGTCATAAAATACAATAGTCTGTAGGAATTGAGGGAGAGATAGAGAGGATTAGGGCTTCAGAAGAGTGAGAAAAGCTAGCATCCCCCTTGTCAAGGGAGGACCAGGGAACCCAGAGAGATGAAGGCTATCTTGTCCAATAACATGTGGATACTTGTTGAAACTAGTTCTGAACACAGGGGATCTAGTGAAAGGGACAGGCAGACCAAGAGAAAGAGAGAGAAAAATGTGAGCACATCATGGGATGGGTCTAGAAGCAATAGCAAAGGATGCCATTTGATAAATGTGCCATGGTGGGCAAGACTTGAGAGCAACGCCCTAGCTGGAGTGAAGAGAAGCTGCACACTTATTCTTTTCGCTGCTCCTCCCCCTTCACACGCTGCAGTCATGGTAAATCTACTTTATGAGGCAATCTCTCCCAAATTCACACACTCTTTTAACTCACTTTTTTTCTTCCTTTTCTACTTCTAGCTAAAGACTCCCCAGTAACCTCAGGAAAACCACACTTGCTCTCTTCTATTTTCTTTTTTTTAAATTTTTTAATGTTTATTTATTTTTGAGAGACAGAGTGTGAGCGGGGGAGGGGCAGAGAGAGAGAGAGAGAAAGACACAAAATCTGAAGAGGCTCCAGGCTCTGAGCTGTCAGCACAGAGCCCGATGCGGGGCTCGAACTCACAAGCCATGAGATCATGACCTGAGCCAAAGTCAGATGCTTAACTGACTGAGCCACCCAGGGGCCCCCTTTTATTTTCACTTGTAAGGGAAAAATGTCAAAGACTAGCCATGGCTGATCCATGTGAAAAGAGCTTTAGCCATGTGTCTACTACAGGAATACTCAAGCCCTGAATCCAGATGGAAAATTAGACACAATAGAGGTGGTGTTCCCAGTTCCCATCACCTCCAAAATGCAAAACATTTCCATTAAAGAATATCAGTTTAATCTGCCTTGCTTTTTCTAATTAAGCAAGCATCAGAACACAAATAGATGCATAGCTGTTCCTTTGCATCTATATATTCAGTAGATAACTTTTCATTACTTTCTACAGCATATAATCTGGAAGCAGACTGAGCTTAAATTCCAGTTCTATCACTTGCTAACTAGTTCACACTGGGCAATCTTTCTGGTCTCAGTTTCTTCAGCTGGGGATAAGAGATCTTACCATATTAGGGGCGCCTGGGTGACCCAGTCAGTTGAGTGTCTGACTTTGACTCAGATCATGATCTTGTGGTTCATGAGTTCAAGCCTCACATCGGGCTCTGTGCTGACAGCTCAGAGCCTGGAACCTGCTTCGGATTCGGTGTCTCCCTCTCTCTCTGCCCCTACCCCCCATCAAAAATAAATAAACATTAATTTAAAAAAAAGAGATCCTACCTTATTAGGTTGATGTGAGGAATATATTAAACACTTAGAATAGTGTCTGGCACACAGTAAGCACCACATTAGTGCTAGCAGCAATTATTGCTGCTGTTGAGCTATGCAAAGATAAATATGATGTGTTTTCTATCCTCAATGAACTCTCATAGAAAGAAGACTGATTTATTTAGCTTATTTTCACATTTTTCTTAATTATTAGTTTAGCAGGGCCATAATGAGAGTATTTCAATGACATTAAGAATTCAAAATATTTTTATTCGGTCAGTGGAAGACTCTGACAATCATTTATGGCATTATATCTAGAAAAATGCATACCGTAATGCATATTGTAAATTTGGGATCTGTTTTTTTGGCCAGAGAGGAGACTCATATGTCAGAGTGACACTCCTTGTAGGTTTGTGAATGGGAAGAGGCTTGACTACCTTTCAAGTATCCCTGGAAATGGTTGAGAACCCAGGAAACATAGTCATCTCCAGGAATGCTGTCTGGGAGGAGACCTCAAGGATTCCCTTTAAGGTGTGGATTTAGAGTCATTACAACCTATAGCATCTACCAGTGATGGGACAAGAGATGGGTGGAGGATTTTTCTTTAAGGCATACATAGGATTTGGTAATCAGGGGTTGGGGAATGCCTATGAAAGGTGAGTTGTGTACCATGGTACACATGTGTACCACAAATAGAGAACTAAACAGATTGTACTACTTTGCAGATGAAGAAAGTTGATTTTGAGAGGTTAGGAAACTCTTCAAATCAGAACCAAATCCTGGCTACCTGGCCGCCATGGAAAAGATCTACATTTGGGGCAGAGGCAGAGAACAAGCTTACAAAGATTTTCCTTACCCCACATGGCTAGTTTGACTGAACACAGGCACCCTTACTTTTCTATTAAGGACTCAAAAAGAACTGTGTTTTAGCTGCTAGGTGCATGTAATTTGCTATCTGTAAACTTCTCTGAAATATTCCCGTCTTAACTAGAGGTTGATTTTTTGATTGCTAGAAAGTGAAATTTGCTGCTAAAATGTGAAACTTCACCCTAAATGGAAAGGGGAGGGATATGAAATGACCACAACATTTAGCTTATTTTCTCAGGGAAGAGATAGAATGTTAAGGTGCAGTGAGCCTCACTGCAGACCAGGACAGCGGCCTGTTTCATGCACTCTTGACATTCAGAGTGGGTTTACAAGAACAGTATGACATGATAGCATGCTGATACACCACACTCCATGTTATGAATCTGACAGATATCAGAAGCAATATGGCTCGCTTTACATTCATCCTTATGAAGCAATCTAATGCGTGAGAGCCATCTTGAAGTCCTTAACATTCCTTTTATTCATCAGTCAGTCCTCCCAATTTAAAACAAACAAACAAGCAAAGAATATTGATGTGATTAGGAGTAAATTCTTGACTCCTTGTTGTCTTCTTCGTGCATAAGTAAAATTCCAGAATAATATAAACCTCAATTTTAAGCAGAGTTAAAAAAAAAAAAGCAAATGAATAAAATTAAGAACACCATTTATATGTCTCAAAGAAGATTCCATACCTTCCAAAAGAGTGATTTTTTTTTTCCAGGCAGAATAGCTGATCAAGCTTAAACTCATTACAAATAGCCAAGATTAGAAAAGTTTTCCAAGAGATGCTCACCCAAATTTTCTGTAAAAATATTTCTCTCTCGGGGCGCCTGGTTGGCTTAGTCCGTTGAACGTCAGACTTCGGCTCGGGTCATGATCTCACAGTTAGTGAGTTCAAGCCCCACATCGGGCTCTGTGCTGACAGCTCAGAGCCTGGAGCCTGCTTCAGATTCTGTGTCTTTCTGTCTCTCTCTGCCCTTCCCCAGATCATGCATGCTCTGTCCTCTCTCTCTCTCTCTCAAAAATAAACATTAAATTTTTAAAAAATATTTCTCTCTCTCTTTTCTCTCTTTCTTTCTTTCTTTCTTTCTTTCTTTCTTTCTTTCTTTCTTTCTTTCTTTCTTTCTTTCTTTCAATATTTCCATAAGTAGCTAAAGGTTCCTATTGTTAAATGGGCCTTAAACCAGTAATGACAAAATCGTCCTTCACATTAATGGTACTTTTGGCCTTTTTGGTCCTGAAATATGAAAATTCCTTGGAAGATATTGGTCATAATTGTTTCCCCAAAATAGTTTACCTTTTCAAAGGCATATTTCTGATAATAATTCTCCTTTGCTAAAAAGTATCCCCTGAAACACCCCAAAACATATCAAACTCTGCAGCAAACACAAGAACATACACAATGACTTCAGTGGCTTTCCTTAATTAACAAATAAAGCACATGCATTCCAGGTCCTTCAAAATCCAATCACATCCTAAATTTCTGATTTATTTTCTTTGTTGTTGTTGTTGTTGTTGTTTTGTTTTTATTTTTTAGAAAGACAGTGAGAGCCCATGCATGTGCATGAGCCGGGGAGGGTCAGAGGGAGAGGGAGAGAGAAAATCCCAAGCAGGCTCCATGCCGAGCACAGAGCCCAATGCAAGGCTCAATATCATGACTGTGAGATACTGACCTGAGCAGAAATCAAGAGTCAGACACTTAGCAGACTGAGCTACCCACCCAGGCCTCCCCTGATTTATTTTCAAGTGTAGCATCTTCTCTCAACCCTCTCCATCCCTTATTCTCTCTCCCATTCTCTCAGAGATCTGACTCTCCCAGCTTGCATGCCTTTCTGCCTGGAATGGCCTTCCTTCCACCTCTACCTCTTGAAAATCTACCCAGCCCACAAGGAAACAGCTTTATTTTTAGTGTTGGAAGATTCCAAGCTACCATCACTTTGTGGTGTCCTGCCAAGGCTTCAGTATTGATCTGGAAGCTTGGAGGGTCCTTTCTCTGACTCTGTAGTGCTTGCAAACTCCCCATGTTCAAGGCAGTGAGGAAAGAGCCACTGGCTTGCCTGATAGAGATATACTTCCACCTTGTTTGAGGATGAGTTTGAGTTTAGCAGTAGAGGCTGGGACCTCAAAGTCAAATGTTTTATTCCCTCCCTGCCCTTGCCTTATTTCTCATCATGCACAACATCCCAAACTCTTACCACCCTACCTTGCCTCACAACAGCTCTTCTTCAGAGATAGAAATTAAATGGGTTTTACCGTTTGCATTATTAATTTTTCTTACCTGTCTTCTTCTCTCAGACACTACATCCCTGAGTCTCTGCAAATACCAGTAATGAATTTCTCATAATAAGTAGTTAGATCCTAGGTCTCTTGAATAAGAGGGTGAGGTGAGGGGTGAGGAACAAACAATCAGAATGGGTCTGTGAAGGGTAATACGATATTTCTTGGTCAATATTGCTTTTTTTGTCAAAAAAACAAACAATCAGAATGGGTCTGTGAAGGGTAATACGATATTTCTTGGTCAATATTGCTTTTTTGTCCCACCATGGAATTCTGCAGCTGTCGTATATGGCAAGTTTCTAATTTGGGTAATTACAGTCTGCTTACCTCTGTTTCTCTTGTTTCTCTCTGTTTCTCTTGTGGTTCAAATATAACTTATTTTTCCTTTCCTAAATAAAACAAAGAAGCCTACTTGTGGTATTGCTATTTGCAGAAACAAAGGGGGTGGAGATGGGTAGCAGAGTAGAAAAGAAAAGTGCTTTCAGAGTCAGAGGCACAGGCCTTGCCATGCATGCTAGGAGGACCCTAAACACTGAAGAGTCTCAGGTTTTGCATCTGTAGTTTGGGAATCTTATCCTGACTGCTGCAGGGATTACATAGGATAATGCAGCTACATAGAAACTTTAAGTTGGTAGGAACAGGTTTAGCAGAGCATTTCATGTAAGCAAGGAAACCCTCCTTTCTTCTGCAGTGTACGTCCAGTTCATACCAATTGTTAAGAAAAGCACAATGAAGTGGAGGAAAGAAGAGTAATCACTATGACTACCTCTTGCGCAAGGAGATAGCTAACCACTATGGAAGGACAACCAGCACAGGAGTTAAGAGTCAAGGGGTTCGCATCTGGTTGACCTCAGCTGCTAACCAGCTAACCACCCATCAATCACAAGGCCATCAAATTCCTCCCTAACAATCAGGGAAAAGTAACTTCAGTTGTTACTTATTGTCACAAATGTTGTAAAGCTCAGAAGAACTGACATAGGTGTGTGCACAATGATCAAATATAAGACCTGTGTATTTATTAAGTAGAGAGGAAGGCCAGCCTTAGTAAGTTAGGTAGCCAGTAAGAGCGATCTCTTTCAGAGCATTTCTTCCAGAAGTTTCTTATCAGCGATTGTACCATTCTGTGCACTCCGCTGGCTTCTAAAATGAACCTGATGGGGCACTTGGGTGGCTCAGTCAGTTAAGCATCTCAGGTCATGATCTCATGGTTTTGGGTTCGAGTCCCAAGTCAGGCTCCATGCTAACAGTGTGGAGGCTGCTTGGGATCCTCTCTCTCTCTGCCCCTCCCCCACTCATTCTCTTTCTCTCTCTTAAAATAAATAACCTTAAATAAGTAAATAAAATGAATGTGAGGTTGTTATGCAATAAAAAAAAAGGAATCAGTAAATTTGGATAAAATGTGCAGTAGAAAATTAGCCAAGAAATGAAGAGAAGGCAGTTCTGGAAACAGAAAAAAATACTCCAGAAAATACTGGTAAAGGAAAGTGACTACAATAAAGCACAGAAGCTCTTATCAAAGAAGCTTATTGGTGATCTCTGCCCCCTCCTGGCTCTGGGGTCTCTCACTCCCTCCTGAGTATGGATTTAGGGAGAAGAGCTCTACCCGATTCTACCAGCAGAATGCTGCCCCATCTGTGTTGCCTTCACAAGTTACACAAGATTTCCCAGTCAAGCAAAAAGCCAAAGACCAGGACTGGGACACATTATGGAGGCAGCATCTGAGCTTCTGAGCAGAGAGGAGCTTCTGAGCTGATAGGACAGGGCAGGAAAAGAAGGCTTGGAGTGAGCCCCCAGGACTGACCCATCCAGCCCTCCTGTCCTGTCTCCACTGCCCACGCAGGGGTGAAGGCACCCCCACCCATCTGCCCAGGTCTCCCATGGGAGACCTCTGTGAGCGATTTCAGCTCACTCTTAAAGAGTCTCCCGCTCTTATTTTATATGGATTTCATTTTGTAGACACTAAGTCTACCTGCACACATTTCCCTAGTTAAGTCTACAAGTGGGGAAGTTAAGCAGGCTTTGCAGTGCTTGCTATGTGAGCAGGAGAGGGGTGTGGGGGCACTGCAGGAGGGGGATGTAAGACCCGAAGGAGCCTTATTAATAGTTAAGTGGACAGGGCTGATAATGGGATATCTTTGTATTGTCCCAACAGATAAGTTACAATACACAAGCTTGCAGGCAGCTCCCGTGATTTGCATTGATACAATTCAGGCTGAGGTTTTTCATTATATGGCAGGAATGATACAGGAGCCTGTATTATCAAAGACAGCTGAAAAGCGCTCGGCAGCTAGCTCATATTCTGTGTGTGCGTATTCATTAACAGTTAGTAAGGTGCTTTGTCCCCGGTGGTATTGGATGTTTCATGGTGAATCATTAACAACTTGAACAGCTTCATACATATGTCTTATTGATGTGTAAAGTTATTGCAACCCAGGCTTTTTTTTCTTTCTTTTTTCCTGAATGAGTGAATTCTGCTCTACTCCAGATTTTGAGGAAAGCCTAAGTGACACTTTCAGTGATTCAAGGATCTTTGAACTAGAGACGGGCTGCTATAAGGCAAGCCCCCAGGAAGCTGACAATCTGGCTGATGAGACAACAGGTGGATAGATTTTTTAAAAAGAGTATGGAGCAGGAGATGCTCTGTAGCTATTCCTCAAGGGCAATAGAAGGGCAGCCACTGCATTGCCAAGCAGACAACATAAAATGAAGACTGTGGACAAGGGTGACCAGTAGCCCTTCTGGACAGAGGACAAGGCGGGGAAACTGAAACCCTAAGCAGCCTTAAGGTAAAGGAAGGACTATGTGAAGGAGGGAGTGAAGTCTCAAGAGGATGGAAGAGACAAAAATGCTTAGCAGCTGACAGTAAGAAAATTTGGAAGCTAAAAACAAAGGAGCCAAGGCAGCTTTTCCTGGCTAGGGATAGAAAGAATAAATGGTATCAGAGTTAGAAACCAATTATCTCTGATTGCACAATCAGGAACCTGCTTTGAGCCAGGCTCAAGCCCCACCACCACCCAGGGGTCTGGGGCCACCTGAGAATGATGTCAGACCCCAGGAACTGCTCCATCCTATTTACTTAAGTCTGGATTAGCATTAGACAACATTTGGGGGCCATGCCTTCTGAGTTCTAACAAAGCAGAGAATTTCCTGGCAGTTGTCAGAACTATTTTGTTGGCAGAATTTAAATTTCTGAGTCGTTAGGCACCAAACAATCCAAAATATATTTTCTGATTTCCATGACTTTTGTTCCAAGCCCTCAAAGAGCTTCTTCAAAAGAACACATACAGTTGACCCTTGAACAACACACGTTTGAACTGTGCAGCTTCGTTTATATGCAGATTGTTTTTATAGTACCGTACTATAAATGTATTTTCCTTAAGATTTTATTAATAACAGTTTCTTTTCTCTAGCTGACTTTATGGTAAAAATACAGTATATTATACATATACAAAATGAGTCAATCAACTATGTTATTGGTAAGGCTTCTGGTCAATAGTAGACTATTACTAGTTAAGTTTGGGAGAGTTGGGGCATCTGGGTGGCTCAGTCTGTTGAGGGACCAACTCTCGATTTCAGCTCAGGTCATGATCCCAGGGTATGTGGAATGGAGCCCACATCAGCCTCCATGCTCACAGTGCAGAACCTGCTTGGGATATTCTCTCTCCATCTCTCTCTCTCTCTCTCTCTCTCTGCCCCTCACACCTGTGCACATGCGTTCTCCTTCTCTCTCAAAATAAATAAACATTTTTTTAAAAAAGTTTTGGGGAGTCAAAATTTATATGCAAAGTTTCAGCTACAGATTGTAGGTGTCCCTAACCCTGACAGGGGTCAACTATACTTTATGCTATCTCTAAAGCCACTGGTCTCACTATTCTATATGTTTAACCACTGAGTGCCTTTGTGTCTAATCTGCATTAGGCCACCACTGTCTTCCTCCCCAGTCCCATCCAACCAGATGTGATCTACTGCAAAATCTGCACAATTGCTTCATGGTCTGTTTTTGTTTGTTTTTTTAACAGTTTTATTGAGATTATAATTGACATACAAGAAACCTCATATATTAAAAAGGTATAATTTGATTAGTTACAGCAAATATATATGAAATAATCGCCATCAACATAATGACCTTACAACACCCACAAATTTTGTCATTTTCCTTTGTAATCCCCTTCTCAACCCTGGAGGACCACTGATCACATTAAATAGTTTACATTTTCGGTATTTTAAGATATTTCATTTATTTTAATAAATGGAATCATGGAGTATCTAACTCTTTTTTTTGTTTTTGTTTTTGTTTGTTTTTTTGTTTTTGTGTTTGTTTTGTTTTTTTGGTCTGGCTTCTTTCACTTATCACTATTGTCAAGTAGTATTCCATTGCAGAAATATACCAAACATAGTTTGGATATCCATTCACTTATTGATCAAATTTAGTTTGTTTCCAGTTTGGGCTACTATAAATAAAGTTGAGATGAACATTTTTTTAAGTTTATTTATTTTGAGTGAGAGAGAGCAAGAGCGAGTTTGGGGCACAGAGAAGAAGAGAGACAGAATCTCAAGCAGGTTCCACACTGTCAGTGCAGAGCCCGATACAGGGCTCGAACTAACGAAACGTGAGATCATCACCTGAGCCGAAATCAAGAGTTGGACGTTTAACTGACTGACCCACCCAAGTACCCAGTGATGAACATTTGTGTACAGGTCTTTATGACCATATACCTGAATTCATCTTGGAAAATACCTAGGAGAGGAAAGCCTGGTCATTTGGTGGGTTTACTTTTAACTTTTTAGGAAACTGCCCAAATATTTTCCAAATTGGTTCTACCATTTTATATTTCCATCAGCAGTGTAGGGGAGTTCTAGATGCTCCAATCCTTTCAGGCACTGGTTAGAGTCAATATTTTAACATTACCCATTTGAGTAAGTGTAAAGTGGTTCTCACTGTGGTTTTAATTTGCATTTTCTCTAATGACTAATGAGATTAGGCATCTTTTCATGTGCTCATTTGCCTTCAGTGTATCTTTGGTGAAGTGTTTTTCAAATCTTCTGCCAATTTTTAAATGGGTTGTTTATTTTCTTACAATTGAATTTTGAGAGTTGTTATATATTCTTGATATGAGTCCTTTACTAAATATATGATTTGCAAATATTTTCTCCCTGTATTTAGTTGTCTTCTCATTCTCTAAACAGCAATTTTAAAGGAACAGTTATTAATTTTAATGAAGTCTAATTTATAAATTTAAACTCTTACGGATCCTTCTAAAAGTTTTATGCTTTGTATTTAGATCTGGGTCCATTTTAATTTTTGTATGTGGCCTGTATTATGATTTGAAGTCCATTATTTTGCATATGGATATGCAATTTTTCCACCACCACTCAGTGAGAAGTGTGTTCTTTCTCCACTGAATTGCCTTAGCATTTAAAAAAAAGGTTTATTTTTTAATATAATTTATTGTCAAATTGGCTTACATACAACACCCAGTGTTCATCCCAACAAGTGCCCTCCTCAATACCCATCACCCATTTTCCCTTTCCTCCAACCCCCCCACTCCCTCCACCTTCAGTTTATTCTCTGTATTTAAGAGTCTTTTGTGGTTTGCCTCCCTCCCTCTGTGTTTTTATCTATTCCCCACCCCCCCTCCCCGCTTCTGCCATGGTCTTAAGTTTCTCAAGATCCACATATGAGTGAAAACATATGATATCTGTCTTTCTCTGACTGACTTATTTCACTCAGCATAATACCTTCCAGTTCCATCCACATTGCTGCAAATGTCAGTAGACAGAACACGAGTGGGGGAGGGGCAGAGAGAGAGGGAGATAAAGAATCTGAAGCAGGCTCCAGGGCTGAGCTGTCAGCACAGAGCCCCATGTGGGGATAGAACTCGCAAACCATGAGATCATGACCTGAACCGAAGTCAGATGCTCAACTGAGCCACCCAGGGGCTCCATGTCTTAGCACATTTATCAAAAACACTTGTCCATATACATATATATTAGTCTACTTCTAAATTCCCCATACTGTCCCAATGATAGATTTCTCCACTTTTACATAAAACCACACTGTTTGGATTGTTGTAACTTTATTATAATCTGGACTTAGATTGTGCTAGTACTCTGACTTTGCTCTTCTTTGTCAAGGTTCTTTGTTCATGCTGGGTCTAACATTTTCACATATATTCTATAAAAGTCAGTTTGTCAATTTCTAATGATAACAATAATAATAATAACAATAATAATAACAATAATAAACCTGCTGGGATTTTCATTGGAAATGCATAGAATTTAGAAAACAATTTGGGGAGAATTGGCATCTTTGATTAGTTTTGGTGTTAGGCTTAACTAATAAATTGAGTTGGGAAATTTCTCTTTTTCTAATTTCTGAGTTTGTGTAGCATTAGTGTTATTTCTTTGTTGAGTATTTGATAGAATTTACCACAGAAGTAATCTGGGACTGGAATTTTATTTCTAGAAGGATTTTAAACTATAATCTTAATTTCCATAATGGGTATAATAGTATTCAAGTTACCTATGTCTTTATGAGTGACCTGTGGTAGTTTGTGTCTTTGGAGAATGCTTTTTTTTTCTTTTTATTTAAGTTGTTGAATTTATTGGCACAAACTTGTTAATAATATGCCCTTACTATCCTTTAATTGTCTGTAGAAACTATAATGATGTCTCTTTTGATTTCTGTTGTCTCTCTCTGTTATTATTCCCTGATCAATTAGAATTCGATCCTTTTGGGTTTTAATTTTAAAATTCGTTATGGGTCTTGCTTTTAAAATTTGTTAGGCTGAACTGGAGTTATGCACTCTCTATGGTTAATTATTTCCTACTACTAAAGATAGTTCTGTGTACTCTACCCAATGTCCTGGGAATAATGTGTTCTTCCAGTCTGGCGGGTAGCAACAGGCACTTTTCCTGACCCAGTGTGTTGTTACTGCTAATCACTTGAAGTGATCTTTTTCATGGCCTTGGGTACCTTACATGCATGTTCTGATCAGTACTCAGCTGAGAACTTCAGGGGAACTCTTTGAAGCTCTCTGAAATTCCCTCTCTGTGAAGCTAGCTCTCTCCTCTCCAGCACTCTGTTCTGCAAACTCTAGCCGCTTTGGTCTCTCCCGACTCTCAACCTAGTCTCTTCATTTCGGAGAGACCTCAAGGCTCCATCTATTTCCGTAGCCTGCATACTCCTCTGTATCACTGCAGAGGTTACTTTCTTTGTTTTCCATCTCTTATGGGTCACTGTCTCTCACTGCCTGATGTTCAGGGCCTTGGAAATCATTGTTTCATATATTCTGGCTGTGTTTTTGGTTGTTGCAGTCGAGAGGGAAAAACTGGTCCCTGTTATTCCATTGTGGCTGGAAGCAGAGCCTTTGATATAGAGAAGACTTCCCAGAGCCCTCAAGAGAAAGAAGGCTGCACTGTTTCATTTCTGCTGGCATTTTCTTTTCCATTCTCTTGGCCTTCCTGACAGCCCTCCCTCTCCCAGGGTCAGTGAAAAGCTATTCCAAAAATGCAGACTATCCAAAGAGCTGTGCTGATAGACCTTCTCTACCCTGGAGTTCTGCAGTCAGCAAAAAGTTCCCACCCATGGGAAGCCTGCTTTGAAGCCAGAGCTGTGGTGAGGCTCTTCCTCTGACTTACTTTTCTGAGATATCTCCAGTGGTTCTTTTCACTGTCAGGGATTACACCGTTTAAAAGTCAGAGCCTTCTCCTCCACAGGAGGGAAAACCTCATTTTGTGGAGCAAAGAGTTTAGTTTAGAGAACTATACATAAAAAATTTGACTTTATAAGGAACAAAAGGAACCATTCTCCAGGGATTATTTTCCTCCCTTTGCCTCTTCTACTTTTTACATTTGAAAGGGATGGAAAGGCTGAGAAAGGTATCTGCCAGATCCTTCAGGCTGATTCTGCAAAGCCAGAGTCCAATGACTGTAAGAGCAGCAATAAATCAGGATTCTACCTCCTTAGAGGTGTCCACAGAATCCATCAGGTACGAGGTTGGAGAGGGGTTGCCAATCAGCATCCTTCACCAATTCCTTTATTCTATAAATTTCTGCTATGTCTTTAAATCCACCAGTCACTTTGAGATGCTGAAGATAAATGATTGAGAAAACTTGGTATAAAGGAAAATATCAGGAGTGAGGGCACAAAAGAGGAGACTTTATGGAGTCTCTGGAAAAAAATTCAAGGGAAATTAGTCCTATTGTGTTACTATGGACTGATGGTTATTTACACTGCAGAACCAGCATGTCCTAAAAATCACACTGTCTTCTGGTATGGAATAAAGCACATGGCTATTCCCTTCTTCTTTTGGCCAACTCTACCTGTTTCTGAGGGCTTGGTTTGGAAGCCTCTCCTATCTCTTATGTCTCCATTAGGTGCCTGTCTTTGATGCTTGTGAAGACCATTATATTTGCCCCTTAGTAAAATACACTTTAATGTTCTACTATTGTTTTTTTTTTTTTCTCAAATAGATCATAGGCTTCAGGAAAGCAGCAATTTGTCTCCTTCATAGTTGTATCCCTACTGCCAGCACAAGTCTGTGCACATGGCTGGTAGTTGGTAAATATTCCTTAAATAAATGAATGTTGACTCATTATTTTTTTTTCCCTTCAAGTGAATCTGTGAGATAGGAAGAGGACCTGTAATTATCATCATTTGACAGATATGCAAAGGAGGCCCAAAATAGTTGGATCTTGAAATCTTAGAATAATAGCATTTTAAATTCCTGGGGATCTTGAAGAATGTGCACTACAGGGTATGGCAAGACCCCTTTGAACTTGGAGGTACAAGATGATGAATCAAAAGAGAGAAAGGAGCCACATCTAAGGGCAGCTCAGGGTCACACTTCTTTTCTAGTTTCACATATATTACCATATTCTTTTGAAAGTTTGAGGATGGGAAAAGAGGACATGCCAACAGAGTTGGAAGTACAGTGGAAACATGGAAGCCACCTCTGAGCACTATCCAGGCACTATTTCAGAGCACTGGTTTAAAAAAAAAAACACATGGGGCGCCTGGGTGGCGCAGTCGGTTAAGCGTCCGACTTCAGCCAGGTCACGA
Source organism: Acinonyx jubatus (assembly GCF_027475565.1). Lineage (NCBI taxonomy): Eukaryota > Metazoa > Chordata > Mammalia > Carnivora > Felidae > Acinonyx > Acinonyx jubatus. The sequence goes on from NC_069390.1 coordinate 83,934,135, forward strand.
TCTCGCGGTCCGTGGGTTTGAGCCCCGCGTCGGGCTCTGGGCTGATGGCTCAGAGCCTGGAGCCTGTTTCCGATTCTGTGTCTCCCTCTCTCTCTGCCCCTCCCTCGTTCATGCTCTGTCTCTCTCTGTCCCAAAAATAAATAAACGTTGAAAAAAAAATTAAAAAAAAAAAAAAAAACACATCTTTCCTTACCTGCCACTTTTCTAGGCATTGTCTTTTTTGGTAGCGATTTTGCATCTTTCCCATTCCTACTTTTCTGTCAACCTTCTGCAGGTGCATTTGTGTGCCCATGGCTCAGAAATCCAGAAAGGATGCCTGGCTGGTTTAGTCAGTTAAAGCGTCTGACTTTGGCTCAGGTCATGGTCTCATGGTTCGTGAGTTCAAGCCCCACATGGGGTTCTGTGCTGAGAGCTCAGAGATTCTGTGCCTCCCTCTCTCTCTGCTCTCAAAACAAATAAACAGTTTCCCTGCTTTCTCTCTCCCTGTCAGAAACAAGTAAACCAATTTTTTATTAAAAAAAAAGAAAAAAAAAAAGAAATCCAGAAGGGATCTGGCATTCCAGTCTGTTTCCCCGCTTAACTGAGTAGCAGTGAACAAGTTATTCAGCTTCCCCCAACCTCATCATTCTCCACAGAGAAATTATAAAAATATGGGGAGGAAGGACAAATGTCATCTTCAGGATAGTGGCTGCCTCTGTAGGATCAAGGGGTGAGATTCAAAGGAGATTTCAACCCTATCTGTAAGATTTTTCATTCTTAAAAATTTATGAGGATCACCTGCGTGGCTCAGTCAAACTGCTGACTTCGGCTCAGGTCATGATCTCACGGTCTGTGAGTTTGAGCCCCATGTCAGGCTCTGTGCTGACAGCTCAGAGCCTGGAGCCTGCTTCAGATTCTCTGTCTCCCTCTCTCTCTGCCCCTTCCCCACTCATGCTCTGTCTCTCTAGCTCTCAAAAGTAAATAAACATAAAAAATTTAAAAAAACTTATTAAGTAAAAGTGGGAAAATGTAATACTTCTTAATTTTCAGTGCTGGGTACATGAATATTTGTCCATAGTCCTCTGTACTTTTCTGTATGTAGTTTACATAAAAAACATAAAGGGGTGGCAATAGGGTGATAATTAAAGTACCTTGCAGAGTTTGGGTAAAATATGGATTCTGTATGTAAAACATTAATACACAGCTGACACAGCCATGGCGGGTGGTGAGGGAGAGAAAAAGAGTGAGTTATGAACAGGTCAGGGAGGTAAAGCTCAAACATAGACCCCGAGAATGGCCTTGGTCCATTAATCCAGGGAAGCAATTATTTCACTTATGGAAAATAAATCTATCATGGATATTTTTAAGTGTCTATATAAAAACCTTGTGCAGGGGTAAGCCCATTGACTCCCTGGGATTGGCTGCTCTCTGTACACATCCTTAACATCAGGAAGGGAGCTGGTCCCCCTGTTGTGCTACTAATAACCATGAATACAACCAGTTGGTGCATCTCCAGTGGCTACACCTTCCAGTTCCAAGAGGTTGCTTAGACAACAGAGAACTCAGATCACTGTGCCTTTTTGTTCTTATTTGCATCAATTCCTGGCCCACAGAGGGTTTAGCCAGAGCCCACTGACCAGTACACCAGCTGTGCACAGGTAAGAAATGGCTTCCACTTTGTGTCCACAGGAAAGACCTTGGTTCTTTGGGTCTCCTCTGTCTCATGTAAATGGCCAGGTCAAAAGGAATTGAATGAGTGGATTATTCAGGTTTCCATGCTACTGTGGAAGAGACTGTAGGCAAAGTGTTTGCAAGGAGATGTTGAGGAGGAAGATGGCGGGGAGGACAGAGATGAAGAGAATATTTCAGGCACCGAAATGGGAAGGGTTTCTCAGAGGCACAGGAGACCTCAGGGCTGCAGGAGGTGGGGCCTGTGTGAAGCTGAAGATGACAGCTCCATCTCAATGCCACCACACTGCCTGCTCGGCCCTGCAGTGGGGCTCTGTGATTAGAACGGGAACCTTTGCCCTCTGGGGATGCTCAGCAAATGTCAGGCTTTAATGAGATTTCCCACTCTGTTGAAGGGCTCTTGTGAAGTGTGTGCCACTCACAGCAAGAAACCAGCTGGAGGTTGCATCGACCTGCCACTCTGAGAAAGGTCCCCTGAACCTGCGATGAAGCATAGAAACCATAGAAAGGTGCCCAGGGCCCCTGGGTAGAGGAGATGTCCAGGACTCCATGCTTTCATCCTAGGCTGTCCCTGAATTTGCTGAATGCTTTGCACAGAACCCACAGATGGGGAATGCTGTGGTAGAGAAAGAACCATAAGACGTCACACTGCTTAACCTTCTACCTTCAGGAAATACTATACTTTAAGCAAATCAGAGAACATATGCACTTTCTTAGAATGTCTTTTTTATTCCTTGAGGACATAACTTAAGTACTGGAGAGAAATGGACAAATTCTGTCCCACCCACTTTTCACTCTTCATTCCACATTTCCTTCCCTGTAAGACCTAGAAGGCTTTGGGCTACCCAAGTGCAGAACAGAGATAAGACCATTTTCTGTGCCTTAAGGGCATGGTAGCCATTGCTGGCATTACTGCTGAGGGACAATAACCAAATTGAGAACCTTCAACCTGAACAGTGTGAGCTTGCATTGGGAGCTTGCTCTGTTAGCATACTCCATATCCTTTTTTCAGATTTATTCTCTTGAAGGCTCAGATGAGATAGCAAGGTTGATATCAATGATATTAGTACTTAAAGTAATTATAATAATGCATTCATTAAAACCCCACAATGCCTGAAATCACCAGGGTGCTGACTCCAAATGAAAAATCACAAAGAGAGAACCAGGAAGGATGCTACTCTGGTCGAGGTGACCTTTTGGCATATGGTGATTCAGAGGTTGGGTGCATTGGTTCTTAAAGAACTCTCTAAGAACCCATCCATCTGGACCCCTGTGTTGCTCCTCCAAGCATTCTGAGCTGACCATATGGCCCTTGATAAAGCAGCTACGGAAGAGGGAGGTAGGGAACCCATCCAGAATAGCTTGTCATTCTCAAGGCATGCTGCACTTGGCTAAGGCACATCCCTTGTTTAAATCTTAAAAGCAAAAATATAAATAAATAATGTAAATTTTAAAAATATACCTTAAAAGAAAAGTTTTTTGTTCGATGTTTTGCTTGTATGTGTTGTCATTTCTACCAGGGCAAACAATAAAAAAGACGCCCACCAAATATACATTTGAGTAAAACACAATCAGACCTTAATAAATAAAGAAATGGTCTCTAGCATGAGAATTTCTCCACTCAGGGACTCTGTTTAATATGCATAATCATTTCAAAATCTTTTAAAGCCTGAAAAATGCAATGGTAATTCAAGGGCAAGAGTTATCTGTCACCCAAATGGGCTAGCTGACCCCAAACCATACAATCAATACAGAGTCTGGAATTGAGAGAATTTCTTCCTGAATGATGTCATAGGTGAATGTTCTTCAAATCCATGTCCTTGGGGTTATCATAGTGTACACAGTGATCTGAGAAGGAATTAATTCTATGGATTAAAGTATTTTTTCCTGGTGAATTTTCTTAAGAAGAAGTCATGGAGAAACATAATTTCTGCTTTAAGAAGACTTTAAGAAAATTGTAGAATATATCCTCCACAGTAATTTAGACACACTTTGATAGTAATTTCCAAATGAAAAGACTCTTTAAGTACCTTACAGGGAAGAAAGCAGCTGGAGAATGGAAGAATTACATGCTGGTCATTGGATAAAATGCCATAGTAGTGAAAATGAGCTTTTGCCAAGTTGTTATTGAGAAACACACTATAGATTCCAACATACCTTTGGAAGCAGGTACATTGGATGGCCTAGCTAGGCTTCTTTGAAGGGTGATTGAGGTACATGTTAGAATAATCAGAAAATTGATAGCTAGGGGAATTGAGGTTGAGTCATGTTGGAGAAAAGAGTTAAAGTGGAAGGAGGGCAAGTATATGTTGACTAAAAGATCCCTGGATGACTCTGATATGCTGTCTGCACACCTCACCCATACTCTATGAAGAACCACCATCTAATTATGCTCAATGCACATAAATGTGATAAACCTAAAAAGTCAATAAAAATAAGAGGCCTCCCTCCTGTCCAGAAATGTAGGAGGAACTCAATACTATTACTTTGAAAGTGAAACAGAAGTCAGGACATTTCTTGCCTAGCACAAGATTGTCAATAACCAGTAGGATGACTTTGTAAAAACCCATTTTACATAGAGATTATGTCATCCTATAACTCTACTATGGCCAAGGAAACTGAAGTCCCAAGAGGATTGTCACCCCTTTATCCACTACCTTTCAAGGTCAGGCAACCATTTAGTTAGCAGAACTGGAACTAGAATTCAGGATTCTCCAGCTCCATTTGTGCTTATACAATTACTGCCATACATGTTCTTTTCAAAAATACATTGCAATCAATAAGGACAACTCCCTATAATCCATAAGGATCATCTCTGTTATTACCAGGAATAATAGCTTTACTATTCCCAAATGACTTTCACAAATGTAATATAGATAAATATGAGGATATGGGGAACCTTGACAATATGGATCTTGAAATAAGCATTTGAGCAGACCCTACATCAAGAAATACAGCTTTAAATAATCACAAGGAAATGGCACTGGTATTTTGTCATTTATTTGGGTCAAAACAAAATGCAATTACACATGATTACTTTCCTGGGAATGAAAATATTAGCATTAGATGTTCCTTAGGGATTTTTTTGAGATCATTTTTATTAAATATTTGTACTCATAGAAAGTTTTCTTTTGGGGCGCCTGGGTGGCTCAGTCGGTTAAGCGTCCGACTTCAGCTCAGGTCATGATCTCACAGTCCCTGAGTTCAAGCCCCGCGTCGGGCTCTGTACTGACCGCTCAGAGCCTGGAGCCTGTTTTGGATTCTGTGTCTCCCTCTCTCTGACCCTCCCCCATTCATGCTCTCTCTCTGTCTCAAAAATAAATAAACGTTAAAAAAAATTTAAAAATAAAAGTTTTCTTGTTAATCTTGAAAACTTTAGAAGGTCTTAAGGATTGTCAAGAAATGAAATGGTATTCATCTGGAAAATATGCTGGCAGATTTCAAGAGCTTTAAGTGGGTAGGCAAGCAACAAAGTCTAATGTGATCAAGTATATATTAAAAGATCTAGGTGAGTGAAATCTAATATATGTAAAATGTTTTCCTAGATCTCATCAGTTTGGGGGTAAAAATAAAACTATATGAAAAGTAATAAACAGATACAACAGCCTTTACTTCTTGCTGATCCTTGGCCAGGACACCTACAAATGCACTCCCTTCCCAGGTATTTCAGGGCAACCAAATGCCTATTAATCCCTGCCAGTCACTCACTAAAAGGGCAGATGAGTAAATATCCCAAGTTTTGATGATTTAACAAAAGTTAAAAAGTCTAAAAAGTTCCTGCCAGCCATAGGAAATGACTCTGTGTGGATTTAGACTAATTAAAATATTATGGTTTCCTTCATAAATGCCATATATATTAATACAATGGGGGTGTTTGGCGAATTGTAATAAATAAGGGAAACTGTGAGAAGTTATCAGAATAATTTAATGGTACATAGTATCTTCCTTATAGTTGGAAGCTCTGGTCCTGGAAATAGATCATCTCTAAGCACTGGAAAACTTTTAGGGTGCACATGATAATAGTAGAGTGGCCAATGTATGAGTTTTTGAGATAGATCAGAATTAGAGTGATGTTTACAAAATTATTTAGTCTCTCTGAACTTTGACTTCATCCTTTGAGGCACAGATCTTTTTCTATTTAAAACTATTAGGTGGATGGCCTTGGATAGCTTCCTTAAGCTGTGTTTACTTCACATAGTATGGAGTCAATCAATTTACCTTCTAGAACTGTGAGATCAAATTAGTTGATTTATGTAAAATTATTAGAACAGGACCTGCGTCACATGGTAAGTGTTCATTAAGGCTTAGCTCTTGTATTTTTCCAACTTGATTTTAAACTCCATGAAGGCATGGATTTTGCTGCATCCCCAGTGCCTAGGACACTGCCTTGTCCATATTACATGCTTAATAAATATTTAAATATTAACTGAACTAGTCTTTGCAATGGAAATAATACCTACACATATCAAGATGCAAAACATTGTCTTCTGTGTGTGTGTATATATATATATATATATATATATATATATACACATATATACACACACATATATACATATACATATATATATACACACATATACACATATATATGTGTGTGTGTGTGTGTAGCTTATACACACACACACTCTCTCTCTCTCTCTCTCTCTCTCTCACACACACACACACACACACACACACACACACACCCTGGGGAGATTAAAAGGCTTAGAGGATCACCATAGACAGGGCTGGCACTTTAGTTCTGGGCCCAGAGCTCAAGAGCTTTGATCAGTGGTCATGGAGCAAGTCCAGCAGTATATGCTGTCCCTGAGCTTCAGACATCCAGGTTAGGTCCAAAGCTCTGAACAAACAAAGCTGGGCCTGGAGCTGTTGTTTCCTAGGATTCTACATGATTGTTGATTTCCATGTTTACAAGCCTCCACTGGTTTTCCAGTGCTCACAGAAAGAGTCTGCATCTGCTAAAACAGCACCCATTGCCCTCCCCTCCAGCCTTGCCTGCCTGCCCAGCTCAACTTTCCCCATGCCCTTGCTGCTGCTTTGCACCGTGTGTGCTTCCCTTAGCCTAACTCCCAGCCCTTGGGGAAAACTGTTCCTTTCCCTTCTCTTCTACTGGCAAGTTTCTCCTCATTTGTGATTATACTCCATTGCCTTCTTGTGTTTACCTCAATTTCCTTCCTTGGTGTGAATTTTATCCTTTGAAAGTATCCTGCAAGATTCTGTGTATACCTTTAATATTCCAAATGATATTTTGAACTATATCTGTTTCCAGGTTCATATGAGTTTCTCATATATATTCAAGTGTATTACTGATCTGGGTGTTCTGGTGCTTTGTCCTGGGCTTGGTACCAAGAAGTGCTTGGTGAAGATTTGCTGAAGGAACATTCGAGTGAAGGGTTGATTTTATCCCTGGTCCCACTGGCCAGCCAGGTATTTCTAGCATAGTTTCCTACAAATCAGGGACAAAGTGCCCTACTGGGAGAGCATATAATTGCAAATATATCTTTAAGGAGATACAGATGTAGAGATGTGTGCCCCTGATAGCTGAATACAGGAACATGGACCTCCAAGGAGAGGCCATACCTGAGCCACTTAGGCCTCTTGTCTCACCAGAGAAGAGATGTCTCTTGTCCAGTACGTTCATCTCAGGCTTGGCTGCAGTGATGAGCCCCTTCCAGTGCCTGAGGCATAATGGTGCTAGAAGGAGTTTGGATTGATACTGATAATACTTGCCAAGCTATGGCATGATGTGGTATTTATATGCCCAATAGGCCTCTAAAAAGTAATTATCTAAAGGAAGGAATTGTTTAGAGCCTCACATTGAATTCCAGTCTTCCTTTGGCCTTCAGGGCTAACATTGCTAATCAGTGCCAAATTACCACTATTTTAATACTTGAATTAAAAACAAGACCAACCATTTGCTCAGTGGGAGGTCTTAACTGGACCATATCCATGCCTGGGTCTCTGTAGAGGGCACATTGCTATATTTCTGGTTGCCAGTGAGCACTTGTGGACAGAAGCAAGAGCAGGAAAACTGCCAGCCAGCTGCTTGCTTCCCCCACCTCATCTTTCCAGCGGCAGGCCCTGCGTACAGGGGCAAGTAGCAGTTCTGTGGGCAGAAACAGTGAGTAGATTGGAATTGAAGAATTGTATTTTTTGATATGATAAAATTGCATTTCATGTGAGAGGAGATTTTCTCACGAAGACAGATGGTCACAAAGGCAGCCTCTAGGAGACTGCTTCTCCACCTTGCCTCCCTCTTGCTTTTCATGCCTTTGTGATTCTTACTACTGAGCTCACCTCTCTTCATTCTGTCTCTTTGACCAAAAGATGGTATAAGGAGAGGTCTTTTCAATATTCTTCCAGTTCCCTGTCCACTTTAATCAGGGCCATTGGGTAAATGCCATGAAACGAAAGCCAACCCTGACTCTGATAAAGACTCTAGTTTATTACTCTCACTATTAAGGAAATTAACTGCCATACTCCAGCCCTGGGCCTGAGCTCTACAAGGATAAACTTTCCTTCAGAACGGCTTCCCTATGGCTTTGATGGTGTGAACAAAGCCCGGGACATAGACATGTCTCAGATATGTCCGATGTAGTCTCTGGAAAGAACGAGGCATCTTAACTGTGGAGACAGATGCCACACTACCGTGTATAGAGACATATTCAAAGGCTGTTAGTGTAGTCCAAGATTTTTTACCCGAGTTACAGTTAGTTAACAAGGGAGCTGGGACTCACACTGTGACATGTTTGTTTGTTTGTTTTCTGAGGAGTGTTTTCACCTGCTGGAGAAACATTGTACCTTTATAGGCTTAAATTGAAAACAAAGGCTATTATTTGATAATTATTTGATATTGTTTGATATTGATAATCCTCGTCCAGCTCTCAAAGGATGGTGGATTTTGAATAGTACCTATTTCTTCCTGGAAATATCTGTTTGCATATTACTGTAGACTTGATAAAGTCCCTGAAAAGTTTCCAGTGATGCTTTTACAATCTATTGGTATCATTATTATTACAATCATTCAAAAGTTAGAGCATAGTCTGCTTGAGATCTAAGCAATTTATATAGCTTCATTTTCCATTGCAGTTGTGCATTACTTTCATTTTTATTTTCTGTAGTTGAAAATAGTTGTTTTTACTTTGAAAGTGATTATCAGACTGATCACTCTGAGTCCAATTACAAGGTAAATTGTCTAGTATGTCCCAACATACTAGGTTTAAAATTAGGTTCTCACTTGAGCAATTATAGAGTTAAACAACTTCTCATATGAGCATTAGATCAAAAAGTAATCTGTGCTAGACATAGACATGTGGGAAGGAAGCAAGGAAGGAAGGAAGGAAGGAAGGAAAAAGGGAAAACATAAAAGGGAGGTAATGAGCAACTGCAATAGAATATTAAGCTAGTGAAGTTGCTTACATCAGAAGCAGACTATGCTCTAACTCTTAGAAAGAAAGAAAAGAAAGAAAGAGGGAAGAAGGAAGGGATGAAGGAAGGAGGGAAGGAAGGAGGAAAGGAGAGAAGGAAGGAAGGAAGGGTCATAGACTCTAAGTCTAAAGTTCTCTTTTGTCTAACAAAGGAGCGGACACAGGATTAAAATGAAAGATGGCTATTTTCCTGGGAAATACACACACACACACACACACACACACAAACAAGAACCCCCGAATAAGGGTCCTTGCCTCATATTTATTCAGATCAGAAGGCTTGCAAATAGGAACTTTAACTTGTGGATGTGAGGAGGAAAAAGGGATTTTGAAGATATACAGTGTTTGGGGTTTGGGTCAATATAAAACAAAATCCAGGTGCCAGGCAGATGAGAAGATGGTTGTTAATGGCAGACAGGAGGCGTACTATCTGTTTATCTTTGCCAGCCTAGGGGATGAGACAGACAGGGGAATAACCTCAGGGTTAACAAGACACCTGTTTTTTTTGTTAACCATGTCTGCTCTGGGCTGCTTTGCCTGAGGCACAGCGGTCCAAAGTCCAATTCACCAATTTACTTAACCTGGCCCTATTCTCCTATGAAAGCAGCTTTCTGCTGTAGTACTAAACTTGGGGTGCTTTCACCCTGAATATCTAATCTTGTAATTCCTATGCATTGGGCACCTTTGCGCCAATTCTATTTCAGGCCTTTGCCTCTCTCTCTCTATTTTTGGGGGTTCAGCACCCCCCTATTTTGGGGTGTCTTTGCACCTCCTTATTCTTGGCACCTTTGTACCTCCCTATTCTTAAAGTGCCAATCTGGTTACCCAAACTCGGGTGTGAACATTTTATGACTTTGTGTTTCTTTATGCCTTGTTAACCCACTGGTGTAGGCTCCAGGGGATTCCTAAGCTTATCCCCCACAAGGAGGGAAAGAAGGAAGGAAGGAAGGAAGGAAGGAAGGAAGGAAGGAAGGAAGGAAGGAACTGCCATCTGCAATAGGGCCAGTTCTCTATGGTCCCTTTATAGCCCAACATTAGTCTTCTTTCAAAAGTCTGTGGGAATCCTATAGGACCACGGTTAACGGAAAAGATCAGTGAAAGCTCTGATTTATCCCAGACTCTCTTTAAAAGTAGCCAAAATTCAAAAACGTTCAAGTTAATGATATATATGAGGTGGGAAAGAGCTATATACTCTACTCAAAAGTAGTCTAAACTCCTTGCTGATACAGATGGATCCAGGGCTGAGGTAAAGGGTCTACAAAATGAGTCTTGAACATTTTCATAGGCCACAAAATAAAGATAATGCTCAAAAAGACAATTGGAATATTTATTTTTAAAATTTTTTAGTGTTTACTTATTTTTGAGAGAGAGAGAGAACAGAGAGAGAGAGGGAGACACAAAATTCAAAGAAGGCTCCAGGCTCTGAGCTGTCAGCACAGAGCCTGACATGGGGATAGAACTCACAGACTGCAAGATCATGACCTGAGCCAAAGTCAGATGCTTAACCAACTGAGCCACCCTGGAACCCCAAGAGTTGGAACATTTAAAATGACACAGGAGGCAGTTTACAGAGGTGTCCCTGAACAAATCTGAGATAATTTGAGCATCAAAACAAAACAAAACCGTTTTTAAAAGCTTATAACATAAATAAAAGACTTTAATCCCTGAATAAAATAGAATCAAAGAGTCTGTATGGATTTAAATAGAGGGATGAATGAATGAATATATGAATGCATGAATGAATGAATGGAAAATATCTTTCTGGCAGTATAATTCCGACTCAGAATGAAGAATAAAAGAAGAAATTGGAAAAGCACCTTTTGCAACATCCACAGAAATAATTGATACAGGCAGTAATCATCAGCAGTACTAAAACTAGCTGATGAATGTTTGATGAGGAATAAGACACGGATATAGTTATAAAGTATCTTCTCAGAAACTACATATAATTTACAAAAGAAAAAGAATATTCACTTGACATAATAAAAACCCGCCAGACCCTAACCAAGTAATCAAAAAGTTAACATCCCCAGGAATGGTTCAAACCTATATCACATACCTTTATAAAGAGATGCATTCAAGAAGAACATGGTATCATTTCTATTTATTCCTGTCAAGAATGTACAACCAGAATCTAAAACTGGAAAATATTTAGCACACTTACATTAGGGACAATTCTACAAATTCACTGGTCAAAATCTTCAAAAACATGAAGGTTTGAAAGAAAGAAAGCTTGAGGAATGGTTCCAGACTAGAGCAGTGCCAAAGCTATTTCACAACTAAATGTAACGAATCTTTTCAGATTGGCTTCTGAACCTGGAGGATAGAAAATTACAGGGGATATTATTGAGAAAACTAATAAAATTTGTCTGTAAATGGTGCATTTGATATTAATGCTAAAATTTCCTGATTTTGAAAATTGTACTGTGGCTATGTAAAGAACACCCTCAATTTTAGGAAAGAAGCACTGAAGTATTTCAGGGGTAAATGGACATGATGGTTCAAATTTATTGCTGATTATTAATAAAAATGTAAGAAAGCAAACACATTAGCAAAAATACTAAAAAAAATAGGTACAATGTTACCCAGTGAATCTGGGTAAACATATGAAAGGTTTTGTATTTTTTCCCTAAATTCAAAATTATATAAACATACACTTAAAGGGGTGCCTGGGTGGCTTGGTTGGTTGAACATCTGACTTCACCTGAGGTCATGATCTCGCAGTTTGTGAGTTCAAGCACCGCACTGCTGTCAGTGGGAACCCACTTTGTAACCCCTGTCACCCTCCTCCTCTGCTTGTATATGCTTTCTCTCTCTCTTAAAAATAAATAAAATATTTCAAAAACTTTAAAAAACATACACTTAAAAATAATTTTTAAACTGTTCAAAGCAGACCTAAAAAGCTATAACAATTCAGCTAAATTTATAGTCCCTTAGTCTTTAGCCATTTCATAAGGCTGGTTTTATCATTAATTTTTAGTAAGAAATGGAATGTTTGTCAAAGTGATTCAGAGGAATGGGTTTCTTACATCTCAGAAATGTGTGTGAATGTTTATAAGACTCCAATTACTTTTTACTTCTTTAGACCTCAGATAGATCCATTTTCTTGTTAGAATGGCTTCAGAGTAGAAATTATAGGCACAAAAAGTTAGTTCCAGGGGAGATTACCTTCTCAGCACCCTCATTTGCTTCATAACCCCTACCTGCGTGGGCTGGACCAGCACAGTGGTAGATTTGCAAACAGCTTAGAGGAAACACCCAGAAAGCATTGCTACAAGGCAGACAAAAGTGCAACTACTCTCCCAGATCTGTAACCTGACCTACAATGAGGTTTCATAATCTTAGACCAAGATAGCAACTCCCCTTTGTGAATAGTGTCAGGATAGTATGAACCTTGTTGGGGGACCTCAGGACTGGAATGTAGATTGAATAGCTACAAACAAGGAAGTGATTGGTATATAGGCAAATGTCAGTGTCAGCTTGTGATATGCTCTTCAACCTCTCATTCAATGATATACAAATAACTTGTAAACAAAATTTAACTGACACCCTACATGATCCAGCCTTTAAAGAGTGTCAAGTCAAAGCCACAGTATACTTACAGAAAAAAGTAGAACTGAAAACAATTTCAAGAAAACAATTTCAATTCAATTCTAAGAAAACATGAAAAGGGAGGGAGTGACTTTTTAATATACAACAAGACACCTTAAATATCCTTTACCCCAAACCACTGCTCTCTCTAAAACTCTCAATCCAGTCTTTGAGGTTCTTAAGTCTGCCTCCTTATTCATCCATCAAACAAGTATTTAATTAGCACCTACTTCATGCCAAGTACAATATTTTGCCCTGGAGATACAGTGGTGAAAGAAATAGACACAATTTTCTGTCTCTGTGGATTTTGTATCTGGTAGAAAAAGTAAGCATTACATGAGGAACTATTGCATATTTTGAACATGATCTGGCTTAAACCTTTGAAAAATATCTCTGGCCATGGGTTAGAAAAGGGCTTCAAGGCAATTGAAGAAGAAAATGGAAGATGATGGTTTGGTCCAGGATGATAACATTAAAGGTAAAGGGTAATGATAATATTCTAGAACTTGAAGGTAGAGTTGGCAGTATTTGCCATGGATAGGGAATGGGATATGAAAAAAAAGAAAGTCATCAGCATGGCCACAAGATTTTGGCCAGAGCAACTAACGAGATGCTATTAGCACTTCTAGAGGCTGGGAAGACAGTGGGAGGAGTGTGCTGGGAGAGGCCCAGAGTTCAGCTTGGGTACCTAGTAGATAGACTTATACACTGTGAAGCAGTTCAGGGGACTAGTTTGTGTTGGAGATGTCACTGTGTGCATAATCAGTGTAAGTCTTTCACATAAGCTTTTTGTGAACAACGGGATGATAAAGCAAGTAGAAGGTCTTCAACAGCTGTAAATATGAGGAATTCTTCTTATGCTTATGCCCCATTTCTGATGAAAGCAGAGGGTAATGTGTATAGGCCCTGGTGTGTTTCAGAATGGCCTCTTTCCAAGCATGGGTCCACAATCTCACAAAAAATCACAATTTGGTCTAAATGCTCACACTGTTTTGTTTTTGTTGTTTTTTATAAAAATGAGTCTTTTAGTAAGGTACAATGCATTTAGTTTTATGCTAATGAGGAAAGAATCCTATTTGTGTTTGAAGCTCAGAAGTCAAAGCACTGAACTGGATAATAAAAATGAGCAGCCTTATTCACACACTGGGGGAGAAAATCATAGTTTCTTATCTATGGAGGGGAAACTAAGAAAAATCATATAATTTCTTTAGGATTGGTTTATTCTTCAGCCCTTAGTCATTAGTAAAATTGCCTTATCCTTTAACAGAACAGGAAATCAGTTAGCTATTGCCAGCATTTGGCTTCAGCCACAGTTCAAGTTTCTTGTTTCCTCTTGAGCTATGTTTCCATTCTATTGTAAAAAGAGCAATGAACTTTCAGTCAGAAAACCTGAGTGTATATCCTGACTCTATGTGACCTATGAACATTAGTTTCTTGGCTATGATAAAATTTGATGTACGTATCCCTTAGAGGTTTTAAAAGAATTGAATAATGATATACATGCATGAAACCATCATAAAAATGAAAGTAGTTCTATTATTTTTCTCTCCTTCTTCCTTATTGCTCTATCTTCTGCTCAAGTTTCAAATTCTTAAGGCCTAAAACCATGCTGTAGGCAAATAAAAGAGTGACCAATTGGTTGATTTAAAAGATTATTTTTAATGGATTGCATTTTCTGAAAAATCTTCATTCTTTCTAAATAGTAATTCAAAAAGATAATGTGAAACCATGGCAAAATGGCAAAGCAGATACAAAATAAAGCAAAGGGAAAGAGCTGGAAAAAAAATTGTTTTATACCCATGCAGTTTAGCTCTGAGCAGACAAAACAAAAAGCCCTTCTTTTCACATGGTGATGTAGAGGAGACTCACCACTGTCACTGGGCTTTCAATGAGGCATTTAAAAAATACATTTGGTGCATTTTCAATTTAGCTGGGAGAGCGAGAAGGTTTTCACCTTCTCATGTACACTGTAATTGCAAGTCAACTGCAGGTGGGAATTGTAAATCTAGGACTTGCCTGGATCTGGGTGGAGCAAGGGAAAACATAAGTCACAGCATTTTCCCTCAGGGGCTGGTGGCTGAGGCAGACACAGTGAAATCCCCCAAAGGGCAAGAGGATGACAGTTGTCTAGTCTTGAGCTTTGTGCAATAAATGAGTTGCCAAGTGTCTTTTCACTGGCTTGCTCTGGGCTCACATGGAGCACTTCTGAAGGTGGCAGGACGATGTTTTTACAGAAGGCGGGTGGAAGTGCTACTGAACTACAACAAGATAGAAAGAGGCAACTTGTTTCCTCCTTAGCTCGGACTTGCTAAACCTGGGGACATTGATCTACCCAAAAAAAAGTATAAGGTAAATACCCCCTCATCTCGGGTCTGCTATTAGGACACCTGTTATTCTAAAAAAAATGCAATGTCATTTTTTCTCTGAAAAAATAAAATACATCTAAAGGACAGCAGCTCTTTTTGCCCATGTTCAGAAAATTGTTTGAAATTGTTCTGACAAGGAAAAAAAAAAAAAAACAACCAAGACCAATCCAGTTATACTCTTTATTAATTACTTCCTCACTTATTTTGAACTAATTTCCAATATGTTAGACACTCACCATCACAGTAACTAAGTTTTAAGACCAACGTTCATTTTTACGCATTTATATTCCATTGAGTTTTATAAGTAATATGTTTTTTTTTCTTTTAATAATTTCTTCTTTGGGAGGCTACTGGGTGGCTCAGTCTTAGGTTAAGCATCTGACTTTGGTTCAGGTCATGATCTCACAGTTTGTGAGTTTGAACCCTACATTGGGCTCTGTGGTGGTTCAGAGCCTGCTTGGGATTCTCTCTCTCTCTCCCTCTCTCTCTGTCCCTCCCCCACTTGTGCTCTGTGTCTCTCAAAAATAAATAATAAACTAAATTTTTTTTAATATTTTTTCCCTTTTTGGCCAGAAGTGAACAAACTTGAACTTCAAAAAGCCTGAGTCTTCTTCAAAATTCTTATAAAGTACAAAGTCAAAAAAAAGATTTGATGAAACCATACTCTCTGGATTAATATAAGGAATCAATAAGTTTGTCATCAAGCTGTCTATCACCATATCAAAACTAGGGTAATGAAAGTGCATAAATGCATTATTTGAATATTACACACAAGCTTGGCAATATATTTCCTAAGAACCAGCATGAAGGTGGAGGTACAGGACAATTTCCCCAGTCCAATGTCTGTAGATCTATAACAGCATCTTAAGAAAAATATAATATCCTTCACTGCTGCCCCTGAGTGACAAAGCTGATGAAAAATAAAGTCATAGATAACTCTGGCTGACAATATAAGCATATTTTACCCATCTTGCAGGTTATTAACAGGTGTCAATCACAGGTGGGAATCTAATCAAATATCAATGTAATTCCCTAGGCAATGATAAGACCAATATCACCTTTGAAGGATCAGCTCTTCCCCCCCTCCAAACAAACAAACAAACAAACAAACAAACAAAGAAAACCTTTCCTGGAACTGTGTCTTATGGGAGCCCTGTCTGCCTAGGATAGAAAAGTTACCCAAGTTCATTGTTTTTCTAGACAGGTGGTGTTCCATGAGTTTGAAGTGGGCTCCAGATGGGCAGAGATGATGAAAGAATCATCCAAGTGAAACACATCCCTCCTGGGTGTTAAATAGTGCATTGACTGTGTCATGGAGCTTTGAAACCAATAAGGCTAATGACAGAGCTGGTATCTGAGAAGGCTTGCACTAACATCGGGGAGACATGTCAAGTGACCTATTGGAGAACTGGGGACAGAGGGAATATGATCGTGGAAAGTCTTTCTCCCCAGCCATAGCAAAAGAAAGAGAGGGATATTTTCTCAGGGACACTTCAGTTTCCATCTAAGTTGCAGATGCACCAGAATAGACAAAGAAACCAGCTACAGTGCCAGTAAGCGAATGATTTGTTTTTTACTATTATGTTGTAAATGGCCCAAGAGTATTCTGCTGGGATTATAGTAGATTTGTGTGGTTTTTTTTTTTCTCACTCACATGAATTAAGCATATTACCCCAAACAATGTTCAACGTTCTCCTTTCTGCAGGGATCAGACTGGTTTGGAGAAGAATACTCCTAACCTTTGACCCAGAAACCAAATCACACTGGCTGGTCCCATTTATTTAGCTCCTTACTCAGGGCTGTCTTACATACTTTTTGCATATTATTTCAGTTTTGCTGCCAACAACCATGTGGGTCAGTATTACTATTATTATTCCTACCTCATACGTGAAGGGAACTGAGGGCTAAAAAAGTTAAAGAACAGCCTGATAGCATGGAGATGATAAGAGGCAAAAGTCAAATCCTGTCACAATATGACTCCAGAGTCCATGATCTTAACCAACGCACCAGATTTTTCCCAGTTAGTTTCTGTGTTCCACACTATCTCTGCCCTTAGTACTGCTGATCATACCCAGTTCATAAGGGGAAATTCTGTTACATAACTTGTTTCTCACCTGGCTCTTAGAACTAGGAGAGATGTTGGGGAAGGAAAAATAATCTTATAGATTACCAGAAATTCTACCTTTGAACTGCAGGGTTACCATTCATTCTGAACCCCAGAATGAAGAAGACAGAGGTTGTTCTAGGTAATGTAAAAAAAAAAAATCCTACAGCTGAGCTGAAGAGCCAAACGTCTTGACTTTTAGCTCAAAACCCTTCTCAAAACACTAAACACTGTACCTTCTTCTCTGATATAGGAACTCAGTTTATGGTCTCAAGATAAATGTAAGATAACTCACAAAGATCTGTCACATCTGTTACATACTCAGAACTTGAGTGACTTAACAATGCACAGAGCTCATACTGTGAGAACACCAGACTGAGGCAAGACTCAGGAAGCCTTGTCTTTTCTGTACCTGATGAATATAAGGTGTTCTTTGGGGGGGCAGGGTGGTATCATATTTACTCATTAATATTTAAATATAAGAGTGCCTGGGTGGCTCAGTGGGTTAAGTGTCCAACTTTGGCTCAGGACATGATCTCATGGTTTATGAGTTCTAGCTCCAAATCAGGCTCCATGCTGTTAGCATGGATTCTGTATCTCCCTCTCTCTCTGCCCCTCCCCCCTTTCTCAAAAATAAATAAACATTAAAAGAAAATATTTAAGTATAGTCACATAATCTTCACCTTACAGAACACCCATTATCCTAAAGTTTCTGCTCTGTTGAGAATATACTCCAGAAATGTAATGTAATTTTATCTCTTGCATTCCATCCTTGTCTATGTTATGTTGCCTTAATAAACTAGAAAAAAGGTTTTCCCACCTTTGCACTATTGACTTTTTGGACTGAGAAATTCTTTGCATGTGTGGGCTATCCTGTGCACTATAGGATGTTTAGCCTCCCTGTCCTCTACTTACTGGATGACAGCAGCACCTCCTACCCAAGTTATGCCAATCAGAACTATCTCCAGGCCATGCCAAATGCCCTTAGTTGAGGAGGCCAAAATTGCCCTTAGTTGAGAACCACTGGGCCATAGGCTTCCTGAGTTTAAGTTCCATGCATTCTATTTGCTTTCTATTTCTGCCTCACTTTCTTCGATTGCAAAATTGGATTGGATGAGATAAACTCTAACTTACCCATTTTCACATTTTTTTAATGTTTATTTATTTTTGAGAAAGGCAGAGTACGAGCAGGGGAGGAGCAGAGAGAGAGGGAGACACAGAATCTGAAGCCAGCTCCAGGCTCTGAGCTGTCAGCACATTTCCTGATGTGGGGCCTGAACTCACGGACCACCAGATCATGACCTGAGCCAAAGTCGGAACCTTAACAGACTGAGTCACCCAGGTGCCCCACTTACCCCTTTTCAAATATAAGGACTCATCTCTCTTTTGGGATCTGACCTTCCAGTGCTCAACAATATTTCCTGGGGGGCTAAACTCATAGATAAGTTTTGGGGCAACGCCAAGATCAATTTACCCAGTGTACTAACCAAAAGCATTCTTTGGGGGCTAAAACTGTAAGTGATAAGGATTTCACTAGAAAACACAGAAGGAAAGCTAGCTAGAGAGAACCAATTAACCCACCCAGAAGATAGGAAGAGCAACCAGGAAGTCGGAGGAAAGAGCAGGAAAGTCCCAGCCTTCTGAAGCAGTCAGCTTGGATGTGAGTCTTCCTGAGGCCTGGAGGCTTGCAAAGGGCTTAAAGCAATAGAACCACAAGACTTCCTGCATGTGAAGACACACATGCAGGAAACATCAGTAAAACCTTCCCCTACCTAGTATGTTTCATAGAACGTGCTTCATTGTATATTTAACATGTATTTTTGATCACCTATAGCTTTCAAAGTGCTCTCTTTGATAAAAGGAAGGTATAAAGATTTATTAAATATGCTTTATCACAAAAGGACTTAAAATTAGTGAAGGTGATACATTTGTATTCAATACACAGAAGAGAGTAAATGGTAACCCAAGGAAAGGCAGGCAGGCTTAGTGTCGACTCATTATGGAAGACCCAGTCGTATGTGTAAAGTGACTCGTTTGCTAGAACCTCAATGTTTCAATTTACCCCCCTGAAAAACTCTAGTGCAGAACATTCTAACACCCTTGGGATAGTAAGCTACAAGGGTCTTTCTTCCTCGAAATATAATAGTGTTGACTATAATTTTATTAGGAAGGATTGAATTTTCATTTTGTATTCTTAGACCAACCAAGTAAATGTGTAGCCAAATGTCTGTGTACCCGTAATCCTATAATTTAGTAATATATGGCCACTTAGAGGACTAACAACTTTCTAAGGACTAAGAATAGAAGTAGAGTTGCATATTAATTCATAGCAAATTTGTCTTTTGGTCCGATCTGAAAATATATCTTGACACTGATCAGCAAATGTATGCCAGCCTTTACTCTGATATTAAAAGAAAAAAAAAAGGTATTTTTCAAGGCTTATTTCTTTGTTATACTTCTGTCTTGATCTAAAGTGAACCCTCTCCTGCTATAAACAAGAATAATTTGGCTTCTGTGCTTTTGTGAGTCCCGAACCCTTTCCTTTAACAATCTTGATGAGCATGTGGGGTTGTGTGCTGCATACCAATAGCCACTCCAAGCCTGAAAAAGAGGTAGTCAACCCAACCCACACCATCTGTGGTCTCAGCTAGATTTGTGGCATGTCTCCCTGAGCTGAAGCAAACCTCCCTCTGTGTCAAGTACATTGAGAATCAGAAATAAAAAATAAATTAAGACAAGTAGGCAAACATTAAAATGAGTTGTTACAGAACATTTGTGTACATTCCAATCTTCATGTCAAGAGAGCATCATTCTGTTATAATGGCATCCTTTCCTGAGAGCACCTCATGGCAGTCAGTCATAAATAAGAAGCCATGGAAATAAATAATAATGGGAAAATGGAAACTGAGTCACTGAGGATCTTTATTACCATTTAGACAAAGCATCGGTGACTATGAAGAGGGAAAGACAAACAAAAACAATGAAGAAAAGAAGTCCCACTATTGTATTGCTGTCTTGTCTATGTCAACAAAAAATCTGGCTCTGTTTGGCTGACAAGTTGTCTGAATAAATAAGTTAGAGGCAGAAGTATTCATTTGTGATGAGAAGTTTCTTATAGCCTGTATCAGGAGTTCCAGAAGCTCTGACAAGGACAGCACTGACTCTATAAATCAGTGAGGTCATTTTGTCTTTCTCAAAAATATTATCTCAGGGTTCATCTGGGCAATTTTGAAGGGCTCTCTCCCTCCCTCTTATCAGAGATCAACAGCTTTAAATGCAGATAGACACCCTCTAATAAAAATGCAAGCAGAAGTCTTCAATCCGTATTAAGTTATGGTTAATCATTTATTTATATGTACTTTGGCATTTCTATTTAAATATATACCATTTGTTTACTACCACCATTTTAAAAGTGGTCACAGTTATGCCTGGGGTAGGCATCCCTTGCAATTCTCCTCTTGAGTAGAGGAAAGGAGTCTGGCCTGAGGTTAGGGAGAGTTTTAAGCCTTGATCCGGGCATGATTTACCTACAGGCCTTTGGCCTTATTTTCCAAATGAAGTTGCCTATGACTGGAATATATTACCAAGCATCTTATTACCTATGGAGTTAACATAATTGATAAAGAGCTCATCTCTCCCCCTAGTGCAGTGAGTGGTTGATAGTCTCTTTAATGTTGAGTGGGGTCAGACCAAAGGAGGCTTAGAGGCAAGAGTGGGGAATGATGACTGATCTGAAAAGCACTGAGTGCTTTGGAAGTAGTATCATGCATTTGTATTTATGTTTATGTAGTGTATATTTACTTTTTATTTTTGTCTCCTCCTCCCCCATCCCAAGCAGCTGACTTTGACATGTGCTCCATTGTCTGGTCCTGGATATGTCATTTGTGCTTACATTTGCTTTGCGGTTTGCTATTTGAAGTATCATTAGTTGCTTCCTCATCCTGGCTTTACCATCATCCCATTTGCCATCTGGATGGAACACATTGCTATAAGCACTGCAGCCCCATATACACAATTATGTAGTTCCTTACACTGCTGGGGGGTTCGTTATTTCTTTAGAAAACAAGGATGTGATGTGCATAAAAGCGTTAGCTCTGATTTTACCATCTAAGACATATGATAAATTCTTTGAGACTATTTCTAGTTGCCATCATCATTTCTTGCAGAAAATCTGCATTATGTATCTGCATAGTGCTTTACAGACTATGGCAGATCTCGCTAAGTAAGTGCAATGTTTGTCTTCTAGAAACCTGCAGTTTCAAAAGGACAGGATGAACAAATGTTGGTAAAGATACCCAACTATACAGTGCACAAAAATTCTTTTTCTCACAAGTGAGTTTTTGTGAAAGTAAGTTGATAAAAAATCACTGTTAAATTGGTATAAGTGTAAATGTGCTATTAACAATTATAACAACTGTTTGAGAAAATTAGGAATTTAAAACATTAAAATCATTCAGTTTAGCCATAACAATGCTGGATCTAGATGGAATATTGTTATTTTCAAATAGTGCCATTGAACATGATTTTTCTACAAAACTATTCTTTTTCTATTTGTGACCCAATAATTCCAGTTGCCCTAGCTAAAAAGCTCTAAATCCTCTTTGAGTCATTCTTGTTTTTCTTCTACTAAATCAAATTTGTTATCAAGTCCTTTCATTCAGAATGTGTCTTAATATTCACATTCTTTCCATCTCTATTTTAGACCTATTTCTGAATTTTGGCAGCTCTCCCCCAGGAGATCTCCTTACCATTGGTTTCCACTCATTTCGATGTATCTGCCCACTGACACTAAACAATGGCTCTGACATGCACATATCACCAATGATTATACATATCCACATCTTTTCTTCATTTCCTGAAGGTGGAAATCCCCTCTTTGTACCATCCAGTTACACAAATCTTATTTTCACCTCATGACCCCATCAACGAAACCCTCAGCAACTATACTTAGTCTGATTAAAGCTTTCTCTGCCTTGAAATTTGTGCTTCTAGTCAGAACCACAGCTACACAATTAATTGTTTTCTTAATTATTTCACATATGCATTTATCCCTAGCTCTGGCTCTAGGTCTTCCATTTCATTTTTAGTTATCAGCTCACCAAGCATAAAGTTGATCAAACAGACATAATAGGTGGACAACAAACCTTTGATTGTTTTTCCAGGCATATCTCTAAACCATAAAGTTCAAAGAGACATATAAAATTCTTAATGTGTCTAACAACCCATTATACACCTATAGCATATAATTGGTTCAAAATTGTTTTGGCCTATTAATATTTTGCTTTACATTACATCTTGGGTTAGCTGGCATTAATGGCTGAATTCTGACTGAGAGTGACCTTTATAGGAAAATTATTCCCACAGTTCCTGATTTGGATTTGAGTCTTTAATATTTTTCTCTATAGCTTGGTTGTGAACTATGTTTGATTTAATTAAAATCCACTTTTAGATACAAAAGAAATCAACAATCTGAAGAAAAGTGAAATGTCATATTCTTCAATCCTCTCTCTTGAGTGCTTTGAATTTTTTCTTAAAGCATTTGCTGAAGGCATTTATAGGCCCTTTTTACCAGAAATAAAACCTAACACCAGCTGAGTCAGAATCAAGATTAGTTCAAATCTTGGACATGTTTTAATTTCAATGTTTTTACATCTTAGCAACATTATGAGAACATATTTTAATTACCGTATGTATCTAGGATGTATACTTTCCAAAGCACAGGGAGATAGAATGCCAAACCATCACCAAATGGACAAATGCCCAAAAAATTGGTAAGTATTGCTAAAGAATTTGTTTTCTGAAAATTTCTTTCTTTTTCCAGGATCCCATGAGGTTAGGGTATGTTTATGCTAAGTAACAAAACATTTAGAGGTTTTGGGGAGCTAGACTGTGAGATCCTTGAGGTTTCTGGCTCTCAGGCAGGCCCAGCCCTCTGTCTAATGAAGGGAAAGGGGAAGAATTGATGATGACTCTTCAGTACATTGGACAGCTCCTGCTGCCAGCCTGCCATGGAAAAGCTTCATCAACAGATTGCTAATTTCCCTCCTTTCTCCCTGAATAGCATTATGCCTTCTGGCAAGAAGCAGTGTGTTGCATCCATCCACAAGATCTCACCTGTGGACATGTGAAGCTATCTAATGGGCTCCTGCTTTTTGCCCCACTGGTCTGTGACTGAGCAGGGAGACAAAGCTGCACAAGTTGCTAATTGTCTCAGCCTGTAACTCTTGAATGATGAAAAATATTAAAATGGAAGGAAAACAGCTATTATATCTCTTTCTTGAAAAAACTTGCACTGTGAAAGGCTCATTAACATCATTAGTGTTCCATTAACCTCTAGCTAGACAAATAAACTGGAGGTAATTTCAGACTAGAGAGAGAAAGAGAGAGAGAGAGAGAAAGGAACGTAAAAATTATCCATGTCTAGGTGACATTTTCCAGCTACCCTGATTGAACATTTGGACAGACACCAGCAACTTTACTTACTTTAATGCCAGCCTGGCACTGGAGTATAGCCAGAACCCTGGCTGGTAGGGAGGGCTGTAGGTAACAGCAAGTGGGGAGATTCATTGATTGGGACAAAATGAAATTCATTTTAACACAACATATTAAATCTTGCAAAGGAACACTGTGTGATACAATACAAGCTTAAAAAATATCTACTACAAAATTATGTTCTATTGTATGAACAAGAGGCTTTTTCACCTTGTAATTTTTCCCCATCACATTTTGTTTTATTCTAATCCACACCTCCCTACCTGGCTCTCCTTCTTTGATCCCCATTCTCAAAGTCTACTACAAATCTGGAAGTTAAATGCAAGCATTGCAAAGGCTGTTAACCTTTAGGTTTCTTAGTATAAGGTGTAATTTTTTACATGGGAACAAATCTTAGGTTTTGTTTTTGACTCAATCTCAAAATACAACGTGGATTTTGTTGATTGCATTTTTCCTTCTTTAAAAAAAAGATCTTTAAGTTTTCTTGAGTACTATTTGTGAAAAATATAGATGTATAAAGTTTGATCAAAGTATAATAGGTAGTAAAACTATAGTTTCTCAATTATCCAACATAAGCCTAAACAAATACATAAGTTACAATGTCTGCCTCAAAATTGAAATCCTCAGATCACTGTTATAATAGTGTTTTTTTAATGTTTATTTTTGAGAGAGAGACAGACAGACAGAGAGACAGAGCATGAGCGGGGGAGAGGCAGAGAGGGAGGGAAACAGAATCCTAAGCAAGCTCGAGACTCCAGGCTTTGAGCTGTCAGCAAAGAGCCTGATGCAGGGCTTGAGCTCACTGATCATAAGATTATGACCGAAGCCAAAGTTGGACTCTTAACTGACTGAGCCACCTAGATACCCCACAATAAAATAGTGTTTTAGTTTTATTATTAATTTTAGATATGAAAATTATTTGCATTATTTCGTTAATTTTGTATCCAGGCATGAAAAGTTCATGACAATAATTAAGGCACCTTTATAGGGAGGGACACTTTCCCCAGTAACCACTGACCATCCTCTCTATTATTTCCCAGAGAAGGGATGCTGGCTGTCTGTTGAGAACTTGATATGGCACCTGGGGTTTTACTCCAGCTTCGTACTTCATGGGTCATAAAATTATCTCATTTAGAGAGATTTCAGTTTCCATCCATACAGACATTTATGTGGGATATTCAAAATCAAAGTTGGCTTAGTCATGGAGCATGTATTTCTCTACATATTATGTACTTAAGAGTCTTTCTCAAACTCTGAATAATTCTCTTAGCTTGGGTGGAATGGTTTAGCATTTTTGATTATAATTCAAGGCCACTGAATCATTAGTTTCAAATTAAATCTTTTTCATTCGCATGCCAGATAAATTTTCTTTTCTCACTTGGATCTGGGAAGTAAACTTTGAACTTATCTCTACCTTAGAAGACTCTGGGTAAGGTCAGATCCATAAATAGATAATCTTTCTGAATTCTCCTTTGAAGCTCTTAAACCCTTCCTTTCACCACACAACTGTTCACTTACTTATTCCTTCCCTAAAAAGTGCCTAATAGTTATTAGGCAATATGCAAGACATTAATGATCTAAATATCATGAGTTCCCTCTAACTCCTCCCACTAACCCAATTCTCAGATGATCTCCCTTCTTCTCTTCGTCTTCTTAGGTCCCATCGTCTTTATTCTGTCCTGTTTCCCCTAGCCAGAAACAGACATGCAGTTGCAAAAAACATTTGCATTAAAATAATTTTAGCCTCAACAAATCAGGCTAGTAGGGCTGTTTTATGGGAATATATGGCTGGAAAACATCTTACTCACCAGATGAGGAAATGCATACAACTCATTATATATTGATACACTGAGATACTGTCTGGCATCAGTAGAACAGCTAGATAAACAGTGTCCTAATGTTGAACCTTGACACAACCGTAACACGCAGATACCCAGTATCTAAGGACACTGCTGATTTCTCCTTGGAAATGTAGAACATTATATGATAGGATGCTCTGGTGTTGGTGCATACATAATTGAGCTTTGTACTAAATATCAGCAACCAGATGAAATATTTGCACAAAGGTGCTGGTATTTGAATGCCCAGCAGCACTAAGGTAAAAATTTAATGTTATATCCCAGTACTCTCTTTATATTCATGTTTTCATGAAATCTCCTTCCCAAGCTCAAACATCTGCTAGATACATGCTTCAAGACCCTGCTGTTGCTAACTCATTTCCAGCATCTCAAGAGAACTTTAAGGCAGGTGTTTGAATGTGTAAGCATATAGTTCATTCCAGACATTGATTCCCTAATAAGTTGTCATTTGGTACCGTCTTGCTCTTTCCTGCTATTCCTTGAATAAACAAGATATTGTCCTTAGTTCTGGTGATTTGAGCATTCATCCAGACCCTTGCATCAAGATAGAAGTAGTAGATCATTGTCTAAAAGCAAGATAAAAACTCAAATGATGTTTCTGAACAACTTGCATGTGTAGAAGCATTAACAATGCCATGTGTCACCTACTATAGGTCATTGTAAGAGAAGCATTGCAAAGAGCTAACAAAGGACAGTGATTTGCCAAGGGATTGGAAAAGTTGCTTCAGGCTCTCTCAGGGAAACATGGGTTGAAGTCTTGAAAATAGTGTCTGGACATTTGTCCCTAGTTTTGCAAATTTTTATCCTGGAGTTTTCAGCAACATAACCTTATCTGGTAAATCTGGCCTGTAAGCAAACAGATTTAAATCAAATATATTCATTGGTGCATGGGTGATTTCTGTTAAATGTATTCTTGTGACTAGCTTTCTTGACCGAAACAAAAACCACTTCTCCATTTAAAGAAACTTTGATCTGAAAGCCTCAAAGGCAAAGTAATTAACAGCTATTCTCACATCTCACAGTACAGGTAGATAATTATAGCCACACCTATATTTTTTCAGAAACAGTTTATCCCAGATTCATACAAGTGGAGTAATGCTATTAAAATAAGGGCAATATTTAAACACATCAGGGGGCACTTGGGTGGCTCAGTCCCTCTGTTAAGCATCCAACTCATGTCATGATCTTATGGTTCATGAGTTCGAGCCCTGTGTCAGACTGTGCTGACAGCATGGATCTGCTTGGAAATCTCTCTCTTATCTTTTCTCTCTGCCTCTCTCCTCCTTTCTATCTCTCTCTCTCTCTCTCTCTCTCTATATATATATATATATATATCACTCTCTCTATCAAAATAAATAAATAAACTTATTTTTTAATAAAAAATAAACACACCAGGACTCCTGATTTCTAGCACTCAGATCACAGCTAGCAGAAATGAAGACCACCTGGCCAGTGAAACCACTGGACTTATTTATCAACTCATATTCTTGTCTTTGACTTAACTTTATGTTTCTTGTAAGAGAAAAATTAAGATTTGTCTATTTTTTAAGTGAATTGAATTAACTGAAGGAAATGCAGAAGCATCATGCACATTGTGAGCCCCTTTACCACCACACCCAAAAACTCTAGCGGTGGTTGTTCAGAAAGTTAAGTACAGATTCCTAACTTTGGCATGAAAGACCCTGATCAGCATAAGTCTGCCACTTTCTTTGGAAATAAGCCCTTGTACTCCAGTAAATCTATATATTTTTAAAGCTATTTTTAATGCACGTATACTACTTGCTTACTACTTGCTTTCAAGACAGATGGGATTGTGTTTGAATTCAGGCCCATTATTTTCTGAGAATAATAATAATCTCATAGATCTTTGTGATAATTATGTAAGATTCAAACTGTAACTTACCAAAGGTTGTGCTGGACGTGTAACAAGTGATTAATAAATGATAGTCATTACAGTTACTATGCATTCAACAATTACTATAGCTTGGTTGCAAGCTATAGAATCCAGTCAATCGAGCTTAGAAAAATAATGGGATTTATTTGAAAGACGCTGGATATTTCTGATAAGCAAGCTATGGGATGGGAAAGTGCACAGCTAGACCTCAGAGATACCTGACATTAACAATTCAAACACTGTTACCATAACTCATCTGTTTCTCTTTTGCTTCTCACATTCTCTTTCTTTTGCTCCTTCTTATAAGTTGGATCTCTATAATGTTTATATTGTAGACTGAACTCCTCTGTGTGAAAAGAATAAGATAATTGAGAGTTCTTGGGCTTCATTTCGTGATTTACTCCCATTCTCTGTGGTTCTTACTCCAAAAGTAGAGGCTATCCCAGAGTGCAAAGACTGTTATCAGATGAGAAGTTCCAAGGATTATCCATTATAATTATTGTAGAATATGAGCATATAAAGATAGCAAAATTAAATCCCTATCCTCAAATTACTTAAAGTTGTAATTAAAGTAAAATAAAGTTGTTGAGAGTTATGTTAAGAAAGTCAAAAAGATTAAAGTGTAGACAAAAGAGTGCCTAACTTGGAGGGGATGGGAAGGCAGGGAGGGTCATGATTTATGTGGGAAGTGAGCTGATGACTGAAAGAGTGTGTGCATGTATGTGTGTATATGCAAGCACACACAGCTGTGCAGGAAGGAACTATTGTGAGTAAAGATATTCCAACCAAAATGAGCATCGTTTGTAAAAGTACATAAACCTGCGTAAGCTTTCTGTCTTTGGAAATTCCTGGGCAGTTTCTTATGGCTATTTATACAGTCTGTTAGACCCTGTGTACATGGAAGAATCTTAGCAGGAGAATTCATACTTTGAAATGCTTTTATGAGATATGATGAGGTTGGATGATAGATTATAGATGGTAGGATCCATTCAAGTATTTAAATTAGGAAAATGATATAATCATATTTACTTTTTAGAAAGATCATTTTGATAGTGCAGAGAATAGGTTGGAGGGGAATAGGCAGAGGACATAAGAGAATCTGTATAACTTAGGTAATATAATGATAATATGAACCATGAAAAGTGATTCTAGAGATAGTAATGAGGCAGAAATGATAAGGCCTGCTGACCTATCAGACTTCAAGGAGAAGAACAATAAGTGTGGCTCATATATGCATGGGATGCATGGAATAGCAAATGGAAAGAAGAGTCAGATTTAGAAGAGAAAAATGTTGATTGAGCTCATATTTGGATAAACTGAATCCAGGGTATTTGTGGATTGAACCCACCCACCACTTCTCTTCACTTCCCTTATACTACACTTTCAGTTCTTTAGACTTTCCATACGGGCAGGTACATGCACTGCCCTCTCACTACTGTGGTCTTTCCACTGTCTCATCAACTTAAGTGCAACCTGTCTCTGAATTGCAATTCAATATTTATTTTCTCTGTATATACAGTCTTCCTTGTTTCTCCTTATCCTGTGGTATTATGGCCCCAGGTATCTCTTCTTCACAAGATTATCACAGTTATAGTTTCAGATTTTGTTAGAGAGAAAAATTACACCAGATGTTTGTTAAAAATGTCAAAGAATACTTTATTCAAGATGATTACAGTGAGGGTCAATACTATTAGGATAGGGGAGAGAGAGATTGAACTCAGCTCTGAATACAATAGGACCAAGAAGGAATTTGAGGCCAAGGAGCAGATGGAAAATCACTTAAGAGGAACTTGGTTAAAGTATCAAGGTTAGAGGAAGGGAGGCGAATTAGCTATCAAGGTGAGGAGTTCTTCACAGACTGGCTCAGCAGGCCAAGGACAGGGCCAGGGACAGAGTCAGGAAGAGAACACAGAGGAGCCAAATAAAAGTTTGGTCAATGAAGGAGTTCTTGTCAACTTACATGGGTGAGTTTTTGATAACTTTGTATCCTCCATTAGAATGATAGCTCCGAAAGAGTGAAGATCCTGTCAACTTCAGCTCAGCCTTTATTCCCAACCCTAAAGCAATGTCTGGCACATGGCATGTGCTCAATAAATAACTGTTTAATCATGGAAATAGATGTCAAATTTGGAGACTCAATCACAACTTTCTACACACAACTCTTTCTGCTTCAACCCCCCCCCCCCATCCAGTGTC